>NC_040904.2:190493937-190794231 GCF_004126475.2 Phyllostomus discolor
CCCTCAACCTCAAGAAAGAATTATCTGGTCCCAAATAACAATAGGGTCGGCCCTCCATATCCACAGGTTGTACATTCCCACCCCACCCCCAAAATCATGTTCTTGCTGACGTGTACTGTGTAGCTAGAACTATGATGATCGTGTCTGTTCTGAACATGTACACACTTTTTTTTCTTGTTATCACTCCACCAAAAATATAACAGTGATCTACATAGCACTTACATTGTACTGGGTATCATGAGTAATCTAGAGATGATATAGATTACACGGGAGGGTGTGTGTAGGTTGTATGGGAATACTGTGTCACTTTACTTTGTGGACCTGAGTATCTGCACATTTTCGAATCCTTCTGGGAGGTCCTGTTACCAACACCCCGTGGACACCGAGGGATGACTGCAGTGCGGATGCCATGAGACCCCGTTCTAGGGCTTAGTGGACGATTTCTGCCCTTGGTTGCTCAATGTCCATGCCGTCGTTTTCTTTTCTTCAAGGAAAAGCACCTTGATTTTTATTTGGATGTTTCTTTCCTCTCTAAAACCCATGTGCTTCTGGAGAAGCTGACCCCAGCCCCATCTGCTGGAGGTGCCCCACCATTGGATTAAACCAATCAGCTCATCCCATTCCCCTAGTGCATAATTTGGGTAGAGGCCAAGCTATGGTACAAAGAAACCCCAAAATAGTGGTTTAAATAGATGGAAATTCACTTCCAATTCTCATGAGAGTCAGTGCTCAGAGATCCAGGGCCAGCTGGGTAATTCGGCTTCTACCCTCCATTAAGGAACACAGATTGCTCTCATTTTATCGCTCCACCATCTCTTGAGGCACCGTCCTTACGTGGTTGAGACTGGCTCAGCTCCATGCCTACGTTCCAGCCTGCAGGAACTGCCGAGAGAGAGCTTACTGCTAGCATTCTTCTGCCTTGAAGAAGCTGAGCAAGAAGACACACACATCACTTTTCCCTTCTGTCCCATTGCCCTGCACTCAGTCACACGGCCCTGAGGAGCCAAAAGAGAAGCTGGCCAGTGGGCCGTGTTCTCAGCTAAAGCTGGGGGAAAGTGGTGGTTCTGGACCTAAAAGGAAAAGGAAAGTGTGGAAGCTGAGGAATAGTAAGCATCTCTGCCACACCTATATTGATTCAGTGTTTGATCCAGGACCCACGATTTAATATAGGCCTGGAAGACTAGGAAAAATAAATTTAAAAAGGTACTTTCTGGAAACTTCTGGGAAAGAAGCTAGTAAAATTCAAATAAACCTAAAATAGCTGACAGTGCCCTGGTAATTTTCCCTTAACCTTTATTAGAAATTTTCCCCCAAAGTACGTTTCACTTTTTCAGTTTCCACAACGCCCTATTTTCCAATCAGTGGAAACCACCACCACAGTCTTCCAATCATGCATGAATTGAATGCTTGACATTCTCTTTCCCTCCTTCGCCTTTGCAGCCCCCTTTGTATATTAGTTACATACAATTTATGTATGTAACTAATCATACATGAAGTCTGTGCTACCCTTCTGAGGTAGCTCCTTTTCTTCTTCCCGTTCCCCATCCGCCTTACCACTGTCCATTCCGATGGCCTACCACACCCTACCAGACCCAGTCTCTGCCTAACTCTTGGAGCGCTTTCCTCTCACCCTCCCCTTTGCTTACTGTCCTCAGCTCACACCAGCCTGGAACTCTCAGGCCAAACCTGCTGCCCTCAGCTTTTGCACCCACGGTGCCCTCAGCCTGGAGCACTAGAGCCCCAGATACCTGAATGCTCGACCTTTCTTCCATTTGGGGTCCCCTGCTGTGATGCCTACAATCGCCAAAAGGACCTTTTGCAAACGCTCCATCTAAATGTTAAATATTATCCATCATCACTCTCTGTCTCCCTCCTCCGCCTCTCCCCACCTTCATAGCACTTATCACTACACTAGCCTTGCCACATTGGCTTGGATCTTCGAAAATAGAGAACACAGTTGAAGGCTCCTTTTTCCCATTTTCCCCAATATCATTCCATTTTCTCTCTTTACCGGAGGAAACTACTGTCATAGTTTTCAATCTTTCTGACCCTCGTGCAATCTACTCATGTTTCTGTACTCGTACTGCATATAGGTATGTGTGAGCAACAATTGCTTTTCCTGTTTGTTTTAAGTATTTTTATATGGTTATCTATTATACTGCATGTATCTCTCTGCAACACACACATGTTTATATCAATATATATCCAGTTTAATATAGTTTAATGGCTATTCTATCTTCTAAAAAATTAATATACTTCCATTTATTTAACCCGTTATTAATGATTATTCAGGTACCCCCCCCCCCCCAATTTATAAGATGCAAGATTGTATCTGTGCTTGTGCTTTTGCACACACACGGAAAAATTTCTGTAGGGTGTAAACCTGGGAGTAGACTTGTGGGTCATGTGATCTGTGAGATGTTTTCCATTGGCCCCTCAGATCTACTCTCTCTCACTCTGCTGGGGGAGGGGCATTAGAGCTAACCTTTATGCCTATGGACTGCATCAATGAATTTCCTTTCCCTCTGGCTTCTGTTGGATGAAGCCAGTGAGGGGAAAGGGGTGGGGGGTGGAGGAGAGTGAGATCAGGGCATGTATGCTCTTGGCTCTCATCCTGCTGGGTTTCCAGCGTTGGCTGCACTCCTCCCTGTCACTGAGGCTGCTGCTTCTGGGGTTCTGTGGACCTAGTGACCACTCCTTTTTTTATTCTTTTAGGAATAGTAATAAAGTTCCCCAAGCTCCCTGGCTATCCCTACCCTTGTTGCTTTTCTAAGTTTCCATGAACCCTACCCGTGTTTCTGTAAATAGTCCTGTCATTAAACGGTCCTCAGTGGCACAGGGTGAGAGCACATTCTGTTTCTTGGAAGATGCTGACCAGTGCCTATGACATGTACATTTTCAACTTCATGAGATGCTCATCCATCAAGCCTTCCGATTTTTGATTTCTCCCAGAGGACTTTTGATGAAATCTGAGATATTTTGCAATGCTACTCAAATAAAACTTCCGTATTTTTTAGCATCTGCAATCTCTGCTCCAGTCACATTAGCCGATTCACTGGTCCCTGGACATGCTTTTGCTCTTGGATCTTCCTTGAATAGAATGTTATTCTCCCCCACCATTTCCCCCTTTACATATTGTGATCATCTGAGCCCTTCCATTTCTCTCCCTCTCCAAACTTCCTATGAGGGAATCTTCGTTGCTCCAGAAAAATCAGACTGCTGAGGGAGCTGCTGCCTGTGAATACCTAGGCACTTACTTTCTCCGCCACTCAGTTGGCACTGTGCTTCTCAAAAAACCCTTTGTGTGAGTATTTTCCACTATTACTAGTTTTCCTATGCGCATGTCTATAATGTCTTCGATGACGCTACACTTCTCTATAACCGTAACTGATTTTGACCTCTATTGTTTACTATTTACCCCATTATATAAGTGCTGTGTACAAGAGGCTCTCAGTATTTTTAATGAATCAATAATTGAATTTCCTGCTTTAATGTCTATAATCAAGAATGGTAATAACATGTGCTCTGATGACTTGACATCTGCAGTTGCAAGTAGGTGTAATTTTTCTTTTTCATGCCAGTGCAGTTCATTCCTATGTCAGATATATCCTGCTAAATGGCCTGTGTGTCTGAAGTCTGAGAAGTATATGCTTTGGTAATGAATGAATTAATGCCTATGAGTTTACTTTAGATATAAAACTGCATCAAAATAAAAATATGTTCTCATTAGGAAAACTTTTCTTAGCAGTGAAACAACAATGATGATACCCAACTGAGTTAGTTAATAGGGAGCAAAGGCCCTCCATTCTCCACCCACTCCAGTGTGAAAATCTGAGAGGTTTCTTTATCAACTTTGAAGTATCTGTTAACATCTGCAGACATCCTAAGGGAAATTGGCACTAAATAAATAGATCCATGCTATTTTTAACTCCACTGTGGGGGAAATCAAGGAGAAATTAGGTTTCTATATGAAAACAAGCAGAGAAATGTGTTTTAGGAGCCAACCTAAACAAAAAGAAAAGAAATTAATCCCCTAAGCTCCTTCATGGCCGCTCCAATCAACGACAGCAACAATCGCCTATCTCTGCCTGATACATACGAGGGGTACAAAGTATCCTGGGTATGGGGGCCCTCAAAATAGTTTTCTCCTGAACATTGAGCTTTAAGCTTTAAAAAAATGAATTTGTGAGAGGCACTTCAACTGCATTTGTAAGCAGACACTCATAGTAATATGCAAGTGCCAGAGACGTGTTTTTAGTCAGGATGAATTAGACTGCAAGGAACAGAATGCCTGACTAAAACAGTGGAGATCCTTGGTACTCAAAGTGTGGTCCTTGGATCAACAACACAGGCATTGCTTGGGAGTTTGACAGGAGTGGAGAATTGAGGCTCCATCCCAGAACACACACTTGAACAAGACCCTCAGGTGACTCATATGCCCATTAAAGTTTTAGAAGCACTAGTTGGGACTACATTGGGGATAATTATTTCACAGAGCAACAAGTGTGAAGATGGAGAATGCTGAAGTTGGTTAATTCTGCTGCAAAACAAAGTTGTTGATAGCCTAGGTGTTTTCCAACTTTCTTTTTTTTCCCGATGCTTTGGCATCTTCAATGGGTTGGCTTCTGGTTTAGATGTAGCCCTTTATTGTAACAAAATCATTGCCACAGCTCCAGGCATCGCATTCTCATGTAAACTGGATTCAAAGCAGGGAAAGGACTCTCCTTGTGCTTCTTTTTTTCTAAAGGAGAAAAATAATGCCCAGAACCCCCTCCACCAAACCTCTCCTTTTGTCTCATTGGCCAGACAGAACTGTAGACGTGTCTTTAAACAAAAAAGGACTACAACATCACACCTTGTCAGCAGTTTCAGTTACGTGATCAACCTTGGTCTGAAAATATAAAATGGAAAATTCCAAAAATAAATAATTCATAGGCTTTAAAGTGGGTGCCATTCTGAGTGGCATGAAGAAATCTCACCCCATCCCTCTGTTCTGCCTTGGACGTGACTCTCCCCTTTGTCCAAATGTATTATCTATGCTGTGTATGCTCCCCATCCATAGTTAAGTCACTTGGCAGCCTTCTCGGTTCTCAGATTGCCTGTCGCAGTATCACAGTGCTGGTGTTCAAACAATCCTTATTTCCCTTAATAATGGCCCCATGGCTCCAGAGTAGTAAAGCTGGCGATTAAGCTATGCTAAAGACAATTCGTGGAGTGCCTCCTTTAAGTGAAACTTCTCATGTTAATGAGGCACTTTATCATCTGACGTCATCGCAAGAAGAATGAGTAAAGTACGATAAGGCACTTTGCATGTGAGAAAGACCATATTCACACAACTTTTGTCACAGCATATTATTATAATTGTCCTATTTCATTATTATTAGTTTTTGTTAATCTCTTACTGTGCCTATTTTATAAATTAAACTTTATCAGGCATCCACGGGGGTTCTCAGAATGTATGTCTCCCTGCCCCCAGTGCATAAGGGGGCACTGTTATAATATGTTTGATTAAATCAATCATGATTCACCTGGAAGTAGGGAAAGGCCTACCTAACCCAGATGCCTGAACCAAAACGCGGTTCTATTAGCAAAACGTATTAATCTCTGCTGGGTAAGTACTATTCAAGAATATTATAGAAGAAAAGTGGCCTTAGTAAGGAGAAGCAAAAATGAGTTAGTGAAGGGATGGGGACATATGGAAATGTTCTAAACATAGAGCTTTTTCTTATAAATATTGAGAATAGGTGGTCAACCATATCGAATCTGTGTCACATAGTAAGTTTGACAAACAATGTCTGGATCTGGTCATCACATGGTTACAAATAATCTTTACAGACAGAAAGTGGTAGATGAGGGTAGGTTACAGGGCGGCAAAAAGAACCAATGGTGAGGAAATGAAGGTCATCGCTATGAAAAATTTTAAAACTTTTCAAGTGAAAGAGACATAGGGAGTGGTGGTTAAGGAATAGCTCTATTGAGGAAAGGTGTTTGGTGGGGGGATAAGGGGACTAAATGGTGATGGGAAAAGACAATAAAAATAAATAAATAAAATGTTAATGATATAACCTGGGTAAAAAAAAATAAAAAAAGGAAACGTGTTTTTGTCCTCCTCCCCTTCCCTGCCCCCTATAGCGCA
Organism: Phyllostomus discolor; assembly: GCF_004126475.2. Lineage (NCBI taxonomy): Eukaryota > Metazoa > Chordata > Mammalia > Chiroptera > Phyllostomidae > Phyllostomus > Phyllostomus discolor. The sequence continues at coordinate 190,500,074 of NC_040904.2, forward strand.
GGTCTGAGAATGCCAAGAGGGGAATGCATCAGTGAAGGAGTGAGGGATGTTGTCAGCAAGGAGAGAGGTAAATTTTGGATCACGGGGGAACTTGCTTGTCTCGGTAAAGGACTGGCAAGCTCATCTGTTGGGGAGAAAATGTGGAGTGGGTGTTAGGGTGGTGGTCCTCACACTGTTGTCCCCGAGACCAGAAGCACCTGTTGGGAACTTGTTACATAAATAAGCTTTCGGGCCACACCTCACACACCTACTGAATCAGGCCCTGCAGGTAATTCCGATGCACGTTCAAGTCTGAGATGCACCATGCCAGGGAATTGTTTATATAGTACCTACCTGAATGCGTGTCTCTGCAGTTAAACTGTTTTGAGTTTTTCCTGTCAGAAAATGTTTCCTACTTTGTTCTTCATTGCTCACTCCAGCCCAGTACACCTGTGGGCTCAGGTAGACTCCTGCTCTGAGGCACTTCTGGCCCCGAGGAGGGTGTCTAGAACTCTAGGCAGACTAGGAGGTCTTTCGTGTATCATCTTTGTTTCTATTCTGGCTGGGCTGGTTACCCACGCTTCTTTTTTTCCAGCCCAGGTTCTTCTTGAAGTCATAGAAAAGGTTCCATTAATTGCTAATCTGTGAAAGTCTGCACCTCTTAGAAGGGAGGCTTCTATGACCTCACCTCTGCCCACTTCTTGAGCCTTCTACCCTGCTGCCCTGGGGGCACCTCCTCTCAGGCAAGAACTCTGTGGGAGGGAACTGAGCAAAATTCTTATAGAATTCTAGCTCACAGAACTTTATTGCCTAAACACTATGTGCCAGGAATTCTCCTAGGGACTAGGATAGAAAGATGGTTTACAAAACAGCTTAACATATTCTGGAAGAGACAGCCAAAGAAACAAATGATTTAGCTACAGTGAAGTTAAATGCTATGACGAAAGTTTTTCTAGGGGGATGTAGAAGCACAAAGGAGGAACATTTAAGGCAGGGAAAGTCTCCTGGAGAAATCAGAACTTGCACTTCAGAACACCATCCTGAAAGTAGCTGTGAGAAAAAGGTGGAGGTATGTACCTCCAACAAAAGGAATGGTTTAATCCAAAACAGGGAGCTGAAACAGGATGCAAGCGCTGGGATGCAGAAGTACTCAGAAGTCAATGTAGAGGGGTGGCAGGTTAGGCAGCTGGAGAGGGAGATGGAGGGTGATCACCTGTCTCACCTTCTCCCCTGAACTATCCCAGTTTTAAGCATCAAAAGTCCCCTGTCCTTCAGTCTAGTCATACTAAGACAGAAGGTCATGTGTGCCATGAAAAGAAGTACACATGCTCTGGCTGGTGTGGCTCAGTGGAATGACTGTCAGCCTGAGAACCAAAGGGTCCCTGGTTTGAACCCCAGGACGGGCACATGCCTAGGCTGTGGGCCAGGTTCCCAGTACGGGACCCTTGAGAGACAACCACACATTGATGTTTCTCTCCCTTTCTTTCTCCCTCTCTTCTCCTCTCTCTAAAAATAAAAATAAAAACAATCTTAAAAAAAGAAGTATACATACCCATCAGTATGTAAGACTCTTACTAAAAGCAACGGGATATACAGTGGTCCTTCCTCATCCACAGGAGATACGTTCCAAGACCCCCAGTGAATGCCTGAGATCACAGGTGGTACCAAACCCTAAAAATATTGTTTTTTCCTAGACATACATACCTCTGGTAAGGTTCAGTTTATAAATTAGGCACAGTAAGAATTAACAATAATGACTAGTAATAAAATATAATAATTATAACAATATATTATAATAAAACTTATGTGAATATTGTCTGTCTCTCTCAAAATATCTTATTCCATCTTCATCCTTCTTCTTGTGATGATGGGAGATGATATGATGCCTAAGTTATGAGGCCAAGTGAGGCGAATGAGACATTGTTAAGTAAAATAAGGGTTACTTGAACACAAACACTGAGAAACTATGACAGTTGATCTGATAATCAAGACCACTACTAAGTGACTAATGAGCAGGGAGTATATACAGTGTCGATTCGCTGGACAGAGGGATGAGTCACGTCCCAGGTGGGAAAGAGCAGAACAGTGTGAAATTTCATCACATGACTCAGAAATGCATGAAACTTAAAACTTATGACTTGTTTATTTCAGGAATTTTTCATTTAATGTTTTCAGACCGCAATTGACCATGGGTAACTGAAGTCACAGACGAGGGGGGAATACTGTATTTGGGAAAGTCTCCTGGGGCTGTATTAGCAAATATAGGTGCTAACCCTTTACCAGCGAAGGGAAAGCCGACTCAAGTCTCCTGGCTTTTGCTGTCCCACACAAGTGGGAAAATTAAAACATGTACAAAGAAACATTGTTCAAGAGAGAGGTAGGAAAGGCAAGAAGCCAAGGAGGGAGGCTAAGACTTGAAGTGTGGAGTTCTGTATTCATTGTTTCCACTTACACATTCTCTGTAAACTCCAGCTTCCACATCTGTGAAATGGGATAATACCTACCTCCTTGGTGTGTTTTGATGATCAAACAACAGGGTGCATGTGAAAAAGCTTGGTAAGCTATAAAGCATTATATGAGTATCACTAATAGGACCACTGTCATACTCAAAATGTACGCAACCACATCAATCTAGAGAGTGTAATTTTGGTAGGAGTTGCATCACTTTGCTTCCTGCTTTTCCCCAGCACTGTCATCATTAACAGCTCCAGCGTGTCAGCTGGCTGGAGTGCGGTTGAGAGTTGCTGGGAGAATTGCTAGGGCAGAGGCAGTCCAGAGTTGTCTTCTTCTTCTCCCACAGCATAAACATTTACATCAGTTAAAGTGGGATTGAAGTGTCCCAGGTTCGATTCCCAGCCAGGGTACATTCCTGGGTTGCAGGCCATGACCCCCAGCAACCACACATTGATGTTTCTCTCTCTCTCTCTCTCTCTCTCTCTCTCTCTCTCTCTCCCCACCCTTCCCTCTCTAAAAATAAATAAATAAATCTTGAAAAAAAAAAAAAAAAAAGACCATAAAAAATAATGCTGTTCAAGGACCTGTTGTACTTATTTACTGTGCTCAACCCACTTTAAAAAAAAAAAAAAAAAAAAAAAAGTGGGATTGAAATGAAAAAAAAGGGGGCTGGGGACAGAAAGGCATGGAAGAGATTCGCTCTAGATTTCCAAATGCCATCCTAAAGATTGATATCAAGTCAGATCATACCCTGCTTATGGTCTTTTAACAATTCTCTTTTGCCGGTGGGACAAGGCTCACACTTCTTGATCTGGTCCCTACTTACCTCTCCAGATTCTCTTTAGTCTTTCCTCCACAGGCTGCATGCCAGCCAAACACACTGCCGGCCGTAAAGGAATCTGTCCTGCTCCCTCCTTGCCTTCCCTGTCCTTTCCTCCTCAGACTTCCAATGTCGGTTCAGGAGCTTCCTTCGAAGTGAATTCTGTGTTGTCTCCCCCAAAGCCAGGCGTCAGCAAGCCCATAGCACCTTGGAAACATTCCTGGTGCAGGGAGAGTATGGAAAGCTGGGTAGCAGATGAGAGCATTGGGTTTTCAGGCACACTTTGGCTTTTACACTCCCATCAGCCATTCATTTATTTATTTTTTAATGAATAATTGGCCCCCGCCCCTTATTCCACCATTGAGAAACACTAATCTAGGAGATCTGCCTAAATCTTTTGAGAAAGAGTAAATTTTGGTAGGACTGTTTTTTTCTTTTATTTCTGAGGGAAAATTTTGATTCATGTGCCTCTAAACTGAACAGATTCTGCCGACGGTGAAGGAAAAAGAATTTTTCCCTCCCTGAGGCAGTATTTCTCTCTGTCCTCTCAGCAATGGCAAAGGGCACTGGGAGGAGGGCGTTAGTTTACTTTCCAGTCACAGTTTCCTTTCAATACTATTTCATATTAGTTTCAGATGTACAGCATAGTGGTTAGATAATCATATACATTACACAGTAATCCCCCTAATATTTCTAGTACCCCCTGGAACCCTGCGTAGTTATTACAATATTATCGACCATGCTCCCTATGTTGGACTCTTTTACAACCGCCAATTAGTACCTCTTCATCTTTTCACCCTTTTCACCCAGCTTCCCACCAACCCCCCTACCACAGCAACGAGTCTGTTCTCTTTATCTGTAAGTATGTTTCTATTTTTTTTGTTCAGCTATATTGTTCTTTAGATTCCACATATAAGTGAAATCATATGGTATTTGTCTTTCTCTGTATGACTTAGTTCATTTAGCATAATACCCTCCAGGTCCATCCATGCTGTCAGAAATGGCAAGATTTCTTTCTTTTTTTTTTTAAGCCATTTCCTCCTTTAGGCAAGGCATCAGAGGGGCAGTGGAGTGGGTTGTGAAGAACATAGATACTGGAGCCAGACAGCCGGGCTGCGAGACTTTGGACTGAACTTAGTGCCCGGTGTCCACATATGTAAGATTGGGTGATGTCAGTGCTCACCTCACAGGATCGTCATGAGGATAAAGTGACTTAGTATACGAGGTATGAAAGCACTACAAACAGTACCCAACACGTACTTGTTACTGCTTATTATTAATCTCACAGTTTCTTTTTTTGTGAAATGGTAATAATACTCACTGGAGAGAGCTGATATGAGAATTGCTCAAGATAAGCAGGAGGTGCTTGGCTTAGAGAAGATCCATAATAAATCTTTTACCTACTCTTTTAGCTCTTGCCCTTTGTATCATAATTCTTTATTTAAAGGGATCTCCACCACGAAAAACTCTTAGCTTCTCTAGGAAAGAATGGATTCATCCATCTTTGCATCCTCAGTAGGCCATGGAAAAACTTAAAATGGCCTTAATTTCCTCTCAGTGAAATTCTAAAAGGCCACAAAATAGGCATTTAATCCCTAAAATTTTGCCTCTTTATAACCTGTGTCAAAGCCATAGTTTATTATTATTTTTTAAATTTCGTGTTTTGTGTTTGTGCTTCTTTGTGCATATATTTTTCCTCCTTATTTCTCTCTTCTCTGTTTTCATCTTGGGCAGAGTTTCTTAATCCTGCCACTAACAATTCTTTGTCGTGGGGACAGTCATGGGATTGTAGAATGTTTAGCAACATTCCTGGCCTCTACCCATGAGATGCCAGTAGCATCTCCTACCTCTAGTTTAACAACCTAAGATGTCTCTAGACATTGCCAAAAGTCTGGGAGAGGGGACGAAATCTGCCCTCCCCTCACTTATTCCCCTGTTGAGAAACACTGGTCTAGGGAATCTGCCTAAATCTTTTCAGACACAGTAAATTTTGGTAGGACTGATTTTTGTTTTCTTTTATCTTGAGGCAAAAATTTGGTTCACGTGCCTCCAAACTGAATAGGTTCTGCCAATGGTGAAGGAAAAGGAATTTCTCCTCCCCAGAGGCAGTATTTCTCTCTGTCCTCTCAGCAATGCCAAGGGGCTCCAGGAGGAGGAGATTAGTAGGACCATGTTTTATGTATCTGGACATATGCCTCCAAAATAGCAATTGCATATTTCTTTCATTTTATTTTGTGCGGAAACAAAGAATGCAGTGTTTTACAACTCAGATTAAAGCTAAAAATCACATCAAGCTGTCTGATTTTCTAGGAATGAGAAGTGGGAGAGGGTCGTTATTATGGCGTAGCTGCAAACTAACTTTTCAACATCAGAAAAACTTTACAGCGTGAAAGAAAAATGTATATGTTGAGAAGAAACATAAATGTTGAAACACATTGTTACTATAAATCCTGAGTCTGAGACACAATTCATAATGCTGCTTTACTAATAGTACAATTTTAAACCTACTTAAGCTGGGAAATTTGTTATCAGGTGACTCATACATGTGGGGAAATCCAGTTCGTTTGTGCCAAAGATGAAATAAAGCGATTAGGTATTTAAATGCTGAGATTCCACTTAGTCTTGTGAATGAACTGCAGTAATCTTGGATGGGGAGAAAAGAAAGAGGGTAGTTACTCTTCAAGTTAAAAAATGTTAAAAGGTTTTTTGGATTCAATTAATAAAACCTTATATTTATAACACATTTATGTTTAAGTAGCATAAGTACTGTTATTTCTTTTTTATTTTGAAACATTCAAAAAATTTCTTAAAAGTTAAATACAGTAAGTACCAAGAACTTTTTGTTCTTAGCCATTTGAGAGTAAGTACAGACCTGACGTTTTGCCACTCCCAGATGATCGTTAGTGTTATTTTCTACAAAACAAGGGCTCTCTTCTGTCTAATCACAATGAAAATCAGAGAATTAACACTGATACATGACTGCCATCTAATCCTCAGACTCCACTCCAGTTCTGCCAATTGTCTCAAGCAAATGTTTTATAGCAATGGGTCTGGTTAGAATCACACACTGCATTGAGTTGTTCTGTCTCCCCAGCCTCCCGAAGCCTAGAACAATACCTTGACTTTCATAACTTTGACACTTTTGAAGAAGACAGGTTATTTTTCGAATTGTCTCTTAATCTGGGGTTTACTGGCATCTCCTTGTGATTGGGTTAAGGCTATACGACTTTGGTAACAAGACTATAATAGAAGTGATGCTGCTTTCTTCTCATTATATTCGGTCAGGTGGCTCATGGTTTCAGTTTGTCTCATTACTAATGATATTCCTTTTGATTCCTTGATTGGGGTGGTATCTACCATGCATAGCCTCTGGGAACATGCTCTTTTTCCTCCCAAGACCATGTTAATAACCCATTCCTCATCAAACTTTTGATGTATTCATTTACTTATTTATGTTTGTTTGCACTCATTTCTATTTTATTCAATGGGTTATTGTATTTTGCTCTCATTTTTAATTTTGATGCTCACATTGTTCCTGATTTGGCCAGTGGAAGTCCCTCTAAGCTGGCTTCTATGTCTTTTTGACATATTCCCATCATTTCTTGAGTCCTCCCTTGTTCTCTGTCCCAAGTTGTTCCAGACATGCTTTTTCCCTACTCCAGATGTGGTACCAGCCATTTCTCTAAGGAGCCCTAGTTTCTTTCAAAGGAAGATGTATTTGGAAGCCAAGGTCTCAGACACCAGCTGTGCTCATTGCTGGGAGACTGCCACACCTGCTGTGTAGCTATAAAAACGCGTCACTCGGATCTCCTGGTACAGGGAGCATAACTGACTGACAGTGCCAACGACTGCCCCTGTACCTGCCGCCCTCTGCACAGAGGTTACACTTTCCAAGGGTTACTCCCAGTCAGTCTGAGGGCGCAGCAGGGGCACTAAAGCAGGCGCATTCTGGCAGGACACAGAATTCTTCAGTGGGTAACTCTGGCTGGGGAACGCCCCATCCACCTGGTAAATCCGTTCTTGCAACTGTGCCGTCCAAGACCTTTCCTACTCCAACCCTTCCTTCCTTGTCTCCTTCCACAAATGGCAGACTACGTCTCAGTCTCAAGGGTCTCTCTCCACTTCTCATTACCTATCGCTGTATAGCAATTACTCCCACAATGTAGTGGCTTAAAACAAAGTAAGTATGTATTCTCTCACAGTTTTTGTGGGTCCGGAATTCGGGAGTAGATTAGCTGGTCTGGAATTTGTCACGATGCTGCTGTCAGGATGTCGGGCCCAGCACAATCATCTGATGGCTGGACTTGGTCCTGGAGGATCTGCCTTCAAGATGATTCACTTGGCTGTTGGCAGGACATCTGTCCTCCCCACAGGGACAACTCCATAGAGCCACTTGAGTGTCCTTGAGACATGGCAGATGATTTCTCCCTACAGAAAGTTCTCCAAGAGAAGTCAGAAGCCACTGTGTCTTTCATTGTCCAACCTTAAAGGACAGCAATAGGCCAGCTCTATTCAGTATGAGAGGGGATTTCCCAGGGGTGTGACTACCATGAGGTGAGAATGCTTGGGGGCTGTTACCTTGAAGCCTATCGCACTCCCCCAATAAATCTCTTGCACATCTAATATGACCTTGTTAAATCACTGCCCCGGGCCCTCCTAGGGCCTCTGGAAGAAGCCTGTGAGAGTGGGGGTGGTAGGAAGGCAGCTGAAACTTGCACGGCCTTTGCTGGGCACACCGGTTACCCTCTCCTCCAGAAGCAGCTGTCCTCCTCCTCCTCCCCTCCAAGGCCAGTCCATCCTGCTGAGCTCCAGATCTGCTGGACCGTCTCCGATGCACTTTTCTTTCCTCATTCGTTGTTACATCATTCACTTCAGGTTATAAATACAATCGTGTTCCTTTCAAACTTAAAGTAATCAATCAACCCTAACCAAGTCAACCGCCAATTCCTCCACCTTCAAATTCCTTTCCAGCCACCCAATTGCTCTCTTGCCTTCAACAATAAAATTCTGGGAAAACCACTATTTTCCTTCCCTGTTTTCCATTAATCTCTCCATCCACTGCATTCTTGCTTTGGTTCTTATAACTCTGCTGAAATTGCTTTGTCTAAAATTACCAATGACTACGTTGTTTACTTTCATTTTATTGGCAGTTAAAAAACCCCTAGTCATTTGAATTAAAAAAAAAAAGTCCTCACAGTATTTCAAATAGTTGTGTCTAAAGCAGGCCTAAGTTTCCTTCTCTTCCTGTAAGTACACTCCTGAGTGTTCGTCCACTTTTAACAATTTCATGTTTAGCCTTCATTCTTTTTGCTTTGCCCATCCAAATCCCAAACAGATGTGTACAGCTACATAGGATTTCTCTCTTTCTCTCTTATTTCCCTTTTTCTCTCCCTTCATTCCTTTTGTCTTCCAAATAAAAATTCCATCATACCATGCATATACATATTATTCTCTAACTTGCTCTTCAGTTAACAATATATCAAATCTGTACTTTCAGATCAATACATATAAATCTATATAATTATTTTTAACAGCCGTATAGTATTCCACAACAAGGACCTATTCTCTGTTGAAGTGTGTTTAGGTTCCTTTGATTAGGTTGAACCATATAAGACTCGTATCTGTAGGGTTTTTTTTGTGTGTGTGTGTTTATTTTCTAGTACAAACAATATTATAAATATCTGTTTATAATACATATCTCTTATGCATATACATATGCTTATACATATCTCTACAGAGTTTTGTTTTTGTGGATAAAAAGATGTGGGATTTTTGTTTAAAAGATGTGTTTATTCTACTCACTGAAAGTAGATTGCTTTCCTAAAATACCGGTATAATATATGGTCCCAGCAATGACCTTCAGGGAAGTTATGCCACAGTGGCCTTTTTTTTACTGCTTCTCTTAGAAGACTTCTCCCCAGTTCACTGTATTTGTCATTACCACACCTTCTCTCCTCGCACCACTTCACACCAGTTTTCCCCCTGCCTCTTTTTGGTCCCTCCCCTCCCCTCCCCTCCCCTCCCTTCTCTTCTGTTCTTGTTTGTTCCTAGATATTTGAATACCGCCTGGTTCCGCCCTAGCTTACTTCTCTAGCCACACTAAAAGCTCTGTTCTCCTATTAGGTAAGTTTAAGGTTTCAACGACAATCTCTACCTACTCTCAACCCACCAATGAGGTAGCCCAAAGGTCCCTTCACCTGAATTAGAAATAGGATTTCCCTTCCTGAAGACATTGTACTGTCACTGTCCAGAAAAGTGTGGTAATTACTATTCAATCACTGTTCAATATTCTACAATATGTCCCCAGGATTGTGTGGTATATAAGCTCCACAATCCTCATTGATAGCTGTATTTACCATTTTTCTCCTGATTTCAAACTTCTGTATCAAAACTGTCCAGTGAACATCTCCAGATGGATGTTTTACAGATGCTGCCAGTATAAAAAACCCTTCTTGAAATACTTATGCATTTCTTTTCTTAGTAAATGAGACTCCCATTCACTGGGGTACACAATTCAGAAACCTGAAAATGCATTCTAGATCCCTCCCTCCCTCCCTCCCACCCTTGTGGTTGTCAATTCACAACCAATAGGTTACTAAGTCCTGCTGTTCAGATTTCATATTCCTGAAATCCATTATTTCTTTTCAGTCCCCAGTGCTGCTGTCTTGACCATCCTTTTCAAAGACAAAAAATAACTTCCCACTGGTCTTCCTATTTTCTGCCCTGCCTCCCTTCTATTATACATACTGTTGCCAGAGAGTTTATCTAACATGCAAATCAAGGAGAAAATAATGTCCACATTGTTAAGAGGCTAAAATCTAAACTTTTTAGCATGACTTTAATAAGAAGTTCTTTATTATCCAATGCTACTTACAAGCCTTGACACATTTCCTGACATTCGCTAAAAGCAACTTATGCTTCGGCTATATGGGTCTACTTTCCAATCCCACATGCCAAAAGCTCTCTAACAATTCAGTGCCTTTGCAAAAGGCATCCTTCTGCTTGGAATTCCTTGTCTTGTTAGCCTGAAAAACACTTATATTTCAAGCCTCAGCTCTAGGGTTATTTTCCCTTCTGTAAATTTTTCAGGCAGACTTAAATGCTTCTGCACTTGAGTTCCTTATTAATATGGTGCACTCTTGCACTATAGCAATGTTAACATTTAAATTATTTGTTATATTAATTAATGTTTCCAAACTAGGTTGTAAGCTTCTTAAAGGTAGCAACTCTGATTAATCTCCTATTTGCATCCTTAACACTTATTGTATTTTGTTTTGTATAACATGCACCCACATTTTTGGCTTAAACTTTCAGTAAAAAAATCCTTCATTATAATTTTTTAATTCAATTTTTTGTCTATTTATATTTAGAAACAAAGCCAATTATCATATTCCAGGGTATTATTTTGCATAGTTATTGTTTTCTAGAGTTACACTTTTAGTGTATAAGCATAAATAAAATAATTAAAAATACTTATATATATACAAAATTAGTACTACTATTGTACTAATGTATAATGCACATCCTTATTTTGCCCTAAAAAATTTGGGTCAAAAAGTGTACATTATACATGACAAAATAGTGACAGTGATTGGCATTGATTATTTAATAGGGGCTTAAATAAATGCAAAAACAAATTAGTTGAGTAATGAGAAGAATAGTATCCAGACAAGACTTAAGCTTATAGATTTGTACTTACATAATTTTTAAAAATTGTAGAAGAATATATAATACATTAAGAGAAATTTAAGAACAGAAAAGTAAATACATTATTTCAACATTCTGATCCTTGGTTTAGTGCATTTACTTTCAGTCTTTGCTCAAATATGTGAGATTTATATATATATATTTTTAAATATTTTATTTATTTATTTTTTAGAGAGGGAAGGGAGGGAGATAGAGAGAGAGAGAGAGAAACATCAATGTGCGGTTGCTGGGGGTTATGGCCTGCAACCCAGGAATGTACCCTGGCTGGGAATCGAACCTGGGACACTATATTTTTTATATGTCCATGTATGTGAGATATTTTTATATGACAATATATGAGATATGTGTTCATATATGTATGTTTATATTTTACATAGCTGTAATTAGAATCTACATGCACTTTTACCTGCTTTTAAGTTTAGCTAACTATAAACATTTTCTAACACTGTTGCATCATCTTGCAAAATATCATTTTTCAGCATTATATCTCATTCCCTTACTTAGATGATAGTCTAAAGAAATTTATGCTGTACTCAGTTTTCTATTATAAACAGGAAGAGATTCAGGTTTTGTGAAATTGACAATTTTGAGGGATTTAAAAAAAAATACAAAATTAATCTTATTTTTGCAAATAGGACCATGTGACCAGATTGTTAGCATCCTTCACTGGGCTCTGGAAGGGGCTTGGGAAAGTGAGAAGTCCTAAAGAGTAGGTTTCATTGGCTTCACTATCATCTATGTGTAGCTTCAGTGATAAATAATTCTGCAGTAAACATTTTGAACACGCAATTTTTGTCTGTTTTCAGTTATTTCCCAAGATTCCAAGTTACTATGACACCATTCACCTTAAAGGAGTTGAGAAGGAAAGGAAATGGTTATATGTTGAAGTTTATATATATATTATTTAATTTAATACCTCTTACAAACCTGAAGGAGGCATTACCCCCGTTTTACAGAGGAGAAAACTGAGGTGTGGTGCATTTAAATGTCACACCCGAAGTCACGCATCTAGTTACGGGTAGGGTTTGGATCCTCACGCATGTCTTACTCCAGAGCTCATGCCTTTGTCACTGACATCATGATGTCTCCACAGCCTCAGTAGCTTTCCAGTAATACAACCCCTGCTATTGATGAAAGACATGGTTCTCATTTGTGTGTTTTGAGGAGGCCAGAATACAAAATGTGCAGAGTACTGACATGGTTTTTGGAAGAAGGTAATTTAAATCAACGGTGGCTAGACTTTCATTTAAGTGAATTTAGGAGAAAGTGATTTAGCTCTCTGTCTTTCTACCTTACAGACATGCATGGCTCTGGTTCAGCATACATTTCTTGGAAGCAGGCTAGTGAAGTCAGAAGTAGACTTGGGTTTGGGTCCTGCTGTTCAGTAGTTGAGTGGCCTTGGGTACGTCATTGAACTCCTCACGTTCTCACTTTCCTCCTTTGTGCAATGAAGATAGTAACAAAAGCTGTGTTACCGCAGGGTAGTTTTAAGTGTCAAATATGACAATGTGTGGGTAAGCACTTGGTGAAATCCAATGTCACTGAGATACTGGTAACACTGCTGGAGCAGCTCCACTTCTTCGCCTGCGTGCCCCCAGGTAAGGGCATGTGACAGCTGGGCAGAAGGGAACTGATGGCTCCATTATCGTTAACTCTTGGAGTGCCCTCCTAGTCTGCGGCAGCCACGTGATTTTCAGGCACTGTCTGTGAGGAGACTCTCGAATGCCCAGTGCAGTGGAAGCAGCAGAAGCAGTGCAAACAAGTCTGAGATTCTGGGGGAATTCTTTCCTCCTCAAGCTGAGAACTAATCATCAAAATATGCCAACCATTCATTATAATGCAACGTGTAAAATTCCAGATACAGTCCTGTCCAATTGTCCCTTTGCTCTGTCTTAGGTGCTGACGCATTTATCTTGGAATTTTATCTGCCAGGTTAGAAATCTTTAGTTCTGGCCTGACTTAATTTTGGAGCCAGTCTGTAGTTCTGGGAAGCCAGGAGAAAATACAAATCTTAGTTTGAATTCAGTTTGAATATCCTTCACTAGATCCACGTTTAAAGCTGGTGTAAGTACCACTGGCTTTTATTTTCCTTAAATAACAAACTGCTAAAACCTGCGTGCTCAATCCTGAAGATTGCGCTCATCACCCGGTGTCGGGATCCGCGTTGCTCCGTGAGCGTGGACCCGCAGCTCAGCCTCCCCCAGCCCGCCGGCCCCCATAACCCCTGGCCCAGGTGGCAAACGGCGTAGACAGCAGGCTCCACCTGGCTCTGCCGGCGGTAGCCGCACAAAGAGCGGAGCAGGCGGCGGCCCGGCCGAGCCGCAGAAAGTAGTCCCGACTACGCCGGTTCCAATGTTGTTCGACGTCGCCTCACGCCCTCCGCAGGGAAGACCGAAGCCGCCGGCCCAGGAAAGAATCCCATTGGAATGCGTCGCTGGGCGGCCTTTCTCTTCCAAGTCTCTTCAGCTCGCGGGGCAGACACCCCGGGGTCTCCAAGCAGAGGCTGTGCGTGCGCCCCCCACTTCTTTTCATAACTGCACAGGAGGCGGCGCCGAGGGAGGGGGTTCGGCAACGCGCAGGAAGACCTTGGCGAAGACCAGAGGCGGCGGGAGGCCCGTATCCCTGCGCCGCTGCGTGAGAGGAAGAGGCTGAATGAGGAACTGCGCGGGGGAAGCGGGGCGCCGGGGGAGGAGGCGGCGGGATGGAAGCAGACGCTGGCGTCGCGCGAGCCCCGGCCAGGGCGGCGCGGTAGAGAGGGCGGCGGCGCGCGCGGAGGCTTGACGTGCGCCTTTCTTTCTTCTCTCTCTGGCAAGCTGGGAAGCATGAGCGTGCAGACCTGCTGCTGCGGCGGCCGCCCCGGCTCCTCGCCTCCCCCTTTTCTGGCCGCCCCTCGCCGGTGAGAGAAGAGAACGCGAGAAGGGAAGATGGGGGCCGTCCTGAGGAGCCTCCTGGCCTGCAGTTTCTGCGTGCTCCTGAGAGGTAGGAAGAGTGGAGGGGACGGGAAAGTTGGTGGGGTTTTGGGGGGGGAGGTGGCCTTGTTTTGTGTGTATCTGGGGGGGAGGGGAGGGAGGGAGAAAAGGGGGAATAGGAGCGAGGAGAGGCCTGGTCGTGGGGAAGGAGAGAGAAGGGGCCGGGAGAAGGGGCTGGGCGCCCTGCCTGGCCACAATGCAGACCCCTGCCTAGGTTTCTGGACCGTATCTGGGCAGATCGTAGCTTCAGTCCGGTTGCTGGGCTCAGTGAACCCCTGCAGCACCATGCTGTCGGAATGACTGACGGTCTGTGGGTCTCTTTCTGCCTGGAGTCCTCAGGAAGAAGGATCGTTGTATATATTTTGGCTTTTAGAATATTTGAGCCCAAGATGCTTTAACGTTGGTCTCCCTCGAAGCCCCCACTTTTCTGTGTGTCTTACGTGAACTTTTAGAGCCCTCTTACTATTTTTTCAGGCCTTGTTACAACTAATAATTGGCTTCCGTGGGGGATATAATGATCCTGGGAGAGAACACAGTTGGGAAGTGACTCCGAGGTTGTAGGTCGAGCAGTTCAGCACTGGGAATCATCTGAACTTCAGCCCATAATGAAATGGAAACGTTGACCTGCCCCTATTTTGGGAGCATGCAAGTGTACAGTTGGCACTAACTGGGAAAGTCATCCTGGTGTGAAAAGGAGCCTGTCTTTGGGACCTACGTTATCATTTGCTGCGCTCCCCAGGGGACTGCTTGGCACTTGGGTAAATAACCTAGGCTCTTCTAGGTGATTTGCTCTAAGAATCTCATGCATTCCCTGGTCCTGTGGTTTTTTGAATCGGCCTACAAAGCTGTCACTTATTCTGTGGCTTCTATTTTGTGACAGTTCACTAAGGCTTGACCGGCCCGCAGGATTTCAATACCTCCTCTCAAACTTAGCTGTCCGTCCTTGTCGAAACGGTGATGAGTCCTAGGCTCTTGAGCCAGCAGAGGAATTTAAGTCCTGATTGATGGAATGGCTTGTAGCCTTTTTTTTTTTTTGTTAAGATTCTCGCTTGTGTTCATGGTCATTTCTTTTCAGGCATGGGACTTCTTGAGTCAGTGGAGATTTTTAGTTATTAATTTAACAAGCTGAACTTTTGGTAAGCCTCCAAAACTTACTGAAGTATAGAACACAATAGTAACTAACGATCTCATGATATAAATGAGCCAGGTGTGCCATTCCTGTGTGTACATACTAATTTTGTATGAGCACGAGTTGCCTTTTACTTTTCTTTACTTTTTTTTTTTGAGGAAGAATTTTTTCTTTACTCCTCTGTAGGATTATTATATTTCCATGTTATATCTACTTATACTTAATAATGAGGACTCATTAAGCATATTCCAAACTGTTTCCACATGTAAACCCCAGAAAGATAATGCTCATTTAATTTTCTTGGCAGAGGATTTAATGAGGTGTTATGTACTTGAGAGGTTTAATAAGTGTATGTCTAGTATAGTATACTCCCTATTGAAAGGGGGTTTTGCCATAGCTGTGAGAAACAATTATATTTGACATCACATATGTAGATATTTTAAGACAAAGTTATAATGTTAACAAATATGGGAGTCTGCTGAGAAGTTAAAGTCTTGGGGAAATCTAAATCTATAACCCAGGATGCTTCTGGTTGCCCAACTGTATTTCTTGGAGGGGGATCCTGTGATGTAAATGCCATTAGTTTATTTTAACACCAAGTTTGGCCTTGAGTTGGGTTTGTTCATTACCAGAGTTAAGAGAAGTTGCATTTGAATTAATATTTTTGAAGTGTGGTAGTATTGTAACAAGACCTAACAGTTAATGGTTTAAATGGCCTCATTTCCACTAAGTGGAGTTTTCATTTTAAATGTAGCATAATAATGGTCTTTGAATTTAACAGCACTTGACTGTGAATACATATTATTTGAACTAAAACTGCCTTTTGATGTGGAAGATTTTTATTCATAATTTAGATTCTTTTCATTCTTTGAAAATGTCATCTTCTGTTGTAATAGTGATATTAGTTAACCTTAGGCTCCAAGGAGAAAAATGTTATTAATTTGTTGAATTAAGGACATTTTTCTGCCCTGAGCAGTGTGGCTAGGTTGGGCATTGTCCCTCAAAGTGAAAGGTCGCCCAGTTAGATCCCCTGTCCGGACACATGCCGGGTTGAGGGTTTGGTCTCTAGGTGTGGTGCATACTAGAGGCACCTGATTGATGTTTTCCTCTCACATCTGTCTGTCTCTTGCAGTGATGTTTCTCTTCCTTCCCCTCTCTCTAAAAATAAAATGTTAAAAACAAAAGACGTTTTTCTTTACAGAAAAGTTAGAGCTTTAACATTGGGAAGATGGGATGATGAGAGAGTTTGGACAACTTTTGTCCTGTAGCTCTGTTACATCAATAGCTGAAAGTTGGGAAGTAATACTGTCATCATCTAGGCTGCATTTCTTCTGTCCGTGTCACTGGAGGTGAATGGAAAGAATTGGAGATTTCAGTACTAAAATTTTGGGTTTAAATTCCACATTTCACTACTTAATAACTTTGTGTTTCTGGTCTAGTCAGTCAGTTTCTCTGGGCCTCAATGTCTTTACCTGCAAAATGTAGGTAGTAATATTGCTCTAATTTGCCATTTTATTGGGCATATTAAATGAAGTAATGAGTATGAAGTAATAGTGGGGATTGAAACCCACCTCACCATTCTTTTTACATTGTTTCTGTTAAGTGCTGACTCTAATATGTGGCTTGTAGATAAACAGCATGTTTATATAAGAATCCCAGGAACTAACTTAAAAGGATACAGACTCCAATCTTCAGGCATCCCACCTCCAGGAGATTTGCTGACCTTCAGCCGTGGAGCCAGGATGACTAAACCAGGATGATGCACACCAGACCGTCACTTGCCTTGTTGGAATGGACTATGCTCGTCTGCATGAAGAGAACTTTTCAGCCCCCTCCCTTGACCTCTTTGTCCTGCTCCCCTCTCCCTCCTTGTAAAAGCCTCTGCCTGCACTGAGATGTTAAGATGAGCTTTGAGACAAGAGTCTCCCATCTTCCTAGAAGGTGAACTTTAGGACATGAGTCCCCCATCTTCCAGGTTGTCAGCACTCAAAAATAAACCAATTTTCTTTACATCAGCACCTGCCTCTCGTGTATTGGCTTTCGAAGAGGCAGGCAGATGGACAGACCTGCTTTCGGTTACAAAGTGACCTGCCAGTGTCATTTTTTTGTTGTAATTTTTTGACTGTGGACATGGCCACAAATGCTGGAGGTTTGAGACTTAATTTGTGTAAGATTCATGAATGCTTAAAGGTGGAAGAGATCTTGATCATTTTGGTCTAACCACTTTATTTGCAAGTGGGGAAACTCGGAGTCAGAGATGATAATTTGAGCAATAGCCTAATGCTAATTAATGGTAGAGCAGGGATTTATTTTTCATTCTTTCAGCAAATACAGGGTGGGGCAAAAGGTTTACAGTTGTGAGTATGTGAAACAATTTATTCTTGTTTTATTATTTATTAATTATTGTATTCCCATACAACTGTAAACCTGATTTTGCCTCACCCTGAGTGTATGGAATACCTACTGTATCTTAGGGCTCTGGTATATTTGTGAGCAAAATGGACATGGTTGCTGCTCTGATGGACCTCACAATCTAAGTTGTCATTTTTAACCATTCTCTTAATTCCGTCCAGGTACTGATCAGAAAAGATTATATCTCTGATGATCTAGAGGAAATATTTCTATAAGAATATATGTTTTGCAGTATTGTTAGTGTGTGTAATCTGTAAATACCATGTCCCAGCTTCCTTTGAGGACGCTTTTTGTTTTATAAAAATTCTTTGCTACTTATTTCGGTGGGGTGGTGGTAAATATGTTAGGATAAGAGACATAGTTTCTTAAGTTATATTTTTATAGAACTGACCCTTGTAAAAATTTTTAAAAATAATACCAGAACGCTGGCTGGTATAACTCAGTGGATTGAGCATGGGCTGTGAATCAAAGGGTTGCCAGTTCAGTTCCCAGTCAGGGCACATGCCTGGATTGCAGGTCAGGTCCCCAGTGGGGGCTACGTGAGAGGCAACCACACATTGATATTTCTCTGTCTTTCTCCCTCCCTTCACCTCTCTCTAAAAATAAAAAAATAAAACCTTTAAAAAACAATATTACTAGGTATGACATAGTCTTGGGGAGGTAGAATAAATTTTGGAGTGGGAATCAAAAGAATTAGATTCTCATTCTAAGTTTGCCATTAGTTAGCTGTGTGACCTTAGATAAGTCACTTAATTTCTGTACACCTTATCTTTATTAGGATAATGGAACTTTCTTTTGGAGATCATAATTTATATTTGCACATTAAGGACTCAAACATCCCCAGGCAGAAAGACCAACTTAATAACTTTGTTTAACCCACTATTTCTCAAACTTGACAATGACTTTTTTTCACATTCTTTTAACATTCTGCTGACTCTGTTCCAAGCAACACATTTGAAGGGAACCTTGACTAGATAACTCTTCAGGCATTGGGTTGATTCATGTGAATTGATACTTGATGACAGTGTCATATACAGTTCCCCTGGTTCAGTTTTTTGTTTTTGTTTTTGTTTTGCTTTAATTGGAGGTTTTTCTATTTGCTCAACTGAAATACTGTTTTCGTATAGTTATGCATGCTTTGGTTATCAGAAATGACTTTTTTTTGACTATCAAAAAAGATTCTGTAGAGAGGTATATAAATGGAAACCATTTATGTGAACTTAAAATTTGAACATAATAGAAAAACAGCACAGGTTACAGTTCTGTTTAGGCCACAGGTAACTATGAGAAAATCCGTTTCCATCATAGAAATTTTATTGCAAACTTATATATTCAGAGAAGATTATAAAGGGGTACACTATGTTAGAAATGTATGGGCTTTGTTGACAAACAAACCAAGTTCAAATCTTCTATTACTTCATGTAACCTTGGACAAATTACTTAGCTTTAGTTTCCTCTACTGTCAGGTAGGAATACATTACAAGATGATTGTGGGAATCAATGAAATAATATTTGTAAATGGATAGGACAGTGCACAGTCAAGAGTAGACTTCAGATAATTGGTTGCTATTATTAACATGGTTAAATTGAAAGAAATATTCTCAGGAAAATATTTAAGTGTCAAGCACTGTTTTAGGTAGTCAATAATTTTAGGTCAGTGGCTTTTTAACCTTTTTGACTCTTCTGATATTTTCTATTTTGTTTTATATAAACAAGATGACCACTACCTACTAAATTTTTTTTTACATTCTAAAGGATTGTAACTCTGTGTAGGCAAAATAATTTTATCAAACCACTGTCTAATTGAGAAATTTTATTATTTGTTTATAATTAAAGTTATTCAGTTGATGGACTTTTCTCTATAAGGATAGGTAAAGGTTATATTGAGTTCCTGTATTGCATGTTTCACCATTTGTTTCACCATTTGTGTATCTTCTGTAAAATGAGTCCATCTTAATGAAGAGAACACTTCTCTATGTGAATAATTTTGACATTTAGTTAAATACATGTACTGGGCAACCTAGGATTAGGATGCTTATCCTTGAAATTATTCATTTTAAATGTAATTCATCATTAATTCAAAGAAAACAGTGTTGCCTGATACTAGGATACACTTCGTTTTTCAAGCTTGTGTTAGCCTCACAAAAGGTGCACGACATTCAGATATGGGACTGGGAAATACTAAAATGTGCCTGGGCTCCATGTGGTGAAAATTGCTGGTGCTCAGTGCTGTGATCCTGGTAGCTGTGATATGACTTGCTCTTTTTTGTTTCTGTTATATCTTGCTTGGAAAGGCCAGAGATTGGAGATGTGAAATAAAATCATATTTTCAGGCAAAAAAAAGTGAAATTTTAAGTTATTCATTGACAGTAAGCCTAAAGTTATTGATCAGATTTTTAAAAAGATTTATTTATTTATTTATTTTAGAGGGAAAGGGGGGGAGGGGGGGAGAGAGAGAGAGAGACAGAGAGAGAGAGACATCAATGTGTGGTTGCTGGAGGTTATGGCCTGCAACCTAGGCATGTGCCCTGACTGGGAATTGAACCTGCAATGCCTGGTTCGCAGCCCGCGCTCAATCCACTGAGCTACACCAGCCAGGGCGATCAGATTCTTGGTAAAAAAAAAAAAATGCAGAGGTGAATGTGGTCAACAGTAGTCCTGTCTTTCAAGAAAGTAGTCACCCAAATATTGGAAAACTGTACCTTTATCAAGTAATGTATGTTTGATCAGGAGACCATTTTCTCTAATGGCCTTGGTTAGTCATCACTTATCATTCCTGGACCAAAGCCTTGTCAAGTAAAGGATTTAGGGATAAGAATCTTCCTCCTTATTGGCCAGCTTTATTGGAGGTGTAATTTATGTGTGTCCATATATCAACTGTATTTCGCAAGTCTGAGAAAGCTAACAGCTGAACTCATTAAGGTGAACTCTTAGCTACATATTATATGGTATTTCTTTGTAACAGTTTCTTGATTTATGCCAGCTGAAGACAACAGCCCTTTGTTAGGTTAAAAAGTGTTTCAAGAATGGATTTTTTTTCCTTCATATACCACGATGGACCAGAGCTTTGCATATATTAGGTATTCAAGTTTTATATTTAAAGCACTGTAAAAAGATGTGAATTTTTGTGGTATTTATACAATCTTAAGTTATAAATTTGTAACTACTATAAAGTTTTTTTAAAGCACAACTAATCATACTAATAGAAATAAATCATGTTTATAACTGAGGTTGAATTTGAAATGTGGATTATGTAACATTTTCTGGTGTTAGTATATTAATATTGCATTGGTGATATAATAATGTGTTCAAGTACATTTCTAATCCAGTTTTTTAAAAAATACATAATTCACATGCCATAAAGTTCATATTAAAGTGTCCAGTTCTTTGGTTTTAGTATATTCGCAAGGTTATACAACCATCACCACTGTCTAATTCCAGAACATTTTCATCACCTCCAACAGAAACTCAATGCCCCTTAGCAGTCACTTCCCATTTCCCCTTGTCCCCAGTCTCTGGTAACCACTAATCTACTTTCTGTCTCTATGGATTTACCTATTCTGAACATTTCATATAAATGGAATCATACCATATGTAGCTTTTTGTATCTGGCTACTTTCACTTTGCATAATGTTTTCAAGGTTCATCCATGTTATAGCATGCATCAATACTTTATTCACTTTTATGACTGAATAATACTCCATTGTGTGGATATATGAAGTACTTTTGAATGAGTGTGTGTTCGATCATTGAAATTATTGAAACTTTTATCTTGAGAAATTATTTTTTAAATCTGTTTTTGAAGTTATAGAAATAGGCTTAAAAAATGTTCCTGTTTTTCTGCTGGAGAAGCACTCTATAGTTCACCAGCATCTCATTTCTGTGTATTGACTTATGAATAGCCCTGCCCCCATTAAACCTTTTTACCAAATTCATACCTAGGACAGAAGGTATATTAGAAATTACCTGGCCTAACTTACTCATTTTATAAATTAGAAAGATGACTGGCTAATGGCTAACCTAAGGCCAGATTGCTGGTCTGGACAGTAATTTTATGTGCAGTGCTTTCTCAATGTACCTAATTTTATGTGGGTCTTACTATGGTTTTGAAGATGATACTACTTTTTTCCTTTTTGTTTTTCTCCTCACCCGAGGATACTGTATTTTCATTGCTTTGGGGAGGGAGGAGAGAAACATCAATTGGTTGATGTTTCTTGTACTTCTTGTACCTTCTTGTACTTGCCCCTACTAGGGTTGGAATCCGCAACCTGAGTATGTGACCTGACCAGGAATCGAACAGTGACATTTTAGTTACAGGACAATGCTCCAACCAAGCCACACTTGCAAGGACAATACCAGTCACTTTTGATAGAGGAAAATAAATGTTAGTGTAATTTTGGAGTTTGCAAATAGGTGTCTTGTCATAGCACTGTTAAATAAAAACATCTGGATTTAGGTAAGGAGAGACTTTTATTCAAAAGGATTATTGCAGTAGGGAAAATGCTCTGAACGCCAGATCTAGGCATCTCAAAATCAAACACAAAAAGACTCCTTTTATAGAGAAGGGTAAGCAGGGCTAGTAGGAATTTTGTAGAAGAGTGTGCCAAGTTGGTAGGGGTGAGCAGATTGCGTGTCAGGATACTTAACTGGAATCTTTTATTTCCTGTGGCCATCTTATGTTTGAAATGAACTGTTAAGGGAATACGTTCTATATGTACTAGCTTAAACTTACAGCAAGCCAAAGTTTAGGGGAGAAAAGGCTGACTAAAGTTTGGTCAAGCCAAGTCAGTGGATAGGTAATGGGCAGTTGTGAGCACTAGGTCAGTCTCCCTGTTGTTTAAAACAAAAACTGTTTAAAAAGTGTTGTTATTATTAGGGATATATTGCTGCTATAACAAAAATAGTATAGACTAGGTGGCTTATAAATAATAGAAATTTATTTCTTACATCTGGAAGTCTAAGATCAGGGTGCGAGAATGGCCAGGTTCTAGTGAGGACCCACTTCTGTTTTGAGCTCTCTGTATCCTCACAAGGTGGAGAGCAGAGAGAGGATGCAAGCTCTTTCTTAACTCTCAAAAGGATACTAATCCTATTCATGAGGATTCCACCCTCTTTATCTAATCCTAATCACCTACCAAAGATCCTACCTCCTAATACTATCACAGGAGGGGTAGGATTTCAATATGAATTTCATATTCATATTCAATATGAATATGAATTTGATAGGGAATGAACAAAAACATTTAGACCACAATGGGATAAAATAACTTCACAATTGCAAAAGTTTGTCTCATTAGATTGGCCTGATTATTTATGTAGAGGTAGGTCTTTAACGTTTGCTTTGCTGAAAGTTTTTATAAGGAATCTTGGGTTGGACTTTTAAAAGGCCTTTTGAAACCAGGAAGCGAAGCTAGAATTCACCCATCAGGTTTCACTTGCACTATCTATCAATTTGGGTGAATTCTTTAGGTTCGCAAAATATCTTAGGGTTCTTGGGCCTGCCCAGAAGTGACCTTGTTTATTTCACCTGTAAGGCTGGGAAGTCTAAGCTGGGTGCCTGTCCAATTTTCCCATTGGGACTGTAAGTAAGCATTGGCTTTGTAAAGTTAACCATAGCTCCTTAAAGGTGTCTGGTTATATTTGATTAAATGAGCACCACTTTCAAATATGCCCTTCCAATCAAACTTTGGTTGCATAACCAGTGTTTCCAACTAGGACAGACTCTTATTGAACTTATGCAAATAACTGTACTGCCATGAAAATATAAATACTCAAAAGAATCTTTGAATTATGGAGGAGTCAGGGAGAGAAAAGATAAGTGTTTTATTTCTGTTCACAGAAGCATATTTTGCTTAAATTGTTAATAAGTTATAGATAGCGTAAGAAAAGAGGAGGTTCCTTATATCAAAAACAACAACAAAAAACCCCCCCAAAACCAGGACATTAAAGCATCAGCAATATTTTTAAACCAAACTCAGAATCATCCTTCATCAGTTTATTCAGTCCTATGTAATTAATTTTGTTCTGCTTGGATGTGGGTTATCAGTCTCATGAGTCCATCTATCTGTTTTTCTTATAGCTTTTTTTGAAATCCTGAGTCAGTCCACTGGTATAGCCTCAAAGATATTTCAGTGAGGCCATCAGAAGCTTGTGCCCGAGTACCTGGTATAGTTATTTTCAGTGGTCCTTTTTTTTGTTGACATGTAGCTCATATGTAAGTCCTTTCAAGAAATCATCAGAATAAAGCAAAAAACTGCCAATAGATGACAGAAGACTTAAACATGGAGATGATTAACTTATTAGTGATAATTTACAAAATTGAAAGATCTGATGGGACATTTTTATACAAAATTACAATTGACAAGGAAGTTTGGTTTTCGTGACGTAGAATCTAGATCAAATCAAAGCAGTTTTAGATAAAATATAGTGATTCACCCTTGTTTTAAAGAATAGTGAGTCTGGAATTAGTCCTAAACATATCTATAATAAAATTCCCTTAGAGCTAAGGGATGTGAATCCCCAGTGAGAACCATTGGCTCATTTAAAATATACTGTATTCAAATTAAGTCAAATTGTGACCATGTTAACATAAAAATATCATTGAAGTTATAAAAGGCATAACTGAATTATGACTTGTGATACTATACTGTGGTCTAATATTAGGCAGAGCAGCGCTGGGACTCGT
Organism: Phyllostomus discolor; assembly: GCF_004126475.2. NCBI lineage: Eukaryota > Metazoa > Chordata > Mammalia > Chiroptera > Phyllostomidae > Phyllostomus > Phyllostomus discolor. Next base: position 190,524,229 of record NC_040904.2, read on the forward strand.
GATAATTAGAAACATATGGACAGTGAGAGTATTGATAAATTTCTAGGAACTACTATATAGTTTCTGAAATAATCATATTAATATTTACCCATACCAGATTTAACCTAGGGGAGGATAACATCTCTTCTGATTTGACAGTGCTTCCCATGTAAATCTTAAGATGATCAAATAAACCTAACTAGTTTTTAACACCCTCTTTTTACCAAGTGAAAGAATAAATCTTTGTGAACCTCAGGGACCCCTGGGATATTTCAGAGACAATTGTAGGTGCAAAAGACATTATTTTGGATTTGATTTTGAAAAGACAGAATGTCACAAGTCAAGAGGTTTTGAAAACTTGATTAAATATTATTATAGTTTGATGAGAAAAAAGTACATGGCTACTTAGGTAACCAAACTGTCAGAATCTTTTTTTAAAAGTTTACATAGGGAGGAACATGATGGTAAAGAACCTTACCTATCTTTCAAAAGGATATGAGAAGACTTTGTTTATTTAAGTACAGTCACGCTCTGCTTAACGATGGGGATATGTTTGAGAAATGCATCATTAGGAGATATTCCATTGTGTCAACATCATAGAGTGTACTTACGCAAACCTAGATGGTACAGCCTACTTCACACCTAGCTAAATGGATAGCCCAGGGACTTTCAACTGGTGTGCTGCAAGAATTTTTTAAAAAATGCATTACCTGACTATGTAGTCAGGGGCACTGACCTCTTTTCCTTTAGATTGTCAAATAAAAAATGACAGCAGCCAACACAAAATAGCTGTCTGATATGAATGAATCAAAATTACACCTAATTTTTGTCAGATTGGTAAAAATTATATTTTGGTGTGTTGTAGAATTTTAGTAATTAGTTTATGTGTTCCCTGAGATGAAAAAGGTTGAAAATTGCTGTGGTATAGCCTATTGCTCCTAGTCTGTAAGTCTGTATAGCATGTTGTTCAAAATAACGTGAGATTAAATCAATCACAAGAGGAAATGATACAATCAAGACATGGTAAACCATGTATGAGGCTGCTGCTTGTATAACTCAGCATCCTGTTGTATAGCCAGCTTTTTTTAAAATAAGTAGACAGGTCCAGTCTAAAATAATAAAAAGTATAGTATAGTAAAAACATAAGCCATTAACAGTCATTTTTTATCGTTATGTAGTATTACGTGCTGTACATGATTGTATGTGCTATACTTTTATATGACTAGCAGGGCTGTAGATATGTTTATACCAGCACACCACAAACATGTAATGCATTGTAGTATGATGTTATGATGGCTTTGATATCACTAAGTGATAGAAATTACTCAGCTCTGTTATATATATATATGTGTGTGTGTATATGTCTATATGTGTGTGTGTGTGTGTGTATAAATCCTCACCTGAGAACATACTGATTTTAAAGAGAGGGGGAGGGAGAATAGAGAGGGAGAGAAACATCTGTGTGAGAGAGAAACATGGGTTGGTTGCCTCTCCTAAGCACCTCGGTGAGGGACTGAACCCACAACCTAGGCATGTGCTGTGCCTGGGAATTGAACTTGCAACCTTTTGTTGTATGGGACTGCGCTCCAACCAGCTGAACCATACCGGTCAGGATTTAATTTAGTTCCATTATAATCATATGGGACATCTGTCATAGACAGTTTGTTGACTGTTGTTGACTGTTATTAAGACATAATAAAGTCAACATCAAGCACAGGAAATTCTGATAATGTATTTTGTCTTACAAGGAGATTACTCAGAAGGCAAGAAAGAAAATCTTTTATAAGCTTTGTTAAGAGCAGACCAATAACCCAAGAAAATTTTGTTATTTTAATAGCAAACCAAATTTTATTTTACATCAGTGTAATGTTTGATACTCAAGTGCTTTTTGGAAATCTTACAAATAAGCCTATTGAATTTTAGCTGGCTGTTATCACAACAAACAAAATTCCTTTTTCATGAACTCTTTATAGCTTTCTATATTCATTAAAGTTTTGTCCTACATTTTCCTCTTCTCACTCTGGAGGAATTAGTCATTTTACTTTAGGACTGTTTGTGTGTGTGTTTTTTAATTAAAAACACATCCTACATACTTTGCATACAGGTTGTTCTTTTCTGTAATTATTTCTTCTAGTAGAGTCTCTACATAAAATTAGAACTTACAATTACAGTATCGACTATTTTGCAGAGAAAACTATGAGGTAGATAGTTGTGAACTGTCACACGCCAATAGACTGACCGAGCATATGAATATACACATCTTACAACTTTTTATAGCCTATACTTTCTGATAGTACATCTTCTCAATGTTGGAGAAATGAGTATGTTCATTAATAGACTCAACTATATTTAGCTTTGGTGCCATAAAACAAGAGGCAAAAAACTGTATAAAATTGGAATGCTTATATGTTTCAGTGTTCTATCTTACTTTGAAATAACCTAGGTATTTAATGACTATCTGTGAATTAACTTAGAATAAGTGTGAGTTTTTAAGTTAGTAAAAGATTTTGGGAACTGTTTCTATGTTTGCTTATTACTGTTGAAATAAAGTTTGTCAGAATTATGCTAACTACAAATTATGCTAGTTATTCTATCAGTAAACGTCAGGGACCTATAGGAAAAAAAGAGTCCGTGGCTCAGGCAGCCCCTGGTTCTTCCCAGTAATCTGCTTGGCTGGCAGGCCTCCTTCGGTTCCCAGCACCATTGGCTATGTCACCGGAATCTCCAGTTCTTAATCCAAAACCACATGGCACCTCCTCATGGCCCACTAGCCAGGAGTCCTTTCACCCCTTTCTTTCCTGCAGCATCTCCCTTGCATTCTTCCAAACTGCTAAGAAAGCTCTGCATTGCTGCTACATCTTGCTTTCTGGCATTCTAAGCTGCATGGTTCTTCCTTTCATGGCTGCCGCATCTGGGTTTAAATCCCTACTCTAGTCTTCCTCTGCAGCCCCATTTCTGACTCCTCTCACAGTCGGCTACACCTGTCAGCATTCCCACCTGCTAGCATTCCTGTATTTTCCAGCTTTTCTGGGCTGCCATAGTAAGTCCGGGCAGGCATCGCCCTGTGGTGTGGAGCCAATCATCTCCAAGCTCTTACGCAGGCCTTACCAGCCAGGGAGAGTTGCCTCCCAGTTATATCCTGTGGAAGTCACTCCCATCTCCCTGGCTCAAAGCATGGCCACAGCTATTTAACATACCTGTGAGACCAGTTAAAGGTTATAGATATGTTAAGTAACTGTTCTAGAGGTTTTCTGCAAAACTGTTGCTATGCAAAACAGTTCTCAATGGCTGTGCTCCATGTGTCCCATCTCCCAGTTCAGACTTGTGGGGGTGAGGACATGCTATATTTTTAATATTTCCTGGACACCCTGAGTTCTGGACCTCATTACAAATCCTTCTTTTTGGGCCCCCCTGGCTTCACCCTCTTACACTAGGAATGCTGCCTAGAGATAGGAAAATATTTTATATACATAACATATGAAAACATACATATAGACAAAGGTAGAGAGCTTACAGCTTCAGTTTGAAATTTACAGCTCACTTTCTTTACCTTTATTTTTTTCCTTTCTTATCTTAATTGTGTTTCCTGCTCAGTCAATTAGTGCTGAAGTGTACTCAATGATGTTTGTGGAAGACACCTTTAAGATAATCTTTGCTTTGATGGATAGTCTTATGGAGGTTGTGGACTAAATTTTCAGTGAGGGAACAAAGAGAGACCAAGGACTGTCTGGGTGTGTCTAAAGCTCATTTGAGTAGATAAAAGATTTAGCCTGTTTCCAATTTTTTTCTTTTTCTTAAATTCAGGTCCCTGAGCTCTTAATGAGTCCCTAGTGGGGAAAAGGAAGAAAAGGGAGTCTTAAAGCTCAAATCACTACAGGCAGATGAGGAGTTAGGTAAGAAGGGAAAGGTCTGATGGGTGGATATAGGGATAGTGGAGGCTGGGTATTAAAAGAGGATAGATTAAGGATTCACAGGAGCTGACAGGAAGGTCATGGGTGGTAAAATGGAGGAAATAGCAGAGAGTGATGGAAAGGAGAGGTTTTCCCTAAAACAGTTTTGGAAGTTTCCGAGTTTCCCAAGGAGGACACTGAAGTTCTAAATTGTCTTTAGAAAAATTTTGCCAGTTTTGAAGATACTGAACTTGAAGTAGTTCTGTAAAGGTGAAGTGCGCAGTCAGTGGAAGAAGAAGAGGGAGGGCGCCCACTAGAGTGAGCGTTATCTGTGGGATTAGATAATTAAGTCAGAGACAAGAATTTAAAGGACCGGGGAAGAGGACTATTCCTGTGTGAGGAGTCAAGGGAAAATAGAAGAGACCTCACAGAAGAGCTGGGATTATTCTCACTTTAGTCAGGGTGTGATTCTCTACTTGGCAAAAAAAAAAGTTACTTTGCTTGAAAATATCAAAGTAACTCCTTACCATGTTGCTGTAGACAAGATGGAGCACTGTTTTATGAGTTAAGCTTAAGGAACGGTCCCTCCTGAGCAGGAGAGGAGTTTAATTGACTCACAAAGTGACATTATTGAGGTGGGAATGGTGCGGATCCATAGGTGAAGCCCAGTCCGCATCCAAGTCAGTCACCATAGAGATTTTAAAAATAAATCCTTACTTAGGGAGAGGTTTTATTCGAAAAGACTACTGCATTAGGGAGAATGCTCTGGCCACGAGATATGCAGGTATTTGAAAATCAAACACAAAGAAGGCTTTTCTCTTAGTAGAAGTGAATAGTGCCCGCAGGATCTTTGTGGGAGAGTGGGACAGGCAGGTGAGGGTTAGCAGATGACAGGACAAGGGCCGTTTAACAGATATCTTTTTCAGTGGTCAGGTGATACTCAGAACGAATCCTTAAGAAAGGATTAAGAGTTCTTCATTGGCTTGTTTGAGCTTAGAGCTAGCCAAATTTTAGGAGTCTGTGGGGAAGAGAGAAGCCTGACTAACTTTGGTCAAACCAATTTAGTGGGTAAGTAATGGGTATTTGTGAGTACTCAGCCAGTACTTAATGTATAATCCTTTTGGGCTTTTGACAATAATTTTAGATCAGGTTCTGGGAATTTCTTTTTAATTTTAGTTAATGCTTACCATATTATTCTTCAGTGAACTGCTCGAGGGATTGGGGATAAAATTAGTTATAAATGTGGCTTCTGTTGTGGTATTTTGTTTGGAAATACTTTTTTTTTTTTTTATTTTTTTGTTTTTGTTTTTTTTTTTTGTTTTTTTTGTTTTTTTTGTTTTTTTTTTTTTTTTTTTTTTTTTTCCAAGGGCGTAGATCCTAGTTGAAATAGGAAATACTTTTTTTTTTTGATCATTTTTTTTTAAGATTTTATTTATTTATTTATTTATTTTTAGAGAGGGAAGGGAGGGAGAGAGAGAGAGAGAAACATCAATGTGCGGTTGCTGGGAGTTATGGCCTGCAACCCAGGAATGTACCCTGGCTGGGAATCGAACCTGGGACACTTTGGTTCCCAGCCCGCGCTCAATCCACTGAGCTACGCCAGCCAGGGCTAGGAAATACTTTTAAAAATGGTTATATCAGAAATGTGGTAAAGAACCTACGGGCTCAAAGGAGGAAAGCCAAGGCAATTGGAAAGATTCATGGAATAGATAAGATTTGAATCTGGCCATGAAGGATTGCTTGCTAGAATAATGAGAGAAAAGTATGGAGTGGGCAGGAAGATGAATACACTGGAGCAATGGAATACGATGTGTTCAAAACCAGTTTTGAACCAGTTTGTATGATGGAGAGACTGTAATAGGTAAGGTAGAGTCATAGGTACAGTCACCTAAGGTATCGAGGCTTTTTATTTTAGGCAAATCTTATCAGAAAGCTTTTTGAGTTGGATAGAGTTGAAGTATTGGAAGTAGAAAAGGGAAGGAAGTGTGTTGAGATCACTTACATTAGGGTAGATTAGGTATAAGGTCATGAAGATCTAGAGTAGGATAGTGGTTCTAAAAATGGAAGAGGCAGATTTAAGGACATGTTAAAGAAGAATCAACACACGGCAGTAATTAGCAGACTGGGGGTGGGTGGGAAGGGAGGTGTCAAAGACTGCTCTAAGGTAGACTAATGAAAGGAAAATTGTGGTATCATTGACCCTTGAGGGATTTTTTTGGGGGGGGTATTGGGTGAAGGTAGTGAATTTTAAATTAATGGCAGGAAGTGATGGCCAACAAGAAGTTACAGGTACAGAACTGGAGATGATGATTTGAAAATTACATGAATAGAGTTGCTTGTTGACCTGGTGAACTTGAATAATTTTCTATATTCTCTTATTTGAGTAACAACAGAGAATCTTGGGGATACCTATATTTGGGAGTTGGAAGATTCGAAACTAAAAGGCAGACAAAGTATGACCAGTAAAACAAGAATAATAGTATACTGTACATAGGTAAGGATACAACATACTCATATTGAATGCTGCAGAAAGGTCAGAAATTAGATTTGGCCACTGGATTTGGTTATGAAGACTTGGAGAAAGCAGAGACAGTTGAGTGATGGATAGGAAGTTAGGCTAAGGGTTAATAGCTAATGGATGGTGGTATGAAATGTATACCAATATGTAAGTTTTGTGGTTAGGAGAAATAAAATTATGCTACTAGTGATAGCAAGGTTAGGGTCATCAAAACAAAGTTTTTTGTTGTTTGTTTGTTTTTAAGATTTTATTATTTTTTAGGCAGAGGGAAAGGGAGGGTGAAAGAGAGAGAGAAACATCAATGTGTGCTTTCCTTTCACGCAGCCTCCACTGGGGACCTGGTCCACAATCCAGGCGTGTGCCCTGACTGGGAATCAACTGCCGGCCCTTTGGTTTGCAGGCTGGTGCTCAATTCACTGAGCCACACCAGCCAACGCAAAACAAAGTTTTTTTGATAGCAGGCACCTGGCAGGGGCCGTCAAAGATACAAGACATAGAAAACAGTTGATAAGAGCAGAGTTGCAGAGTAGAGGTAGGGAGGCTGAACCAAAAGTATTGCTTAATCTTAGAAAGGAGGAAAGACAGCTTGTCATTTGACACTTGAGGACAAGTTAAAGGAGGATTGGTGGGATACAGAAAGATTTTTGAGAAGTTTATTTAATAAAGATGTTCAGGATGGAAGACATTTACCTTGTTTCCTGCGTTACTGATTATGTCGGGTGATCTGAGAATGAATGATTCAAAGCATGAAAGTTGTCTTTAGGAATGCAGAAAAAAATTTAGAAAGGCTACTAGTGAAAGTTTGTTAGGAAGTTAATAAAGGAAAATAAAGATTCCTACATACCCAGGTAGGTTCCACTAAATAGACAATGGTGGCTGTTTGGGTTATTTGGGTGTTAAGAAGTCAGAACTAACTTCTTTGGATTGGAAGATACTGAGTGCATATGTGCTATAACTAGGGGCAAGTGTCTGTGGGTCCAGTGTATCTCTTTAGTAGATTAAAACAATGTTGCTGGAGGGAATAGATGTGTGGAGGTGAAAGTGGGTATAAGGAGGATAAATGGCAATGGAAAAATACAATAAAAATTAAACTTACAAAGATAGTACTGCAGATTGAATTACACCTTTTAGCTATCTCAATACTGAATAGACATTAGTGACAGTATTGTAGAAATATTCAAGTAGCAGAACAGTAGTTAGGATGAACTCTGGGATTGCTTTTTTTTTAGATTTTATTTATTTTATTTTAGTCAGTGGAGAAGGGGGAGGAAAAGAGGGAGAGAAAACACATGTGCCCTCACTGGGGATCAAACTGGTGACCTTTTGCTTTGCTGGGTGGCACTCAACCAACTGAGCCATTACCGGTCAGGGTTGTGATTGCCTTTTAATATGTGTAGGTTTACATACAGTCTTTTAGTAATCCTTAATTATAACCAGTACTACTAACTTAAACAGGAACAACTTTTTTCTCCGTGTACATTGAGTAAGGGCCATAAATGACCAGAAAGTTTCTTGCATTTTGTAGGCAAGGTGTTTAGTAGAATGTTCACATTTGATTTAAAAGTCATAGAAGACATTTAACTGCTACATAATGCCATATACAAATTTGGCACGCAGTTTTCCAAGAATTGTGCCATAAAAAAAGGTTCCCAATAAATACTAGATTATTACTTCTCTTGGATTTTAAGTTGTAAGTGCACTGGGGTTATTTCTTAGCCCTGTGCAGCATTTAGCATTCTACCCCTTAACTGATAGGGACTTTTTTCTGATTTTTATAATTGGCCCATGTTATGATGCGCATTGTAAGATAATGCAGTGTAGGGACTGATAAATCAGTACTATGTATGAAAGCCTGAAATGAGTTAAAAGTGAAACTGTGAGGGACATTTATTAATTTGCGAATAGCAGCAGTAAATACATAGAATAACATAAAGGACTCATTGTCACTTTTTAAAAAATGGTCTACTCATTAGTTTTTGACTAAGAAAATTGGATTTAAGCTTAGAAGGGAAGTTCATATTTGTTGTACTTACAGATGAAAATAATGGGACTTCATAACTCTTTTGGCAGACAGAGTCCAGATTCCAGAGTCCAGAGTCTAAGATGGCTTAAACAGTACTCTTTCTTGACCCCTTTGTTTTTGAAATAAATTTCTTTTTAAAAATTTAATCTTTATTTTATTTTTTCCATTACCATTTAGTCCCCTTATACCTCCCTCCCTCAGCAGTCACCACCTTGTTGTCCATGTGTCCTTTTTCCTTGAAATGTTTTAAAAAAGAGGGAGTGGTTGCTTTTAAATGATACTTGTCTTGGCTTTGGATGACACATTTTAAACGTTTAGTAAGGAATTGTGAGAGAAGATCATGTTAATTATTGCATCATAACTGGTCATATTTTTGCTGCCTCTTCGTGTTCTTCACCTCAGCCCATGCTATATGACCACTTGTCTGTTTAAATTTTAATGAATTAAGATTAAATGAAATTAAAAATTAAGTATCTTAGTCACACTAGTCACATTTTAAGTGCTCCATAGCCTCATGTGGCCAGTGGCTCCTGCATTGCATAGTGAAGAGAACCTTTCTGTCATCACAGAAAGTTCTGTTGTATAGTGGTGCTCTAGATCTTTAATTTCCATTGATACCAGGAAAGTAAATGTCTGAAACTTGGAACAGATACTTTAAAAAAAACAAAACCATAAAATTTGTACTACTGCAGTCATAATAGTAGCTTCAGCTTTCTCAAAGTTAAATATTATTTAGGATAAGCTTTATATTTAGTTTTGGTATTAGGTCTTACTCAAAGGTCATTCTAATAATATATAAAAGAGAATAGCCCCTGGGTGGTGTAGCTCAGTGGATTGAGGGCAGGCAAAGGGTTGCTGGTTCGATTTCCAGTCAGGGCACATGCCTGGGTTGTGGCGAGGTCCCTGGTAGAGGTACTTGAGAGACAACCACACACTGATGTTCTCTCCCTCTCTTTCTCCCTCTCTTCCCCTCATCTCTAAAAATAAATAAACAAAATCTTTAAAAAATAATAATAATATAAAAGAGAATAAAATAGTTGTATTAAGAACTATCTCTGCCAGACTATGTTAATGGTTTATTGAGATAAAATTGCTGTACAATAAATTGCATGTGTAAAGTATAAAATGTAGTAAGTTTTGACATGTATACATCTCTGGAACCATCATCATAGCCACTATAATTGTAGCCATCATCTGCAAAAGTTCCTTATGCCCCTTTATAATCCCTGCCTTCCATTCTTTTTCAACCTTCCTCCTATTTCCAGACAACCACTGATCTGCTTTTCGTCACAATAACTTGAATTTTCTAAAATTTATATAGATGGAGTCATGCAATATATATTCATATATTGTCTGACTTCTTTCATTGTACGTAATTATTTTGTGATTCACCCATAGTAAGTTGTACAAATAGTTTATTACTTTTATTATATGAATATATCACAATTCATTCATCCATTGTTTGTTGATGATGTTTAGGTTGATTCCAGTTTGGGTTATTACAGATGAGCTGCTATGAACATTTATGTACAGTCTTGGGATTGAATATGGTTTTATTTCTTAGGTAGGTTGTATGTTTAAACCTTTAACAAACTGCCAAACTGCCCTGAATGGTGGTGGTTCAGTTGGTTAGGTGTTCTGCAAAGCTCAGGGTCTTTGGTTCCAGTCCTGGTCATGGCACTTGCCTGGGTGGGGTTCAGTCCCATGTTGGGTGAAGATGAGAGGCACCAGTGTTTCTCACATTGATGGTTTCCTCCCACTCTTTTTCCCTTCTCCTCTCTCTCTAAAAATAAATAAATAAAATATTTATAAAAAACTTGACCATGTCTAGAAAAACAAAAAAAGAAGAAACTGCCAAACTGTGTTCTAAGGTGGCTGTACCATTTCACATTGCCCTAGCAGAGTATGAGCATTCCTGTAACTCCATATTCTTGCCCATTTTTTGGTATGGCCAAACTTTTTAATTTCATCTGACAGACCATTTTAACAAGACTGCCCTGGTAGAATTAATATTTTCTTTTGCAACTTTCTGTATTTAAAATGCTGCAAATATATTATTTCATTTGTGAAAAGATTTTAAGACCATCTTCTATAGATTTATTTACTCTTTTTTGATAGTATTTGTTTCCTGATTCTGATTTGAACTCATTTATGAGAACCAATACATTTCCTTTCATTTACTTACATATTTTTCTTTTTTTATTCTAGCGGCCCCTTTGTTGCTTTATGCAAACAGACGGGACTTACGATTGGTTGATGCTACAAATGGCAAAGAGAATGCTACGATTGTAGTTGGGGGCTTGGAGGATGCAGCTGCGGTGGACTTTGTGTTTGGTCATGGCTTGATATACTGGAGTGATGTCAGCGAAGAAGCCATTAAACGAACAGAGTTTAACAAAACTGAGAGCGTACAGAATGTTGTCGTTTCTGGATTATTGTCTCCTGATGGGCTGGCATGCGATTGGCTTGGAGAAAAATTGTACTGGACAGATTCTGAAACTAATCGGATTGAAGTTTCTAATCTAGATGGATCTTTACGAAAAGTTTTATTTTGGCAAGAGTTGGATCAACCTAGAGCTATTGCCTTAGATCCTTCCAGTGGGTAAGTTTTGTGTAATGTACAAAGGGTATTGCATCTCCTCCTGATTTCTCTTCTCTGGCTTAGTCTCGAAGCTTGGGGAGAGAGCTTAGTCCCCTCTCATCCCCAAGAAAAAACAAAGAGCAAAAACCAAATTTTATATTCTTTGGGCTTTTTTTGTCAAGTAGACTTGAATGTGGGGATTTATATTGTGTTTTTAGGGTGTTTCTATAAATAGTTTTTTGTTTCTAATGCCACTTATGGTATAGCCATATTTACAATTCTTGGTTTTTCTTCTCTGTTTATTTTTTGTAACTATGAGAGGATAATTATAAGGCAGAGAAGAAGGAATAAAGACTCAACAAGAGTAGTATTTGATAGCTCAAGATTATAGAAAATAACCTGCATCTTACAACTTTTGTTTTATATATATATATAGTCATTTTTGATAGTAGTGTCTTTTATATTAAACTGTATTTATTTAATGTCAATATTCAATGAAAAATAAAAATTAAATTGTTAAGTAATAATTTCTTTCTAGTTAGATAAACATATATTTGCTATAAAGGTTTATTTTCACATGAGAAGGGAAACTTAAAGCCAAATATCCCCTTAGAAAGTTGGAACTGTGTCCTCACATGCTTCTTTATTACTATGCTTCAATCCTGCCGTATACCATTCCTGGATATTTCTTTGTTGAATACAGTGTCATACAAGACTCTGTCTTAGCTAGGTATAGATGACTGTCTCAACAGGAACCTGAAATGAGTTACTAATAATTGATAAAATTCTAAAGAGAAATAACTTGTAAATAACTTTTAATATTTTGTTTTCTTTGACTTTCAAGTATGTCAGAATGCTTCAAAACTTATTTATAAAAGGGAATGTATTAATATTATGTAATAAAACTTGGGGAAAATGAAAGACAGGTTTATAGTTGCTCCTTTGTCTTGATACCAGGCCTTATTTAGTACAAAGGTTAAAGATGATGCCACGTTGTAGGGAAATGAAAATACTTGTTTGACTCTAAGAGAAAACGGGCAATAGCGTAGTGAAATTTTAGGATGAGGAGTTTTGGAAAACACAAATATACATGGTTTATATAACAAAAGTTATATTTTTTAGAGGGACATTAAGATATCTGCTAAAGTCAAATGGTCATTTAATAATGCATCAGAAAATATTATAGTGGCTCTTGGGGTAGGTAAAAGAATTGAGTGTCCCAAGGAGAAGTTGGACGTTGGATGTGCAGTGATTTGTACTGACTGACAAATTTGGTTGTTGAGAACTTGCAAGATATTTTTGAGAAATGTAATCTGTGTTTTGCCAACAAAGTTTGTAAGTCTCGGGTAGTGTTGAAATGTTTCTGAGGTTGCTGCTTGGTAGAACGCACAGGGTTTTGGTGATCATTGGAGGGTAACATTTTGATGAAAAGATAAATAGTTCTTTTTGACAAATTCAATCTTATGGTAAGGGTGATGATGGAAATTCACCCAAATATCTATTATGAAATGGTTAGTATGTTCAGAGCTCTGCTTTTTGTACTTTCGTCAAGAGAGAGAGCTGGTATCTCTAAGGATTTACTATCTAAGAACATGAAACTTAGGAGAGAGATAACTTTTCCTTCTTCAAAATATGTTTATTTGTATTACATAGTAGTATATGTAGAGGGGAAGAGTGGTAAAGGAATTAGAGGAGCCACAAGAACTGTTAATGAAGCTGGGTGGATAAAATAACTCCATTACCACAACTCAGGAGCGGCATTTGATAATTTCTGTGTGTGATAATGATTGTGTGACAGTACATATTCAAAGGAGCTGAATTTATAGGCAACTCTTGATTATTCATGGTTTAGTAATTTAATTAGTAAATGAATCATTATCACTTAGTAGTAAAACTAATGAGCTTTATTTCTAGAAAGCAGGTCTTATAAGTGTTTTGGGAAGTTTGCCATTTGATTAAAAAAGCACATTAGAGTTTCTGGGGCTTTTATCCAGGATACTTCCCAGAATTGAAGGCAGGAATTCACCAGAGATTCAACTGGTGAAGGAACTAGAAGAACCAACAATAATGTGCTTTGAAGGTAGAAAGTAGTATTATTTAAGCTTCTAAGGGATATTCAATGAAGAATCACTATATTTTTTGATCTTTATGGTTAGTGTTGAGTGTGTGTGTGTGTAAATTCACCCCCTCTGAACACTTCTCTTAATTAAAAAAATTTGGGGGGGGAGGTGCTATTTTGTGTCATGGGGTTATTTGTAAAATCATGCAACTGGAAAAAAACAATGCAGCCAAATGGTATGTACATTTGAGAATTACCATGATGGAATGTATTTAAAATTCTATTTTAAACTCATGCATTTAAATACATATTCTGTCAGTTTGTCTTTTGTGTTATCTTAGATCTGTGTTAAGGGTTGTGATTTTAATGGAAAAGTAACTTCAGATTGAGTACATCACTTATCAAACAGAAGAAATGATTTCCACATTTATTTTGGGGAAAAAGTGAAGTTTTCTTCCAGAGAAAGTACATGAAAACAGTGCTGAGGAAAAATGTAGGCTTTATTAGAGTTCCTGGATCCTGGGTTATGAGGTTCAGAAGAGCTGACTGAGCTCACTCTCACATCAGCTTAGTAAAAGGAAAGCTACTGAATGACTAGTATTGTTTGAGTCCTGGGAACTAGTGCAGACATCTGTGTGCTTTCGGGATGTATGGAGTTCTTTGTGTAATCAGTCCATTTAGCCTAGACTGAAGGATGATTTTTATTTCCCTCCCTAAATTTGGCCTCTATTAGTCTGAGTTTTGTTTTTTTTTTTCTTTTTGAGTGACTGGCAGTGTACAGTTTAGAATAAGGAACAGGAAAATGTGTATAGCAGTTGTTCCAGAAATGAACAACTATAGTTACAGAAAGCAGTATCCTTACTTTATTCCTGACTGCTCCTAATCATGGAGTTCCTTAATCTGTTCCATAATGACTATACTAATCTTAGTGATGCTGAGGACCTGCTGTTTCCAATACAAATAAAGCAGTCCCAAGGTTTCTAAATTTTTTTAAGGATCTGTTCATATTCCAAATCATTTTGGATATTTTTTAAAGAGTTAAACTTTAGTGATTCAGTCAGAAGTGAATTCCTACTGAACAGCTTTGGATTATATACAGTTGACTCTTGAACAACACAGGGGTTAGGGGCTCCAGCCCCTCTCTGCAGTCAAATATGCACACATTTTTGACTCCCCCCAAAACCTACTGTTGACTGGAAGCCTTACTGATACCATAAACAATCAGTTAACACTTTGTTTGTTATTTAACCTTACAATCAAGTAAGCTAGAGAAAAGAAAATGTTATTAAGAAAATCGTGAGAGAAAATATATTTACAGTTTATTGAAAAAATTCCTTGTGTAAGTGAACCTGTGCAGTTTAAACCTGTATTATTCAAGGGTCAGCTGTATGTTTTAAAAATACATTTTTATCATTGTTAAGAATAATATTAACAACACTAGAACTTCTTTAAAATCCTTGCAGACCTAACTTAATGGAAAATGAAAGGTTTATACTGTCCCTATCAATTTTACACATATAATTGTCATATCTTGAGTATGTTTAAAAGTATTTTCTACACTGGTATATTCCAGATGACAACAATAGTTCCTGCCACATAGTAGGTGTTCAATAAATATTTTTTGAGTGACTGGACTTTATGTTTTCTTTTATAATCCTGTTTGTTTTCATTGTTAGGGGAGAAGGTTTTCTCTAAGCTGGTGTAAATTTTAGCATGGGTGCTTATGAATTCTAAATCTATATGGCTTTGATTACAATAGTTTATTTAAAACATAATTAAGAGTTTTGTTTTTTTAACAGAAGTTATTAAAATCACTTTATAAAAATATACTCATTGGAGCTTGTTTTCTGTCACACCTTGTTCTGTTTTGAAAGATGTCTTGGTAATTCGGGAACCCTATTTTCTATCCATAAAATCTAGAGCTGGGTGGGAATGTTACACAACTTCTAGCTAAATGCCTTTACTTTGGGGTGAAGAAACCAAAACCGTTGGCCAAGATAAGATTAGAGAAAGCCAGATTCTTAGTTGAAATTTTCTAGGTCTGTGTGTGGTGCTTTGTTCTTTGTGAAAAGTATCTTGCTGAAGCTATGTTTTATTGTCGTTTTGTTTTGCAAATGAATTATGCTTAAAAATGCAACCTGGCAGCTTTATTTCAAGGAGAATATTATAAATTCTGTGTTTTTAAATTTTATTCACTGTACCAGTTTCTTATTTTGCCATTACTTTCCGCTTCCTTCTGCTTAAAGTATATTCTTTAATATTTCTTTCAGCAAAGTTCTGCTAATAATAAATCGCTTTTATCTGAAAATGTATTTATTTTGCCCTCATTTTTGAAATGATAATGAATTGATTGTAGAATTATAGGTGAGACTTATTTTGACTAAGTCCTTTGAAGATATTATGACTTTGTTGCTTTAATAAATCTGCTATTTTCTAATTATTGTTGCCTTGTAAGGTATTTTTTTCCTGGTTATTTAAAAGCATCCCTTAACTTTTGATATATTTCAAAATATACTTCTGTGTCTAGAAGTGGTTGTATTTTAATTTACCCTGCTTATAACTGATGTTTCTAGAAGTTTAATCCTTAATGTTACTTGTTAATTCTAGAAAATTATTATCCATTATTTCTTACTTTTCCTTCATTTTTTTAAGTCTCCTTTGGAACTCTTGTTTAACATATGATGGATTGTCTGATTTTTCTGCTCCATACCTCTTATTCTTGCTTTTATAACATCTATCTTTTTATCTCTCTAAATTACTATCTGGTTAATTTTTGTACCTGCCTTCCATATAACTAATTCTTTCTTTAGTTGTGCTGAATTTTATAGTTTGTAATGAATCAATTGAATTTTAATATTATTAGTTGTATTTTGCTTTTCCAGAAGTTCTTCAGTCTCCTCATTTAAAAGACTTACGAGACAATGTCAACCTGTGTGAAAGTACAGTCTATCAATAATCGTAGACCTTAAAAAGTTACAAAAATAGTATACAGTTCTTGTATAATCTTCACTACGTTTCTCATAATATTCACATTTTATATAACCATAGAACAGTTATCTAGATCAGGAAATTAATGTTGATACAATACTATTAACTAACCTGTAGACTACATTTGAATTTTTCCAATTTTCCCACTGGAGTCCTTTTTCTGGTATAGAATCTCATATTCCATTTTGTTATTATTTCCTTAGTTTTGTCTAATCTGAGATATTTTTGCAGTTTTTGTCTTTATAACCTTGACCTTTTGAAAATTACTGGCCATTTTGTGGAATCTCTCCCAATTTGAATTTGTCTGATGTTTTCTTATGATTAGATTAAGGTTATGCATTTTTGTCAAGAATGGCACACAAGTGATGTTTTGCTCTTCTCAGGGCAAATTAGGTACATGATGTGGATATTGGTGATGTTACCTTTGATCACTTGCTTGTGGTGGTATTTGCCAGGTTTTTTTTTAAATAGCATTTACTATTTTTTCCCTTGGAATAAACATTCAAATCTATGTGATTATCCTGTTTCTTGTCATGCTTTTATCCATTAACATTAGCATTCTTTGATAGTTGTCCCAGACAATATTGGGAGCACCTTTAGACTTGTTCCTGTGTCTTTTTTACAATCCCTCATCATGTTTTAAGTACTTTTTTACTATCTGGAAGTACAAGATGTTCCAGATTTATCTTGTCCTCTTACTGCCTCACCCTTGGAATCAAATGGTACTTAGAAGCTAAGATCTGAGCAGTTTATAACGACAAAATTTATTGCTAATGGTTTTGGAGGCTGGGAAGCCTAAGATCAAGGTGCCAGCGTCCCCTTCTGGTGAGGGCCTTCTTTCTGGTTCATAGCTGGTGCCTTCTTGCTGTGTTCTCACCTCATGAAGGCCTAGGAATCTCTCTGGAACCCTTTTTTTAAAGCACTAGTCCCGCTAATTTCACCTCCCAAAGGAAGGCTCCACATCCTATTTGAGGAGACACATTCAGACCAGAGCACTATATAAATCATATAAAAAGACTAACCAGTAATTCTAGGTGTTTTGTAAAAAGAGGGCTTTCAGGTTATCTTATTACCAAATTACTTGATATAGAAAATCTAACTTTCATGTTTAAATATTGCCTTTTCTTATTGGGGATATATGTGCATGATAGTTGGGTATTATTCATACTTACAAATTTGTGTATTTATAACTTCTTTAAATTACAGGATTGTATAAATAACAGGATCATGAAGTGATTTATGATCTGGTTTAGATTTGGTTCACTTAGTTTTTATGGCCCAATTCTAAATGTCTTAATTAACCACCTTTGTATGTAATTACATCTAGTAAAGGGTGAACATTTATCCCCTCAGTTTATTGAAATGGAATATTTCTGAATATTTTGATTAGGGTAAACTGGATTCAGATTCAGTATACATATTAGTGTGAATATTTTGGAAAATTTACTATTTTAACCTTACCTATTTATAGAAATTATATAACTTTGGATTATAATAAATTTGCATAAAATGGCTAGTATCTAATCTGATTGGTTAGTTGAGATACAGTGTTTTTACTTTCCTGTCATTAAAAATTTTGATGTCTTGAAAAAAATTTTTTAATTGTATATTACTGATTATGCTATTAACAGTTGTCCTGATCTTTCCCCCTTTGTACCCCTCCAACCAGCACCACCTACTCCCGGACCTCCCCCTACTTCTTCAGCCCCCCTCCCCCCATTCATGTTCATGGGTCATGTATATAAACTCTTTGGCTACTCCATTTCTATACTGTACTTTACATCCCCATGGCTATTCTGTAACTACCAATTTGTACTTAATCCCTTCACCTCTTCACCCATTCTCCTTCACCTCCCTCCCATCTGGCAACCATCAAAACGTTCTCTGTATTCATGATTCTGTCTCTGTTGTTCTTGTTTGCTTAGTTTGTTTTTTAGATTCAATTGTTGATACATATGTACTTTTTGCCATTTTATTGTTCATAGTTTTGATCTGTCTCTTAAATAAGTCCCTTTAACATCTCATATGATAAAGTTTGGGTGATGATGAACTCCTTTAGTTTTTTCTTGTCTGGGAAGCTCTTTATCTGCTCTTTGTTCTAGATGATAGCTTTGCTGGGTATAGCAGTCGTGGCTGTAGTCCCTGCTTTTCATGACTTTGAATATTTCTTGCCAATCCTTTCTAGCCTGCAAAGTTCCTGTTGAGAAATCATAACCTTAGGCATCTTAATTATGATGTGTCTCAGAGTGGGCCTCTTTGTATTCATCTTGTTTGGGACTCTCTGTGCTTCCTGGACTTGCATGTCTATTTCTTTCACCAAAATAGAAAAGTTTTCTTTCACTATTTTTTCCAAATAGATTTCCAATTTCTTCCTCTTTCTCTTCTCTTCTCCTTCTGGTACTCCATATAATGTGAATGTTTATTCACAGAGGCTGCTTATACTGTCCTTATTTTTTGGGATTCTTTTTTCTTGTTTGCTCTGCATGTTTGATTTTTGGTTCCTTATGTTCCAAATCATTGATTTGATTCTTGGCTTCATCCACTGTACTGTTGTTTCCCTGTAAATTGTTCTTTATTTCAGTTAGTGTATTCTTTGTTTCTGAGTATATCTTTTTTATGCCTTTAAGGTCCTCACTAAGTTCTTGGAGCATTCTTATAACCAGTGTTTTGAACTCTGCATCTGATAGATTGCTTATCTCTATTTCGTTTAGCTCTTTTCTGGAGTTTTGATCTGTTCTTTCATTTGGGCCATGTTTCTTTGTCTCATCATTTTGGCAGCCTCCCTGTGTTTGTTTCTATGTATTAGGTAGAGCTGCTATGACTTCCTTCTTGATAGCATGGCCTAATATAGTAGGTGTCCTGTAGGGTCCAGTGGCACAGTCTCCTCTATCACCCAAGCTGAGTACTTGAGGTGTACCCTTTGTGTAGGCTGAGAACACCCTCTTGTAGTTGAGCCTTGATTACTGTTGGCAGATAAATTCGAGGGATTTACCCAGGCCAGTCAGCTGTAAGGACTGGCTGTGACCACTGACCACTAACCTTCAGCCTCCTTGGGTGATCAGCTGTGCAGGTGTACGGTGGTGGTGCTCTGACATGGTCTGTATCTCTCCACTGGGTATGCTGGCCCTGGAGTTTCCTGGGTGGTGCAGGCCAAGGTCAGCACCAAACTGTGTCCTGCCTGGTGCCACCCTGCCTGAGCTATAAAGCAATCTGAGATGGCTGCTACTTGTGCTGGGCTTGGAGATTCCCAGGCAAAGCCAAGCTGTGAATCTAGGCCTGCTAGTGCTGGGCCTGGGCTCACTGAGGCCAGCCATTGCTTGTTTGATAGGATTTAGGAAATTATGAAGCATGAGCCCAAACCAGCCATTCATATGGAAAAGCACCTTGGTTGGGCTGGTCTGTTGGGTGGGGCAGAATCTCTGGGGATCTCCAGGGGTAGGGGAGTCACACAGTTTTAGCCAGGTTGATGGAGTCTTAGACATGGCCCTAGCTTGCTGGCTCTGTGGTGGGAAGGCTTAGAAAAGAGACAATGGTCTCTGCTCACCTTACTGCCAGACTCTTCACTTTCTCCCTATATACCACTGGTATCTTTCAAGCTGCCACGCAGGTGCTGGGGCTCAGAGGGAGTGAGTCTGAGTAGGTAAGTCTGTGTGTGGGTTCTTTAAGAGGACCTGCTTGGGGCTCTAGCAGTTTCTTGCACCGACTCAATTCCTCCTGGTGTTTGCAGCCAGAAGTTGTGGGGACTTACAATAGAACCATAGGCTGGGGGACCTGGTGTGGGTGTCGGACCAGCCTGTTTTGTATCCGTGTTCCTCCTACTAGTCTGGATGGGTGTGGTTTCTTTAATTCCGTACTTGTCAGACTTCCATTCAGCTTGATTTCTGATGGCTTTGAGTGATGATTGTTCTACATTTTAGTTGTAAAATTGATGTGGTTGTTTGAAGAGGTGAGCCATGTCTGCCTATGCCACCATCTTGACCGGAAGTTGACATCTTGAAAACTTAATGTTTACTTTACTTTAATTCCTAATTAAAATGTGGCCTATTGTCTATTCTTCGCTTCATTAAAAATTTATTTTCCAGAAGGCTTTAAAAATGGATATCAGGCCTGATACAGCAGTAAAATTATATGTATGAAAATTAGTGAACAGCATATAACAATCTGGTACTAGTTTTCATGATTTTTGATGAAGAGCAGATGTTCATGCTATTGCATAGTGGAGCTATAACCACATATATTTAATTCTTCAGTATCAAGCAAATATGTTTATCTTCTCTTAATTCAAAGTCAAAATAGAACCCATTGAAGCCAAAGTAAACCAGGGGCCAAATAGATTACATAATTGGAGAGTTAGTAATAATTGTTGCCAAAGAGATTTCTTCTATATGAATCTGTAGCCTGGCTTTTGAGATGCCATAGGAGTTATTTATCAAACACTTATATTTCCTAAAGGATACTAAAATTGGCCTTTAAATCTGATGCTAATTTTAAAAAACAAAAACCTTTGCAGAGTGTATTATGCAAATAATTAATTTTCAGTAACCAAAGTTTCTAAGCTAGGTTAACTTCCTAAACAAAACAACTAAATTAAACCAAAGCTACTCCTTACTTAATATGTATGCCCCTGTTATTATTATTATTACGGAGTGCAAAATAAAATGATAATAGTTAATGAGTTTATCTTAGTCTATTTTTAGGTAGCTAGGTCACAAGGAGATTTTCAGACTTCTGTCATTTTAATAATAGAAAATGTTTATGTCATATTCTAGCAGAGAATTCAGAGAATTTTTTTTTCTCCAGAATTTTCTTTTTCCCTGCATGCTGAAGTCTCTATTCTGTTAGCAGTCTGGTGTTTTCTATTCTGCTTATTGATTTTTTTTTTAAGATTTTATTTAGGGAGGGAGAAAGAAAGGGATGGAAACATTGATGTAAGAGAGAAACATTTATTGGTTATCTCTCATAAGCATCCCTGACAGGGACTGAACCCACAACCCAGGCATGTGGTCTCACTGGGAATCTAACTGATGACTTTTCGCTTAGCAGGATGCTGCCCAACCAACAGAGCCACACCAGTCAGGGCTCTGCTAATTGATTTAAAAATAAAATTCATATCTTTCTCTTATTGACTAGTGCCCACAACCCCTTTAATGTTTAACACTCTCTTAAAAGTAGTAGCCCTCAAATATTGCTCCTTGTTAAATCTGACATCTTTATGTTATTCAAGTTTTTTTTTTAAAGCAGGTGCCCTTTACTGTATCAACCTGTTTTCTTCAGATTCTCTTATGCAGTTTAACAGTTACAGTCAAGAGTTGCTATGTCTGATATATATTTTAATGATGGACATGACCTTTCCTCACCTTTCCAGTGCAGATATAACTCTTGTTGATTTATTTGACACTCATTGAGGCCATAATGCTTTCTGTTGGCAGCTCTCTTTAGTTGTGTAAATATTCTGGGAATTTTGAAGTCACAGAATAATTTTTAAAAATGACAAACAAAAACTCCTAATGGGTTCAACTTAAAAAATTATATATAATAGATTGATGTGAAAAATTTACTTGGAAGTTTTCTAGTTCACATAATCTCTTTCTGATACATATATAGTCTTTCTGATATATATATATATATATATAGTGTCAACCTTTAACATTTTTTTAGTACCTAGAGGAGTAGAGTCTGTTCCATTTATGGAGATATTATTGTATATTTGCACCATGTCTGGATTATACATATTTGAGGACAGAACATACTAGTCTTGTCTTGCACTGCACTTGTATTAAGGGATATGCGTTGGTGTTCATATAACATTGTTAAAATGCTGTAACTTTGTCCCCTCATGTGGCCAAAGTAATCTCCTCAGATAATAATAACCCAAGATAGAAAAGAAATCCTTTGTATTTACCATGGATACAGGGGATACATTGTCTGATTTTGGAGGACAAATCCCAGTGGATGTTTTCTTTCCTCTCTCCAGGGTTTTTCTTCTCCCCTCATGTTGAATGATGAGTTTGGGCTTGCAAAATGTAATTTCCATTCAGATCAGCTGCCATACTTCTCCAACATCACTTCACTCCTTTTGGATCAGCTTCAGTGCTGTATCCCTCAATGCCATGAATGCTTCTCTCCTGGTTCTCGACGACCCACTGCCATTTTTCTTCATTCTCTGGAGAGGGACAAAGTCTTATAAAGCAGATTCTGAGCGTGAAGCCTAGGGAAAAATACATGGTGACCGCTGCAAAAGAAGATCCTGGCACAGAGCTCCCTTCTGCCCTCAGGTTATTGCATTGACTGAGATACCCAAATTGTGATATTTTAGGAATTATCATTTATCTCTTTCTTATTCCTTTCTTTGGAATAAGAATATGATTTAGCTGCCTTTGGAGAAATGTGTGAAATGAGGATTTTGGCACCAATATTACTGACCAATAAAAAAGAATGGTTGGAGTGTTGTACTGTAACCAGAAGGTTCAGTTCCAATCAGGGCACATACCTGGGTTGTGGGTTTAATCCCTGGTCCAGGCATGTGGGAAGCAACCAGTCAATGCTTCTCTCTTTCCCTCTCTAAAAGCAATGAAAAGAAGATAAGTCTTCTGGTGGGGATTAAAATTAAAAAGTTGGGTATGATATATTGGGTAAAAGGAACTGTGTAGGCTCTGGTAAAATAGTTTTTCTTGAGGTCATGCCTTGTTAAGAAGAATGAAATGCTCTGATGTACTTCACAATGGTTACTTTTTGCTCTTCTTGCTAGAAGCACAAGGGGATTTTTCTTTGATCTTCATTTTGAGGACCTGGTAGATTTCCTGGAGGTAAAACTCATAAAAAGTGTGAGGGCCCACTCATGACTAGTTCCCTCTGGAGTTTTTAGCATTTAGATTTGTCTATACACTAAGCCTCTAGCAGTTTGTCAATTACAGCTCGGGTTTTCCTACCTTGGTATTGGTTCCTATGGAAGTTTCTGCCTGTTGGTTTCTGTTCTGGTAAGTTGTGATTCTCTATATTTGCCTGCCTGTCTCTCTGGTTTGCTCTGTGACCTTTTCTCTGATGAATCCAAGAATAATTGTTGATTTCCCAGTTTGTTCAGGTTTTTGCTTGTTGTTAGGATGGAGTGATGACTTCTAAGCTTCTTACCTGCTGAACTGGAAGTCAGAAGTCGGGGAGGGCTTTGCTTCTTTGCATTCAAAATCTGAATACATGAAGAATGGGTAAAGTATAATATGATATTTGTTAACTAGAAGGATTTCACAAAGAGAGAGAGAGAGAGAAGTCAAGAATCTTAATTTTGATAGATGAGTTCCTGGCATATTCAGAGGTTTTTAATCTGGGTTGGGGCTGGCATCCAGAGAATAGAACCTCTATGCCCCTATATCTTATTTATATCCCTAATCTTAGTCAGGTTCCCTGAACTATTGGTATTAGATCTAATAATAATGTTATTTATAACAGTAAACTACAGCAAACAGATCCTGTTTAGACTGATTTTGTTTAAAAATCCTTACAGTGAGACTGGCTAAGTGAATTTATATTCTTAGTTTATGTAAGGGAAGACTGAAATAGAAGTGAAAGCAGTAATATAAATTCATAACTGTCTTTTAAAACTTCTGTTTATTAATGATAGAAGTATAAGTGAAACTTTTAGAACTTGGTTGTAAAAAAGATACGAAATCTGTTTTCTTACATAACCCTGCAACATTTTAACTTTGAAGCCTAATGATGAGCAGACAGCTGTTAACCTGAAAACAAAGTTTACAGAAATGGGTCTCCTCAGAGATTGTGAAAAAAGTGATCTACATGGAGATAAGCCTACAAACATGTAGACTGTATTCAGGGTCCAGAATAAATAAAAAACACCCCTGTTTTATTGCAAAATCTTTGATTACGAAATCAGAAGCGTGTAATTCTGTAACATAACAGTATCACATTAAGGCATACCATATGACATTTTAGGTGAAATGTTCAGATTGTTGTCCCTCTTGTGAGACGTTCATGTGTGCTATCAATCATACTCAGGCAAGCCTTATGTCTGCAAGACCCTGTACTCTGTTCAGTAGAATTGAAGGAGACTTTGGAAATGTATATTTGCCTGATGAATGAGTGGTAAAATTGTTTATAAGATGTTTTGTATAGAGAAGGTACAAGGCATTTTTTTTTTTTAAAAAGCAGTGTACATTTGTCAGAATCAATCAGTGTAACGTTACAGCAGAAAGTGAAGCTTAATGTATGCAAGTTTTTAAAAATCAGGAGGTTGGAGTATCCCAAATTGGAATGCAGACTGCAACAGACAGAAAAATCTAATTCTAATAGAAATGAATGAAAAAATCTCACTGAAAAGAGCAGGAAACAAAAGGTGTTGACCTAAGTAACTTTGGAAATGCACAAAACCTGTAAGACTAAAGGAGGAGGAACTGCACATAAGCGGTATCCTCTTATTTGATAGTGTTGCTTCCCTAAAGGTTTAGTTAGCAATTCCAAGTCTATACTAGAATTAGAGAAAGTAGGTGATAGGTAGTGGGAACCAGGTTTCTCACTGTTGTAGAAAGTTACAGATAAGCAGCTCGTTTCAGGCTAGAAAGATTCATGAGATAGTGGCTAAGAGTTAGAGACATCAGTGTGACCATATATTTATTAATCTAATAGAGATACAGTGTACATTTTAGATGAGTTTAATTTGTTAACCTCAAAACAATAAAAAAGAAATATTTCAGTTCTGGAATTAATACAGTTTTTCTTTTATAATTATGGTAGGAATAGTAGAAAGTATATTATAGTTATATTTTCAGAATTTGCTTTGGGAAGTATTATAGAATCCATAGATTTCACAGAATGGGGAAGAGTCCTAAGTCCAAACTTGTGTATTACCAATCCTATTGTTTAATGACTTTTGATGTGAGGGAGATTTGTATTGATGGAAACAAATACAAATCCCTTGATCATAGAGTAATGATTCTATTTTGTAGTATTTGTAATTTTATTTACATTATTGTTAAATATATGCTCCATCCTACCTCTTTCCCAGGGGGAATCATAGTAACAGAATTCCTGCATAGCTAATACTTGTATCTAATTTTCAGTTAAACACTCCATTTGTGGCAGGACTTGTAGAATGGCCACTTCCAAGTCATTGTGGGAGGCCGAGATTAATGACTATATAACGTGCATGTAAACTTTTGGGAAAATTCAGATCTATATATATTTTTTTTTAATTTTACTTATTTATTTTTAGAGAGGGAAGGGAGGGAGATACAGAGAGAGAAACATCAATGTGCGGTTGCTGGGGGTCATGGCCTGCAACCCAGGTATGTACCCTGACTGGGAATCGAACCTGTGACACTTTGGTTCGCAGCCCGCACTCAATCCACTGAGCTACGCCAGCTAGGGCTCAGATCTATATATTTTTGATGAAACAATTAGGGAAATATCCTTAGAAACCTTGGAGCACCTCTGTAACTTATAATGCGTAGTGAATGGCATAAGTATTTAACCACATTCTCTGGGAGAATGATTTAAAGCATTTTATCTTGATGTTGGACTGTATCAACTGTAATTTTGGTTTCAGCAAATAGTCACAGTATAATTGAAATTTAATCGATGGTTTTTCTGAGTTGATTTAGGACCATTTTGCCAAGTGTGTTATGGATTTATCTTAGAAATACTGTTTAGGGTTTTCTAGAGTTCTGTATATTACTATTTCTATGTATTTCTGATGTTACAAAGACACATCTGTAAGAAAAGATAATACTTTGGTCTTATTCTCTTGTTACAACGCAGAGTCTGATTTAGTAGTTTTCGGGTGGAGCCTGAGATTTTGCTGAGGTTGTTGGTCCAGGGACCACATTTTGAGTAGTAGGCTTAAAAGCAAGGGGTGGGCAAGTGTTCTCTCTAAAGGCCCAGACAGTAAATATTTTAGTCTTTGTGGGCACATACAGTCTCTGTTACATGTTACTTTTTTCTTTTTCTTTTCTTACAACCACTTAAAAATGTAAAAACCATTCTTAGCTCATGGAGTCATACACAAACAAAGCATAAGTCAGACTTGACCTCCTGGCCATAGTTTCCATATTCCTGTTAGAGAAAGGGTGTACACATTTAGTTGTTGATAGAAACACAATTCTAGGATGGGTGTTTGTCATGACTTTTCAGCACTTCAGATGATCATATCAGTATTTTTTGACCCATTAATAAAGTAAAATATTGCTGATGGTTCAGAAGCGTTTTGTTATTATTTACAAAAATTTGCTTTCCTTATTTAAATTTTGGTGTGATTTTACATACAGTAAAATTCATCCTTTTTAGTGTATAGTATTAATGAATTTTATCAAATGCTGGGCCCTAGTTTAAATGGTGAGGACAGATTTTAATCAGTAATATATTATTGCGACATGGAAAAGAGTCCAGCATGAATGGAACTCAACTTTGATTTGTCAGTGTTTTAAAAAGAGAATGAGAGATTGGGGTGGGGATGGTGGTGAGCAGAAGTTCAGTAGAGTCAGGGGAGTGTAAATTACAAAAAGCTGGATCGGGAGATTGGTTCATGTAAAACCATCTGGATTGGTTAACTGTCGCTTATCGAAAGCTCCCACCCTCCTGTGGAAACTGGCAGACAGGACCCCATGTTCAGGTGTCTCTGGAACAAACAATAAATTCTTTTGGCAGCTTTGAGTTTTCTCAGGGAGGCACTTTCAGAAGGGCTCAGGTCATCCTTTGGATGAAGCTATGAACTGTTAGAAACTCTGTTAGTGTTTTGTCCACATCTTTATAAGCCAAATTGAGGCCTAGTTGAGAAAGGACTCAGGGGATGCTGACCAGAGTTTAGTCGCAGAGAGAATCTTTGTTGGTGTCATCACCACAGTGGAGATAAAAATCTCCACTGTTCATCACCCTCTGCCAACCACAAATTTCTTTGTGCTCCTTTGTATTTACTTTCTTGCCTCGTCCCCAGCTGCTGGCAATTGCTGATTTGTTTTCTGTTACTATAGTTTTTTGCCTTTTCTGGAATGCAAATAAATGGAACATACAGTGTGTAGCCTTTTGAGATTGGCTTCTTTTAAAAAAAGTCTTTTAAAGATTTCATTTTTTTATTTTTAGAGAGAGGGTAAGGGAGGGAGAGAGAAACATTGATTGGTTGCCTCTCATATGCACCCTGAATGGGGATGAACCCACAAACTGGCAATGCTTCACCTCGCGGAATGATGCCCAACCAGCTGAGCTACACCAGTCAGGGTGAGACTGACTTTTTTGATGCAGCATAATACATTTCAGATTCATCTATGTTGTGTGTATATCGGTAGTTTGCTTTTTGTTGTTGTTCTGGCTGAGTGGTATTCCACTGTATGGATGTATTACAGTTTGTTTATCCATTACTTAGTTCAAGGACACTTGAGTTGTTTCCAGTTTTGGTGAGTACAAATAAACCTACCATAAACTCCAGTACAGATTTTTGTGTGAACATAAGTTTTCATTTCTTTTTCATTACTCTTGGGTAAATACCCAGAAGTCACAGGTTGCTGGGTTCTGTGGTAACTCTAATTAACTTTATAAGAAACTGAAAATTTCCTCAAGTGGCTATGCCAGTTTTCATTCCTAATAGCAATGTAAGAGAGTTGTAGTTGCTCTGCATCCTCCCTAGTATTTGATATTGTCATCTTCCTTAAGCCATTCTTAACGTTTATGTAGTTATAGTTCATTGTGGTTTTCATTGTATTTCTCTAACGACTAAAAATGGTAAGCATCTTGGTATGTGATTTATGTTATTTGTATATCTTCTTTGTTGAAATATATCAATTTTTTTTGCCAAGTTTTATACTGTTTTCATTATCGTTGAGTTTTGAAAGTTGTTGGTTTAGTCTGGATACAAGTCCTTTATCAGATGTGTGTTTGATAAATCTTTTCTCCTAGTCTGTGGTCTGTCATTTTACTTTCTTAACATCTTCCAAAGAGCAGACATACTTTGATTTATCAGTTTTTTTTCTTTTAGGGATTGTGCTTTTGGCTTTTAATGTCAAATCTTAGAAATCTTTGCCTAATCAAAGGTTGCAAAGATTTTTCTCCTGTGTTTCTTTTCTAGAAGTTTTAGGTTTTACATTCAGTTCTGTAACTCATTTTGAGTTAATTTTTGTATGCATTATGTGGTATAATTGAGGTTCATTTTGGTTTATGGAGGTACAATTGTTTCAGCACCAAATGTCCTCTGTTAAATTGTTTTTGTATCTTTATTGAAATCCAATTGACAGTTTGTATATATATGGTTCTATTTCTGTACTATGTGGTCTCTTCTTTTGATCTCGTTGTTTATAGTTTTGTTAATAACATCTATCCTGATTACTGTAGTACAGATAGTAAGTCTTGAAAGCAGTTAGTATGAGTTCTCCAAGATTGTTTTTCATTTTCAGAATTGTTTTGACAACTCTAGTCTTTGATTTACCAAATGAATGTCAGTGTCAGCTTGTCAGTTTCTAACTTAATCTTGCTGGGTTTTGATTAGGATTATGAATTCTAATCATTAACTCTGGGAGGATTTATATACTACCTATACTGAGCCTTTCCATCCATTAACACGGTATATAACTCTTCATTTATTTAGGTCTTTGATTTCTATCATAAGTGTTCTGTAGTTTTTGGCATACAGGTCCTGCACATGTGTTGTCACATTTATACCCAAATATTTTATGTTTTATAATTCTGTTGTAAATGATACTGCTTAAGAATTTTAATTTTCATTGTTCATTGCTTTTGTGTAGAATATAATTGATTTTTTTTAATTTTTAAGGATTTTATTTATTTATTTTTAGAGAGGGAAGGGAGGGAGAAAGAGAGAGGGAGAGAAACATCAATGTGCGGTTGCTGGGGGCCGTGGCCTGCAAACCAGGCATGTGCCCTGACTGGGAAGCGAACCTGTAATGCTTTGGTTCACAGCCCGCACTCAATCCACTGAGCTATGCCAGCCAGGGCAGAATATAATTGATTTTTGTATCAACCTTACATCCTGAGATCTTACCTCATGTATTGGTTCTAGTAACTTTTTGTAGATGTTTTTTGATTTCATACATAAATAACCATATCTGTGTATAGAGACAGTTTTTATTTATTTATTTTATAGCCTGTGTGCTTTTTTTACCTTGCCTCCTCTTTTTTTTTCTTTTCTCCCTCTTATTCTACTGGCTATCACATCCACTAGGATGTTAAATTGGAACGGTGAGAGCAGACATCCTTGCCTTACACTCCAAGTAGCATTCAGCCATCCATCATTATTTATGGTGTTAGCGGCAAGTGCTTTTGTAGATGTACATTAAGGTAAGGAAGTTCTCTATTCTAGTTTGCTGAGAGTGTTTATTATGAATTGATGGTGAAGTTTTTTCAAATGCCTTCCAGTATGTGTTGAAATGATACATGATTTTTCTTTAGTATGTTGTTATGGTGAATGTCATTGATTTTCTAATATTGAACCAGCCTTGCATTCCTGGATTAACCCTACTTAGTCATGTTGTATTAATCCTTTTATATATTGTTGGATTTGGTTTGCTAAAATGTTGTTAAGGGTTTTAGCATTTGTGTTCACGAAAGATACTGGTTTGTAGGTTTTTTTTTTCTCTTGAAATGTCACTTTCAGATTTTGGAATCAAAGTAATTCTTTATAGAATGCATTGGCTATTTATTGTTCTTTCCTATTCTATTTTTGGAAGAATTTGTATGGAATTGGTATTACTTAGTCTGCATGTATTTGGTGGAATTTATCAATTTAGTCAGCTAGACCTTAAGTTTTTAATATTGTGAGGTTTTAATTATGAATTTAATTTCTTTGACAGGTATAGGACTTCTCATATTATCTTTTCATGTGAGAACTTTCATAGTTTGTGTCTCTGTCAAATTTTGAAGAATAAGTTGTAACTTTCTGATGCTAGATTTTGTTTTTATTCTTTAAGTTTTAAATAACTGTTTTCTAGTTTTTTTCCCCCTCTGTGGTTACCTTGAAGTTTAATCTTTTGACCTATATGACCCCAATGCAAAATTGAAGGTAACTTATGCTTGCCTTTTGGCCCTCGATAGTATCCAGGTAACTCTAAAATTGATACCATTATTAGAAGAATGGATATCTATTTTACTTTGATTCTTGGAGTTTCAGGCAGAAACTGAGTCAGTAATTTTGACAGCCTTAATGACAACCCCCCACACAAACATATGCAAAGAGACTTGGTTTTGGGGTGAGTCTGTCTACTGTAAGATTGCATACTTTTTTCAGCTACTGATTGGTATATGTTGATTTGAAAAGGTGAGTAATAAGTGATGGCTTTTTTTTTTAGGCATGTTCAAACACCATTTCTTCTTGGTGAAAACTCAGACTTATCCATTGCTTTTTGAGTAATACAGTTTTGTTAAAGGCATGACAGTTTTTAAAATATTGATCACTTAATTGTACCTAGTTAAAAGAAAAAAACAAAAAATCCATGATTATTAAAAAAATAGTTGTATGATTTCTTTCACACTTAATTTGGCATAACCAAGGGAAGATGAAAGTTGATCATTGTCAAAGTAACACAGTGTCAAAGTGATTACAGTTGACCCTTGAACACTGCAGGGGTTAGGGGTGTTGACTCCCCCCCCAAAGACTTAAGTACTAAAAGCCTGCTATTGACTGGAAGTCTTACTGATAATATTAACAGTTGATTAACACATATTTTGTGTGTTCTATACTGTTGTATTCTTAAAGTATGCTAGAGAAAAGAAAATGTTATTAAGAAAATCATAAGGAAAATACATTTACAGTACTATACTGTATTTATCAATACCATAGGTTTATTTGTTTGTTTATAAGATGAATTATCTGTCAGTATCTATATCTTACATGATAAAAAAGCAGTGTAGGTATTATATGTATTGCTAACATGACATCAAAAATAAAAAGATAATGTGAAAAAGATATTTATTTATAGGTATAGTTCTTCATGATTCGTAATGAAGAAGCTGCAGTATGATTGCTTTATGGTAGCCTAGTGGAATTGATATGATTCACAGTAACTTAGCATATACACTAATGCATGAATTGTTATAAAAGTTTTATGGCATATAGTATTTTTTTACTTTTTAATTATATTTTATTGATTATGCTATTACAGTTGTCTCATTTTTTTTTTCCCATTTATCCCCCTCTACCCTGCTCCCCTCTCCAGCATCCGCCCACCTTAGTTCATGTCCATGGGTCATATATAGAGGTTCTTTTGCTTCTTCATCTCCTATGTTATTCTTAATGTACTGTGTCTATTTTGTACCTACCAATTATGCTTCTTATTCCCCGTACCCTCTCCCTCCTCGCTGATAACCTTCCTTGTGATCTCCATTTCTGTGATTTTGTTTTTGTTCTAGTTGTTTGCTT
Source organism: Phyllostomus discolor (assembly GCF_004126475.2). NCBI lineage: Eukaryota > Metazoa > Chordata > Mammalia > Chiroptera > Phyllostomidae > Phyllostomus > Phyllostomus discolor. The sequence continues at coordinate 190,555,631 of NC_040904.2, forward strand.
AGTTTGTTTTTGTTTTTGTTTTTTTAGGTTCATTTGTTGGTTTTATGAGTTTGTTGTCACTTTACTGTCCATAGTGAATCCTAAAGGCAGCAAGAGGAAAGGACAGAGTTACTACAAAGGAGTGCCCATAGGACTATTAGCTGTTTTCTCAAAAGAGACCTTACGGGCAAGAAGGGGCTGGAAAGAAGATTTCCAGGTCATGAAAGACAAGGACCTATATCCAAGGTTTCTCTGTACAGCAAAGCTATCATTTAGAATGGAAGGGCAGATAATGTACTTCCCAGATAAGGTCAAATTAAAGGAGTTCATCATCACCAAGCTCTATATTAAAAGGACACATTATTAGTTTGATATGAAATATCATTCACCTGTGCCTATGTAAGCATTGACTATCCACTTAAATACACATTTTTCACATGATGGTTTTATACAACAAATACTTAGGCGATGATGATGATGACACAAAATGTCTTGTACAGTTCTTGCCATATAGTTACTGGATTTTCACATGAATACACATATATATCAACAGATAACTTTATTAACTATACCCCATGATGATTATTTACTACTCATTACGTGGAATTGAACTATAAAGGTCTCATCCTTGTCGTCTTCACAATGCATAGGCTTAGGAGAAGGAGGAAGAAGAAGGGTTGGTATTGCTGTTTCAGGGGTAGAAGAGGTGGAAGAGGTAGAAGGAAAGACAGGAGAGGCACTCATACTTGGTGTAATTTTATGGAAGTACTTGATGATTTCTGTCTGACTTTTGCTTTTTCATTAATCTAAAAATGTTCTTGTATGGTACCAATCCTTCTGCCATTTGCTTTAGTGTCAGTGCCCATATTATAGAAGGATCCATGTCAGAAAAGAAGACAAAAGAAGCCATCTTTAAAAAAAAGAGAGAAAAAGAAAAGCAAACTTGAGTAATCAGAATCTTCTGCCAGATTGTCTAATCTCAGTTTGTTTTGTGGCACTGCTTCTATGTGTTCTTCTTAGTCTGGCGCTGGTTGGAAGCTCTCATCTTCATCAAGTCATCTTCTGTTAACTCCTCTGGTATCGTGTCAGTTAGCTCTTGAATTTCTCTGAAGTTCATATCTTGAAACCCTTCACCCTCCACCTTTTTTTTCTTTGCCATATCCACACAGTCTCTTTCATGATTTCCTTGGTTGACTCTGTTGTGAATCTTGTGATGCACAACATCTGGACACAGTTTTCTCCAGCAGGAGTTCATTGTTTCAGGCTTGATGTCTTTTGTGGCTCACTCTATCATAACAATGGCATCTTCAACCATGTAATCCTTTCAGACTTGAATGATATTCTGTCTGGGTTCTCTTCCATAGCATTGGCAATCCTTTCCATACAGTACTGTGTGTAATGAGTCCTGAAAGTCCTTATTGAACTAGAGGTTGAATTAGAGATGTGTTTGTGGTTAAGTAGAGCACTTTGATGCCTTTGGTGAACTCACAGCGTTCTAGGTGGCCAGGGACATTGTCCAATAGCGAAAGAACTTTAAAAGAACTTTGTCCCTGACTTCAGGGACAAAGCATTGATGGAATCAGTGCAGTAAAATAGTTTCCATTGTCCAGGCCTCATGTTGTACAACCAAAAGACTGGCAGGTGTTTACTTTTTTCCTTCCAGGCTCAAGGGTTTGGAGAGTTACAGACAAGGGCAGCCCTGATCATAAACCTGACTGTATTTGCACAAAACGGTAGAGTTAGGCTATCTCTTCCTGTATTAAATCCTGGTGCTCGTTTATTTCCTTACTAATAAATGTTCTTTGTGGCTTCCCCTACACCCTTTGACCACCAGAATAGGCTACTTTTGTCTGCATTAAAAACCTGTTCAGGCAGATATCCTTTCTCAATGATGTTCTTAATGGCCTCTGGGAACTTGTCTACTGCTTCTTGATTGGCAGAAGCTGCTTTTCCTGTTATCTTGACATTTTAAAAGCCAGACCCCTTTCTAAAATTATCTAACAAAAATTTTTTTTAAATCAAGCCATCCTGTTATCTTGACATTTTTAAAGCCAAGCCTTTTTAAAAATTATCTAACCAAAAAAAATTTATCAACCATCCTTTGCTGGCATTATGTGCTCCAGCTTTAGATCCTCTTGTTTTGCTTTAAGTTGCCATGTAATGACTTCACTTTTTCTCTAGTCATATTAGACTATATAGGTATGCCTTTCTTATAGCAGTCCTACACCCACATAAAGGCTTCACTTTCAATATGAGGTAAAAAGGTATTTCACAAAATGTGTAAGGTTTTCACACTTGATTGCATTCCTGCAGCAACAGCTTCACAAATGTTTCTTTCTTTCTTTTTTTTACAACAGTTCTTATACTGGATTCATTTATCTCGAAATGTCAGGCAACTGCAGCTGTAGACCTCAATTTACAGTACACATCAAGCAATTCATAGTTTTGCTTGTAATGTCATGACTTTTCTCTGCTTCTTGGGAACACTTCTAGCATCACTGGTGGCATTTTGTATGATTGTTATTCAGGGTTTACAGTATTGCACTAAACACAATGAAAAAATACTCGAGAATTGCAAGAGATCACTTTTTACTGATACACAATTTACTGGAGAGATGAGCTGCTCACTCAGAAATGACTTGGGTCACATGGGATTTTAAGCAGATACTTAGCATGACACTTGAGTTTACCACAATAACATCAGGAGGTGGCTGCAAAATTATTATAGTAGTACAATAAGTGCTACAGTTAATTTTATGCCCTTATGATCCAATACAGCATCTTTGTATTTGTTTACATTTCTCTTGACTATGAATGGTACCATGAACAGTCTTTAAGTGTTGTGTATGTTTTGATAATTTTAACTTTTTATAATAGAGTTGTGCATATTTTATGGCAATGAATGATAAAATAGACTAGTGCCTATGTATATTTTATGTAGTCATGACGTATAATACTGAACATTTCCTAAGTTTTCCAGTATTTCTACATATGTGGTTTATGTGTGTTTTTTCTAACATTGCTGCAGATTTTTAAGTAATTTTTCTATGTGTTTTTTGAAAAACAATTTTTATACAGGTGAACTTGCTCAGTTCAAACTCATGTTGTTCAAGGGTCAACTGTATACTGTTTGTATTGTATACATTTTTTTAATACACTAAATTTTAATGATGGTTATCTTCTCTGGTGGGATAAGAACCTTTTTTCTTTCTTTTTTTTGAATTTTAATTTTTTCAATTTTTTAAAAATTTTAATTGTTGCAGTTCAATTTTCTATATTGTATACATTTTGATGAAAATTCCTAGGTAATTAATCCCTCTTTTACCATTTTGGCAACATTTTCTAAACTGCAGACAAAAGATTTTAAAGGGTACTTATTGTAATATTCTATTGCTCATATCTTGAAGAAAAATAAGACTGTATGTATGATGTGTTGAATGAATTAACACATTAAAATCTCAATTGAGGGTTGTCCCTATTTAAAGAATTGGATGTGAAAATCTTGAAAAGTTGTAGAAGAAATTTGAAAATTCATTTTTATTCTCACAGATCTTTGTATATTTGCTCTTAGTAAAATTTAAGCAGTAATTGTCAACTTTTAAAATTCCATTTGTCAAAAAAATGTTCGAAGAATACATAGAAGTCTATTATGTAGGTGGAGTTTACTTGGAGCTTTGCTCCGTTACATGGTTTTACATGCCTTAAGGACTGAGTGTCACCTGGGGCTAATTATTAGTTAATATTTAGGATCAGCTGGTTAATGAGTTAAACACATTAATGCTACTTGTACAAAAACTGAGTGCTGTGGATAAACAGGTACAGAAAAAGTCAGATTTGTTTTTACTGGTTCTAAACTCTGAGTGTATTAGAATTCTTTGGGGAGCTAATGTCAAGTCCCAGTCCGAACCTACTTAAGGAAAATCGGTGATGGGAGAATGCAAGTTATTGATATTTTTAATGAGTTTCTCTTGAAGGGGTAAATGTTCAGACCATACTGTAACTGTTAATTACATGTACAATTCTAGTTTCTGAATACTTAAGAATTGGTTATCTCACAGTCATTATGTAAGGATGATTATTGGGTTTTGAAGTTACAAAGGTGTGGATAAAGCAAACAGTTCAGTTGGTTGGTTTTCTTTCACACCTTATTGTGTCATTGTTTATGGTGACATAAGTATCAAATCTGTCACAAATTGTTCTCTATATCAGTTTTCATCAAGATACTGTTTTGGGTAAGTGTACAGATCAGTGGTTTAGGATGTGATTTGCCTGACAGTTTTCTGCCCGTCATTCTGATGAATGTTGACATTGGCCCTTAATGAGAGGAGGGAAGAGACTTGAAACATGCCGATTGTAAGACTGTGGGGGTGGGGGGAGTTCTAAGATATAAGCTGTTGTTGACAAAGAGTTGAAGTGACTTTGTTTAAACTTTTAAAGTAACACTTTGGGATCCTGTTTGGATCTAAAATGTGTGTCAGTATTCATAGTTTTAAGCAGCAGAAATCCCTTTAATTTAAAAACAAAGTATTTATCCCTTTAATAAAAAAACACACAAAGTGTTTTTAAAGCATATATTGGGTTAGTCATAGAATTTCCTAAATGATAGAAGGACGAGGCTTGGAATCTGTAGCCAGGAACAGTACTCCAAATCATACCACAGACCTAGGACAGTGCAGGCACCACTGTTAGGTAGTATATTCACCACTATTTGTACTCTCTCAGTGACTTGAGGCAACAGATACTCCTAAAACTGCTGTCGTGTGTTCTTGCAAAACTGGATGGGTGGGTTAGAGAAGGATGAACTAATTCAAACTGGATTTATTTAGCCCTTGTTACTGCCCCCAACCTCACCAGAATGGTTGCTTGTGGTCCTTGTGGCTGCTACTGCCACCTTTGTTTCCTTCCATCTTCACCTCCTTTTCTTGGTTTGTCAGAGAGGAAAACCCAGATCTTACTGCCCCTGTCCCAATTGAAGTAGAGGTTTTGAAGGTAAATACCTGATGTTTTCGATTTCTTTAGGTTCAGAAACTGGTTCTGCCTTATAAAGTGGAGGATTCTCCATGCATAGGAAGGTAGTTTAGATGCTAGATGTCCATGCAAAAATGCCAGCTATCCACGACATTTTGTGAATGAATGGCCATGGGATTCGTGGGTATCTTTGCTGAGATTTGAATGTTGTTTGCATTTTTTTCCCTTTCTAATGTTGAAAGATAGAATGAGGTGTAATGGTGGGTATAAGAGGCGAAGAGAGTTAATAGAAATACAAATTTTGTAACTGGAATGGGTTTTAGGAATAATCTAAGCCAATCTAATAAAGTATACCAATTATAAGAGCTAATGTTCCTTAGGTAAATGCCATTTGCTGAGAAATCATCTTTACTCCTGATAATTAAACCAATTTCTACCCCATTAGTTTTCATAGAGAAGCTGCTATGTAATGTAATGAACAGCACCCTTATAATATCCACAGTGACAGATTTCTTCGGCATTTGTCCCTGCAGCATCAGGGCAAAGTGCAGTTCAATAAAAGTAGGTAAGGTGAGCTGGGGAAGTGAACTGAGATTTCTCAAGGGCAAGATTCTTCTTAGAAAATAATTTGGGAATTCCTGTAATATATCAGACAGGTAATTGATGTCCTTATAGCATATATGGACTTTGAGGCCTCCCTGGCTTGTCCCTTTGCTATTTTTTTGTGTGTTTGTTTACTTAATGATTTGCCTCATTAATTATTTTGAATGTATTCCCCTCTCAATGTCTGCTTCTGAAGTTACTGCTCAACTTTTTTTTTTTTTTTACTCTAAAATTTTGGATCACGTAAATGACAGCAAAAAGCAAAACAAAAAAAGTAGTTAGAGACTGGGTCAAAAAGAGAAGGCCACAGTTTGGACTTTCAAAAGAAAATATTTGAAGGAAATTTTCACTTCCTGGAAGGCTACTATTTTTTTTCTTAAAAAATTTTTGTATGCCTGACTTTCTAGGGTTTGCCCCTGGATCACTGTATTTTAGTGGTCTGCTAATGATTGATTACCTAAATGTCTTGAGCCAGTAAATGTTTCATCATTTTTCTTTGAATCTGTTCGTGGTTTGGGGAATCTTTTCAAATTTTAGAAGGTTTAATGTTCATCCCACATTCAGCCAGAGACTAATTTTCAAGGGTTCTCTCTGGTGTCTCTTGAGCCGGAGCAGCCTCATGCATGCACACAGCCTTCCTGACCAACAAGGATGAGTGTGCATTTTAGGGGGCCCTCTTTAGTTGTCTCTTACCCAGGATCTCCTTATTAAATTTACGTCTGGTGTGCCATTTTGTTGCCTTCCTCAACCATTGCTGCTGGGATTGTTTGCCACTGAGAGAGCCCTCGTTTTTTGACACTATTCCTAGGCACAGATTTTTCCGTTAAGCGCTTGAAATAAATTCAGCCCTGTCTTTCAGGGCCAGTTAGCTGCCAGTCTTTATGGCCTGCTGTGGCCGCTTGGGGTAGAACTTCCGTGCCACAAACCTAGCAGTACTGTGGATGGTGATGCTAGCTAGTAACCTCTAGCTGAGATACTGTATTTCTTAACTGAGATTTTACCAAATTTTCTTGAATAAGTGCTTCTCATTTTGTTGTATATCATTTGATCAATTTTCAGAGACGTTATGTTTGAAAATCTTTTCCTGTTTTTTCCTTGCTTTCAGGAGAGATGATTTGCTAATAAGTTCCTTCACAGATTCATTTTGGGAGCTCTGGCCTTTCTATTCTTTTTATATTTCTTTGAGTTTTTCTTCACACTGTAGTCAGTCCCTGCCACTCCAAGCTAGTCATTTCACCTCCAGTTTTAAAAGTCCTCCAGTATCTTTATATTGCTCTAAGAATAAAAAACAAATTCTAACATGGTCTAAAATTGCCTTCTTATAGTTTTATCTTACATGAATTTAATCATTCTCTTCCCCTTATTCTGGACATTATCCAATCATTATCCTTAATTTAGGGAGCACTTTACCTTTTATTCTTTTTTTTTTAATTTTAAAGATTTTACTTATTTATTTTTAGAGAGGGAAGGGAGGGAGATAGAGAGAGAGAGAGAAACATCAATGTGCGGTTGCTAGGGGTCATGGCCTGCAACCCAGGCATGTACCCTGACTGGGAATCGAACCTGCGACACTTTGGTTTGCAGCCGGTGCTCAATCCACTGAGCTACACCAGCCAGGGCCCTACCTTTTATTCTTTATAAATAAGGCTCTGACCTGTGGCTTAAATGTTGGAATCTGAGGAATACAGTTTTGAATTTTTGTTTTGCATTTATTAGCTGTGTGGCTTTGAGCAACGTGTTAACTTTTCTGAGTCTTTTCATCTGAAATAAGGTGATGGAGGTAATATTTCATAATGTTGCTGTAAGGCTTACATAAGATAATGTGTGGAAGGCTGTTAGTTAACACGATGCCTTGTAACTAAAAATTATATTTTCCCCCACCTGATATTCTTCTCCCTTCATTTGAGTAAATACTTTATATGAAATATCAGTGTGCATAAGTGGAATCATTCCAATATCACCACCCCACCAGTTTTTCAGTAAAGGTTATACCTGAATTTCAATTGCATTTAAACACATTTCTTGAATACCTCATATCTAGTTCATAGCACCTCATTTAACTTTTAAAAATGTTTGTAATTGAAATATAATGTATTAAGACTTTTATCTTTAAATGAAGAAAAAAAAATTTCCCCCTCTGGAAAGAGACTATTAAGATTTCCTTTTTTTTTTTTTTTTTTAATTTTGTAAAAATTCAAATCTGTAGAAGCAAGAATAGCACAATGAAATTCTGTATACTGTACCACAGTACAATGATCATATTCAGAAAATTAACTTTAGTACATTTCTATTATATGGGGATTTTGACAGTCTATCAAATTTTGATAGGTTTCCCAATAGTATCTTTATAGCATTTTCCCCAACTGATTAGTCTGGAATCATGCACTTAATGTAGTTGCCATGTTTTTTTGTTTTCCCTTAATCTCCTCCAGTGGAAATTATTCTCTTTGACTTTCAGGACATTGGTATTTTCAAAGGCCAGTTGTTTTTTCAGAATGTTCCTCATTTTGGTTCTGTTTCTTCATAAATTTGTTCAGGTTTTGCATTTTTTGGCAGGAGCGTTGTTTAAGAGATCTACATAAAAGATGGTGTGTCCTTCCTGTGCATTACATACACGATGCCTGTTTCTTCACTTACTAACGATGTTAACGTAAATGCCGTGGTTAAGGTGGTGTCCAACAAGCTTATTTTCTCTAAAGTTACCATTTTTCCCTTTGTTATTAATAATTAATCTATGGGGAGATAGATTGAGATCATGTAAATGTCCTTTTCCAATAAACTTTGATCTGATTTTTTTGTATCCTGTATGATCCTTGATTCAATCAGTTATTACCAGGTAGATTATTAAAATTTTGATAATTTCTAGTGTTTTAACGTTAGTGTTCTTGAGTTTTCTTTATATCATAGTGATAAGTATGAAATATGGATACTTTGCTGTTAACCTGCTTATATTATTGGTTTATTTTTGTATGATTTTTAGATTCATATACTGGACAGACTGGGGAGAAGTACCAAAGATAGAACGTGCTGGAATGGATGGTTCAAGTCGCTTCATTATAATAAACACTGAAATTTACTGGCCAAATGGACTGACTTTGGATTATGAGGAACGGAAACTTTATTGGGCAGATGCAAAACTTAATTTTATCCACAAATCAAATCTGGATGGAACAAATCGGTAAGATTAACTTTATAGATTTATTTTTAAACTTTAAGTAAATACCACATGTCTTGAGATAGTAATCAAATTATAAAGCCTAATTTCTTAAAGAAGAAATTAGTGTATTTCTTGCTAAGTGTCAAAGGAAAAGAAGAACACACTTTCAGTCTGCTTTTAAAAGGTAAATATGTGATTGAACAACAAATAAATAAAAAAATTTAAAAAGAGGTAACTGTATTTCTCATTTCTGTTGGTAACATTTAGAATTTATGAACTATATGTTCTTTTTCTTTACTCTGAGCTAATTTACTTCTTCAGTGGTTCTCAACCAGAGATAGGACTTGTACTCTCTCCAAGAGTGTTTGGAAATGTGTGGGGAGTTTTGTTTAGTATGAGGACCGGGAATGCTATTAGCATTTTAGTTTCTCCAGGGCCAGGGATGCTACCTTTTGCAATGTGCTGGACACCCAAGACAACAACGAGTCATCCTACTCAGAATTACGTGTAGGGCCAGTAGTTACTGCTTATGGAAACTTATTTGGTAAATCTCTAGATTAGAACAGTGGTTGGCAAACTTTTTCTGAAAAGGTCCAGGTAGTCAATATCTTGGGGTTTGTGGGTCATTTACGACCTCTGTTGCAACTACTTACCTCTGCTGTTTTGGTGTGAAGGCAATTATAGATAATACATAAGGGCATAGGCATGGCTGTGTTCCAGTAAAACTTTATTTACAGCATATATAGTGAGCCAGTGGGCTGTAGTTTGCTGATTCCTGGGGTAGGACAAAACCTACTGCATGTATATTACTGCATGTATATTACTGCATGTATACTACAGTATTCAAGGAAGACAGTTATAATACATAAACATGGAATTTCTCCTCAGATCATATTCAGATTTTTAAAGACACTATTTATGATAGTGTGTTTGAGTGATTCTTTGGATTTCTAGTGGTCTTATTCTAAGACTCCAACAGGAACCTAGAGAGCCTTAGGTAGAGTCAAAAGAATTTATCAAAGGGTAAGCATTTGTAAGTTATTTGAGTGATGAGTCAGGAAGCATTTAAAAGTATTAAAAACCAGAAAGATTTCAAGAATTTATTAAAATAAACTTTTTGTAGTAATGGAATAGTGTATTTTGGGCCTTGTTTCAAAAATGAGTGAAATGACTTACACCAAGATGGTTGAAAAATAATTGAAAATAAAATGTCAAACAAATAATAAGTATATGATGAACATAAAAACATTGTTGTGTTTAACTTCAAATTTGACTTTGAGAGGGACACTAGAAATTGAATATGGCCATGTTATAATTTTTTTGACTCCCTTGGTATACCTTCACAAAAACCAATGAAACTACATAGCCAATCTAAAAACATACCTTAAAACTAATCTCAGGCATCCAGAAATACAAGCAAGTAAGTAGGCAGACCACTAACAGTCAAAAGACCTGCATAGTGTTACTGCCTGTGTAAGAGTAAGGATAGAGAGGGCGGGGGAGAGGGGGAGAATGAGAGAGCATGAGAGAATATATATGAGGTGTTTCATTGAACTTAAATGCAGGAGACCTCCAAAATAGCCTCAGCTATTTACTAGACAATGTGGTGGACTATATTAAGAGCAGCAGCTGAAATGAGAGGGTGGGGGTTGCCCACTCCAATATCAGGCAAGCACGGTTGTGTCCACGGTGAAGACAGACAAGGGTAGAGCAGTCTGGCTCCAAAGAATTCTGGAAATGGCCTGCCAGAGTTCCCTTCCTGAACAGCGTACCTCACTGAGTAGAACAAAATTGAATAGAATGGTATCATCAGAATTGAGAAGAAAGGGGAAAATTAAGGGGAAGGAAAGAGAAGGTTCCCATAAATATGGACAGAAGAACAACTGGGAGATCTTACAAAGGAAGCTACCATAGTTTTTAATATTACATAAAAACAACAGGAGACTGAATTCTGTAAAGTTAGAAAACTAGCTTGAACCTTATTTTACATAAACATGAGAAACAAGTATCAAGGTAAAATCCCATCTAAGGTTATTATAAAGAACATCTTATCTATAGCAGCATTTCAACTTAACTTTGAATGTATACTTAAGCTCTACATTTTTACTCTCCCCTCCATGTTAGTGTTTCTGATGTCACAATTTACATCTTTTTCCTTGTATATTCATTAACACATTGTAGTTGTTTTTACTACTTTTATCTTTTAACAGTTATAAATACTAGATTTGTAAGTGATTTACCCACCACTATTACAACATTAGAGTATTCTGAATTTGACTAATTATTGTATTATTTATTAACCTATGTTTTGCCCACCCATGTATGACATTGTAACTATAGTTGATAACTGCTTTATGTAATTCACATTTCTTAAGAGAGTCAAACTTAAGTGTTCTCACCAACACCCCCTCCCGCCAAAAGCTCTACCACAGGTGTCCAGCTTTCGGCTCATGGGCCACATACATCCCAGGATGGCTATGAATGAGACTCAACACAAAATCATAAATTTACTTAAAACATTATGAGATTTTTTTGGTGTGATTACATGTTGCAGTGTATTTAATGTGTGGCCCACAGACACCAAAAGGCTGGACACCCTGCTAGCCAGTGTGGCTCAGTTTGTTGGAGCATCCTCCTGTAACCCATGAGGGTTTGATTCCTAGTGAGAGCACATGCCAGTGTTGCAGGTTCCGTTCCTAGTTGGGACTCGTACAAATGGCAGCCAGTCATTGTTCCCCTCTCACATCGGCGTTTCTCTCCCTCTCTTTCTCCCTCCTGTCCCCTCTCTCTAAAATCAGTAAGCATGTCCTTGGTGAGGTTTAAAAAAAACCCAAAAAAGAAAATCGAAAATAAAGTTTGTGAAATGTGATGTTTTAACTAGATGGGGGAATCCTTTCACAATTTGTATGTATATTTTATCACTATATACACCTCAGTGTCTTTCAGTTTTATTTGTGAATTATACCTCAGTAGAGCTGAAGAAAAAAAAACAATGATGAACAGAATAATGCCTTAATAGGAAACTCCCTAGTAAGATATGATCATAAAACAGATCAAACCTCCACTTTAAAATGCACTATCAGTAATTGACACACCAGTGTTATGTGTTAAAAGCCAATATAAATTAAAATTAGAGAGCTCAGAAGTGAGATGACAGAATCTTGGAATGTGTAAATAAAGACAAGTCATTTCAAAGAAGATAGCTAAGCCAGCAGGACCACAAAAGTGAATAAACAGAAAAGATCTTTAAAATAGAAGTTGAAGAAAAATTTAAAGACCAAAAGGAATGTGAAAAGATAAGAGGACTTGAGAGTCACAAATATGGAAGACAGGCAAACAAACGGCCCAGATAAAAAGCTTTTAGGAAGATAACCAAAGCAAGGGAACAGAACAAATATTGGAAAACTGTAATTCACGAAAAGTCTCTTAAAAGACGATTTGAAAACAACAGAAAGAGAACACTGTGTACCTGAGAACGTAAGCCAGAGCAAAAAACATCAAGATATATTCTAGTAAAATTTGTCTGTAGAAAAAGAAAATATATCTTGGGGCCTCTGAGAATAAGGTAGATGACTTCAAAAGGAAATTAGGTTAGTATCAGACTTTCTCACAGCAACACTCCCTGTAGTGTTAAATGGAGTTAGTGTTTTCATAGTACTACAAGTAAGAAAATGTAAGCCAATGATTTTTACCCAGCAAAACTGACTCTCTCCATATTAAGCAATAGATAACATTATCAACACATAACAAGTCAAAAAATGCTGTTTCCTTGACTCAGTCCTGAAAATGTTCTAGTGACTGAGCTTTAGACAACCAAAGTGATTAGTGAGATATCAAAAGAAGTCTTCATGAAAAGTATTAAAAATATAATTCCTTTTTAAAATTTTTTATGCTATTACAGTTTTCCCTATTTTTCCCCCTTTATCCCCCCTTCACCCTACACCTCCAACCCTCCAGCATCCCCCCCACTTAGTTCATGTTCATGGGTTATACATATAAGTTCTTTGACTTCTCTGTTTCCTATACCATTTTTGACCTCTCCCCATCTATTTAATGCCTATCAATTATGCTGCTTCTTCCTTGTACCTTTTTCCCCCTATTCCTCCCTTCCCCCTCCCCACTGAAATCCCTCCATGTGATGTCCATTTCTCTGATTCTGTTCCTGTTCTAGCTGTTTGCTTAGTTTTTGTTTTCATTGGTTTTCTTTTATTTTTTTAGGTTCATCTGTAGATATTTGTAAGTTTGTTGTCATTTTACTGTTGATATTTTTGATCTTCCTTTTCTTAGATAAGTCCCTTTAACATTTCATATAGTAATGGCTTGGTGATGATGAACTCCTTTAGCTTGATCTTATCTGGGAAGCACTTTATCTGCCCTTCCATTCTAAATGATAGCTTTGCTGTATAGAGAAATCTTGGATGTAGGTACTTGCCTTCCATGATGTTGAATACTTCTTTCCAGCCCCTTCTTGCCTGTGAGGTTTCTTTTCAGAAATCAGCTGACAGCCTTAGGGCACTCCTTTGTAGGTAACTTTTTCTTTTCCTCTTGCTGCTTTTAAGATTCTCTCTTTATCTTTAATCTTGGATAACTTAATGATGATGTGCCTTGGTGTGCTTCTCTTTGGGTCCAGCTTCTTTGGGACTCTCCGGGCTTCCTGTACTTTCTGAAAGTCTATTTCCTTTGCCAATTGGGGAAGTTTTCCTTCATTACTTGTTCAAATAAGTTGTCAACTTCTTGCTCTTATTCTTCTCCTTCTGGCTCCTCTATAATTCAGATACTGGAATGTTTCAGGTTGTCCCAGAGATTCCTCAGCCTTTGTTCATTTTTTTGGATCCTTGTTTTTCCATTCTGTTCCAGTTGGATGTTTATTTCTTCCTTTTGTTCCAAATCATTGCTTCGAGTCCTGATTTCCTTCCTGTCACTGTTGGTTCCCTGCATATTTTGCTTTATTTCATTTTGGGTATCTTTCATTTGTTCTTTCATTTTTCGACCAAGCTTAGTCAGTTCTGTGAGCATTTTGATTGCCAGGGCTTTAAATTCTCCATCAGATAGGTTGGCTATATCCTCCTCTCTCAGCTGTCTTCCTGAGGTTTTGCTCTGTTCTTTCATTTTGGCCCAAATAGGGACCAAGCTTTGCTTGGGACCCCTGATAAGCTGTAAGTTGGCAGGGCCTTCCATATTCACCTAGGCAGGGCAAACCTCCTTGTTGCACTAAGGTGCTGCCTTGGTTTCTCTCTGTTTGCTGCCTTACCAGTCTGGTTGTTCTGTTGACTGTTTCTTTATTTTCATGGTTGTCGGAATTCAGTTCAGTTTGATTTTCTGGCCCTTCTTGTTGTTCATTGATTTTAGATTGGTTGTTTTCCTCCTTCTGGTTGTGTGAGGAAGCAAAGGGTTTCTACTTACACCTCCATGTTGGCTGGAACTGAAAAATATAATTTCTTATAGTATGAAAACTAAAGTATGGTTAAAACTGAGAGTGTATAATACATAATGAATGTATGTTTAGATAACATAGATAAAGTACCACTATAAAGTGTTAAAGTGAGAATACAAGAATTACATGCAAAAATTTTGTTAAATTCTATAGTAACTACATTGCTGTATTAGTATTACTATTTGTTCTGAGTTTCTTGAGACTATTTATAATGTTGCATCATCAAGTAAGTGAGTAATTATCAGATATATTAATTCTATTACCCTTGCCTATGTAGGATTCTTGGTGTGGAGAAAGGAAATACAGATGTAATACTGCAGAAACTGATGACTCTTAATTTATATTGAAAATACTGACATGAACTCATTAGGTATTTCATATTACAAAAATAAATACATGCAAATATATGTTTATACTTTTATACTGAAGAGGCCTAGGGGAGCAAAAGCCTCCAGGTTGTAGTACTGAAAACCGTACTAAAATACTAAAAAGAAGCCATACCTTTAAAGTTAAATAGCTGATTCTAAGTCTGGCAAGAAATGTATAAGATAAAATGAAACATTGTCAGATCAAACAGCAAAAGAAGCTATTATAGACTACTAGGGTCATTTCAGAAAGCCTAGAGCAGGGGTGTCAAACTTATTTTCACCCCGGGGCCCCATCAGCCTTGCAATTGCCTTCAAAGGACCAAATATAACTTTAGGACTGTATAACTGTAACTAGGCCTTAACAGTTAAGTGAGAGCTCGGCGCTGCCACCAGGTAGAAACAAGGTGCCGGGCTGGATAAAACAAGGTGGAGGGCCGGATTCAGCCCATGGGCCTTGTGTTTGCCACCTGTGACCTAGAGAAATTACTTAAGAAGCCTCTCACTGGTCAAAGATTGATAGAAACTCATCAATCTTTGTTTAAACCCTTGAATTTATAGTTATGTTTTAAAAAGGAAGTGGTCACTTTCAAAGGATGTTTAAACCCTTGAATTTATAATGATGTTTTAAAAAGGAAGTGGTCACTTTCAAAGGATATGTAGGGAACCAGTTCATCATCTTGAACATTGATAACAAAGAGAAAGACTCAAAACAATTTATCTACCCTTTTCTATATGAACCTACAGGTAGCTAACAAAATAATAGACATAGGAAAACTATTTCACTTAAATGAAAAGGAAATGATATAGTTAGAATTACCATGAGTCTGATCAGACTTGCCATTTTCAGAAAATTTGCAGGTAAAACAGAGGACAGAGGACATACTGAGATATACCATGAGTGTACATCAGCAGATCTGGACATACAAGTCCAGATATCCCAGGTCCTTTAACAGATCACTGTAAAAAGTCATGAGGGAACCTATAGATTAAAAGAGACTGAAAGGATAGTGGAGGGAGGGATGAATAAGCAGAGTACAGAGGATTTGGGGGCTGTGAAAATACTCGGTGATGTTATAATGATGGATATGTGTTTTTATTCATTTGTCTAAATTCAGAGAATACAAAGCAGCAAGAGTAATACCTAAGGTAATCTGTGGACTCTGGGGAATTATGATGGGACACAATAGGTTCTCCAGTTGTAACAAAAGTACCACTCTGGTGGGGATGTTGATAAGGGTGAAGATGGTACATGTTTGGGGGCTGGGGGTATGTGGGAAATTTCTTTACCTTCTCCTCAATTTTGCTGTGAAATTAAAACTGCTCATTAAAAAAAAGAGAGAGACTTAAAATACATAACAAATGAAAGAAACAGGTGGTCAAGACTAAACTGTTTTTCTGTGGATGCACACTTGGGTAATAAAACTGTCAAGAAAGGTAAGGCAGTGACTACCATAAAGTCAAAATAATGGTTACTGTTGTGGAGAGGGAGGGACATAGGCAGGGTCCATGAAGGGCCTTCTAAGGTTCTTGGCAAAATTCTTTCTTGATCTGGGTTAAGTTTACAGGGTTTGCCATATAGTAACTCATTAAGTTATATATCTGTCTTGTTTGATTTTTTTCTGTATTTGCTTTATTTTGTAATAAGAATTTAAAGATAAGCTACTTGTGTGTTTTTTAGCAGTTAGAGTAAAGTGAGGTACCTGCAGACACTGTTGGAAAGGTGGAAACTTAAGAGCTCTTTTCAAGAGAAGGCTTTCATCATCTTAAATTTAAGAAGAATTTTTCATATGGAATCATTAGTGCTGTATTGGGTATTATTTGCAATTTTTGTGTGTGTGTTAATTTCATATTACTTTTTCATATTGGTCTTTGTTTAAAATTGAGGGGCATAATTTAGTAAAGGTAATTCTACAAAGCTACTGTTATTAAAAGAAGCTAATCTTGTCCTTAAAATAAGGATAGACCTGAAAATACCGAGAGAAGGTGTAAGCTTGATATCCTTTAAATGGTCTTCTTTAAACATCACCATTTTAACTTTTGCATTTGATAAGAGGATGTAGCAGGGCACAGCACCACACTTACTAGGTGTAGAGTACATGGTATTCTTTATTATAGAATAATAATTTGTGCTATTCTTTGTGAATAGAGTGCTTTCGATCATTTGTCAGCAGAGCATGAGCTTTGGCCACTCTTCGAGTGATAATGGACTTGTCCTTAAACTTTCACACTTTTCTAATTCTTTTTGAAATGAATAGTAGTCAGTGCATTTGCCAAAATACCATTCAAACAGTTTAAGGATACAAATTGGTCTTGGAAGGGGTAAGCTAATTGATCAGCACTTGGCCTTACAGAACAAGACCCATAATCTTAGATATGTTAAATTCTCCAAAGAAATCTAACACAGAAGTTAAAAAGTCTTACCATTCAGTTCTGGGAAAAGCTGTATGTATAGTTGCTGTGCTAAGTCTTTTTTTTCCTTAATTGAAAACTCACAAGAACAATACAATTTCCATGATGAACTTCGAAGATTCATTTCTGTGCCACTTCCTTAGAAAAGAAACAACAGGAATTTATAGTATATACTCAATTATTCTATATTTGTATATCTTCTTCCAAACAATCTTTCATATAAGCTGTGGAAGATAGTTTAAGTGTATCAATTGTTTTTGGGCATAGATAATTCAAGGCTCTCATGCATTTCCTAACATGAATTAATTATGCCTCCTAAACATTATCCCTGCAGAAAGTACATTACTTTTAAGACTCTCATGTCTTTGTGAGATGAAATAGACACTTTTTCTCCATTTGCAATGGGGGAAAACTACAATATTGATCTTTTAAGAAAAAAATTATTGATATATTGTTAGGATGGCAGTTCTCCTTAAACTAGTCAATAGATTCAACACAGTCTTAACAAAGATTCCCAGAGGAGGTATTGTGGGTGCATATTAAATAAAAAGTTAAAATAACTCAACTGATTTTGTAAGATTACAAAAACATATGACAGTTTCCTACGTGATTGCAAGACATACCATAAAGTTGGAATAATTAAAGCAAGAGGTACTAAATCTAAGAACAGATAGAGTTCAGTGGAACAGAATAGAGTTCAGAAACATGGCACATGTATATGACTAATTGACTTTAACATAAGTGTCAAGGCTGTAAATATGCTCTTTTAACCTGTCTTGACAGACACTGAAGAAAAATAATAAACTTTAAAAACTAGGAGGAATATAAAAGCCCTCTCTGGAAAATTATAATTCCTAATTATGAAAGTCAGGTTTTCAAGTTCAGGTTATTAAAGAACACTTTCTCAGTGTAATTCAGCAACAATAGGAAATGTGACAGAATGGTGGAGGCAAGTCTAGAAAGATGGGCAGAAGTTAGATCATAGAAGGTCTAATATTCTAAGATAAGGCATTTGAATTTCATCTTGAAAAGTATTAGGAGTCATTTCAGGTAGTAAATTGACATGGTTGGATTTGTCTTTTAGAAATATCATTTTGGTAGTTGTGCATACAATAGTTTAAAGATTATTTTACCTTCTTAAATCTTCCAGTGCATCATCACTGTTTTCAGGAAAAAGTACAAAATCTTTTATTGTGAGTTAAATGCTCTAATTTCCTTACCTAATTTTAAACATGTTCTGACCACTTTTACCCTTTGTGTACTATGTCCCAACCCTAATGAACCACTTGTGGCTCTCTGAAGGCATCTATGATGACTCCTACATTTCTGCTTTAAATGGTTGGTTGGGGGAAGTGTCATTCGTTGAGATAGGAAATCCTGCAAAAGGGGATAGATTCACTTTTCTCCTTCCCTTTCCCTTACCCCTTTCCCCTTCCCTCCCACTTCCCCTCCCTTCCCCTTCCTTCCCCTTCCAACATAGGAAAAGAATAAGTTTGAGTTCAGCTTGGACATGTTTGCATTTGAGTTGTTTACAGGAAAATTATGGTGATAAAGTCTAGAGACCTTTGGCTTTATGAGCCTGCAGTTCAGCAGATTAGTTTCAGAGGAAGATATAGATGTATAGTTATTATCAAGTTAATGGTTATTGAAGCCATGTGCCATAAACAGGGGGGATTTTACATCAGTGCTAGAGATTTAGGAAGAGATAAGAACCACATACCAGAAATCTTGATGAATTCTCCAGGGTTTGAGATGGAAGGACATCCCAATCTGATTAGGCTGTTGCATCATCACATCCTTGTTCGCCTGGGTTCCAGGAAACCCCTCAGACCCAGGCAGAGTGACATGTTGGTCACCTGCTGAGTTTGTGAAGAATCTGCTTCTTTGAGAAGCAACTTGAAGAGATTTACCCAAATCAATAATAACCACAACTCCAGGTATGATGGCTGGAGGTGAGGGTGATGAGGAGGAGGTGGAAGGTAGGCCTCAACTAGATTCTGTTAGCATCTCTGGGAAATACACCATACACTGAAGGACATACATGGCAACCATGCTTGACATGATTGCGCTGACTGAGCATGTTATGCAAAGATTAGAGGTATAGTTAAAGCCAATTATGAATGAGCACAGTGGTGCCAGAGAACAAGCAGGACCACTATAGCAGCATACTTCTTGGTGCTACTAGAAACGTGCAAAAGAAACACATGAATATGCTGCTGTTATCACTAGTTTCAGATCCCTACCCTGTGATTTGATTTTGGAAATAAAGTGAAGCTGTAATACATTCAAAATTTATTCGCCTTCCTTCTTCTGGATCTGGAAGCTTAGACTAGGAATTTGCAGACTGTAAAAGAATTGGTCTCAACTTCCAACAAAGTATAAACCTCCCACTGAAACACAAGATGATAGAAAAAAAATAACAGCACATGAGAAGGTACTATAATTCAAATGGATGACCCATATTAAGGAATCAAAGCAGATATCTTCCTGTAATTTCTTATAAGGTACAGGAGAAAAAAATTATCAAAGCTCAAAAGGACACATGTATGAAAAGATAAGTAGTATGAAAGAATACATTCAAGATCAGTAAAAACAATGATAATAACATGATTGTTCAATTTAAAATACAGTACAAACACTGACAACCAGATAGATGACCAAAAAACCCCAGTGAAATGGAAAATAACCTCTAAATTGTCCCACAATTTGGAGAAGCAGAGATGAAAACAATAGAAGAAAAGATTTGAGACATGGAAGTTGAACCAGAAGTTGTCCCTGTGTTGCTGTAGCAGGAAGACATTCTTAATATGTAAGGAGTCAGATGTGTCTTTTATATTCTTTTTCTTAAAAACTTAATTGATATACTTCAGAAGATTAATAGAGATGAATTAGACTAAAGATCCAGAGTGGGAAAGGCAGATAATTAAATATTTGTGAAGAATAAAATCAGTTAAATAAGGAGTTAAATCTAGTAATTGCTTTTAATGTGCTTTTAAAAACTTAATGCAGCTGTGAGATATTTTGGAATAGAACATAAAAATGATAGCACATATTATCTAAAATTCCAGGTTTTATCAATAAAAAAAAAAACAACCAGTAGTGGGATGGTTAGATAAGAAAGGACAGGCAGGGGTAAAACCATGTTAACTTCTTACCTTTACAGGGGGTTTTAGTAAATACTATCTTATTCGTGACATTGATAATAATCTTAAAATAGGATGTTACATGGTTTTAAAATGTAAAGGTTATTAAAATTTTGATAAGTTCGTATATCCTCTAATCCCTACAGACATAGAAAGAGCATATAAATTTAGTCTAGTAGGAAAGTACATGATAAAGGGGAGAGGTAAAGTGTAAGGGAAAAAAAGAGAAGTTGAAGAAAAGTGTAAGATCAAGCAGCTGTGCTCTTAAATATAAATGTAATAATTCTGAATATTGAACAATATTTTTAACCATACTGCCCTATTGTGATTTTTTAAGTTGTATTTTTTTTACTCTTATAAACATTGTTGGAGTAAAGAGGAGCTTGTGTGAATCTACATCTTTGATTACAACTTTAGAATTACTAGAAGTATGATTTATATATCAAAGTGCATAGAAATTTTAAAGCCAATCTTTGTTTTATGGAGTGATTTTACTAATTTCCACTGCCACACACACAGCATTTCTGCATATCTTATCTACCATTTTTAAAATACTAAGTTAAATTAAGAAAAGATAATCTATTTGGGAATTTAAAAGTATATTTTACTTGTATTAATTGCACTTTTTCTTTACTAGTGAGAGCACTTTTCATAGTGTATAGTAGATTATTATTATTTGTGGTAGTTAATTCTATAAAGTTGTTGCATGCACTGAAATAGTGAAAAGTGAGCCATTGCTTTCAGGTGAAATACAGAAATTAGGTTCCTGGTAACTGTAGTCAAAACATTTTTATTAACAGATTACTATATAACCCTTAAATGTATGAGGCCTGTCCAGAGAGTATCCAGCCATGTAATGTGAAAAATAGGGACATTTATTGAAGAAGATAAAAGATAAAAGAAACATTGTTCTATGTACAACTCAGTTCCCTTCAAAGTAGGCACCTTGGAACCTCACACAGTTCTCCCAGTCCCCATCAGCTGCCCTGTTATATTTTTCTGAATCTCATCAACAGTCTGAAATCTCTTCCCTTTCAAAAGGTGATGTTAGTTTTTGGAAAAGCCACAAGTCACAGGGCACCAAATCTGGGCTGTGAGGGGTCTGAATCACCTGGGTGATTTGACGTTTCACCAAAAACTGCACGAGATGTGACACATGAGTGGGCACATTGTTGTGATGAAGCTGCCAATCACCAGTTGCCAATAGCTGTGGCCTTCTGAATCATTCGAATAGTTACCGTGAAGGAATGTTCAAGCTTACACACAATTTGATGTAGATTTGGTGCTTTACTTGCTCAGTCATTTTGAATGGGATGGCTACACAGTACATATGCTTGCTCAGTGGCATCTACTGCCCCCACTGACTAGTACAGTAAAGTCATTGTTCACACATGCACATTCCAATGCCTTAACTGTTTTAAAAACAGAAACCATTTGATGTTTGGGAATTGCTTGTATTGTTATATATACATGTACATATTCTACATATACCTGTAATGATGAAAGACTAGAAAGGTATACTTTGTATTTCAATTTTTTTATATCATTATTTCTTATATAATCATGAGAAAATAATTACTTTGGGAAAAAGTGAATACTAGATTTTGCTGAAATGGTTTCATTCTGCTTCTGTCTTACCTCTACTCCAGATATATTAACTTTACTTCTGTCTGACCTGCCTATAATTTTCTTGAACACAGTATATATAGCTCAGCCTTCCTTTAAGTGAGGCTTAGATGTTTAAGATGTTATTTACATTATTTGAGTCATTTGCCCATTTTAAAATTGGGTTATTCATCCTACTGTTGAGTTGTAAGAGTTTTATGTATTGTGGATACAGTTTCTTCATGTGATGTGAGTTAGAAATATTTTCTGTCAGTCTGTAGTTTATGGTTTCATTTTCTTGTTGGTGTGTTTTGAAGTACAAAACTTTTTTATTTTAATGAAGTTCACTCTGTCAATTTTTTGTTAAATGTGCTTTGGATGTCCTAAGAAATCTTCCAGAGTTATGAAGATTTATGCTTTTCTTCTTCTAAGATTTATGCTTGTTTTCTTCTAAGAATTTTGTTGTTTTACACACAACCAGTTTTCCGGCAAGATGGAGGAATGGGTGGACACACTGTACCTCCTCGCACAACCAAGATTAGAACAACAGTAATTTACAACAATAATTTACAGTCAGAATAACGCCCAGATCCGGCAGAGGATTTACCTGAATGGAAGTCGGGCAGCCAAGAAGTTGAAGTAGACGCGTTCATCTGGACTGGTAGGAGAAGACGAGCCAGGCAGGCGTGGGGCTGGCTCCGGCCCGACTGGTCTCTCCGGTCGGTGGCGCGCAGAGGTTGGGGAAAGTTTGGCGCGAAATCAGCACGACAGCCATCTGGGGCACAGGAGCACAGCGGTGATCCCTGAGTATGCAAGCTGCGGCTGGCAGACCCAGAGGGGTAGCGATTGCAGCCCGGGAGCCCAGAGAAGGATCTGGGTCCAGGAGAACGGAACTATCGCCATTGTTTCCTCCCGTCCCCGCTCCCGCTCCTGCTCCCGCCCTGCCCCCACATATAACGTCACAATCTAGCGACTGGGTTGCCCAGCCCCGGTGAACACCTAAGGCTCCGCCCCCCAAGGCTCCGCCCCCCCACCGTAACAAGAGCAACCAGATTCCCCCCCCCCCCAAAAAAAAAGGAGAGACAGGGGAAAAATATGTTTTCAACAGAGCAGATCAGTCCCCCAGGACTCATTCTTTTGAGCGACCGAGAAATAGCCAATCTATCAGATGCTCAGTTCAAAACACTGGTGATCAGAAAGCTCACGGAATTGATTGATTTTGGGTGCAATTTAGATGAAAGGATGCAGGTTACCATAAAAGAGATGCAGGAAGATATGCGGAGGAGAGCCAATAGTGAAAGGAA
Organism: Phyllostomus discolor; assembly: GCF_004126475.2. Lineage (NCBI taxonomy): Eukaryota > Metazoa > Chordata > Mammalia > Chiroptera > Phyllostomidae > Phyllostomus > Phyllostomus discolor. The sequence continues at coordinate 190,578,601 of NC_040904.2, forward strand.
GGAATATGAGTCTCAAAACAATACAGTGGACCAGAAGGAAGATAGAATCAACCAAGCAGGAAAGCATGATGAAATAAGAATTCAAAAAATTGAGGAAAAGATTAAGAGCATCTAAGACACCTTTAAACGTTCCAATATCCGAATTATAGGGGTACCAGAATCGGAAGGGGAAAAGCAACAAATTGAGCACATATTTGAACAAATAATAAAGGAGAACTTCCCCAATCTGGCAAAGGGAACAGTCTTCCAAGAAATCCAAGAAGCTCAGAGAGCCCCAAAGAAGTTGGACCCAAGAAGAAACACACCAAGGCACATCATCATTACATTAGCCAAGGTAAAAATGAAGGAGAGAATCCTAGAAGCAGCAAGAGATAAGGGGACAGTAACCTACAAAGGGGTTCCCATCAGACTGTCAGCTGATTTCTCCAAAGAGACCTTACAGGCAAGAAGGGGCTGGAAAGAAATATTCCAAGTCATGAAAGACAAGGACCTACATCCCAGATTGCTCTATCCAGCAAAGCTCTCATTTAGAATGGAAGGGCAGATAAAGTGCTTTTCAGATAAGGTCAAGTTAAAGGAGTTCATCATCACCAAGCCCTTATTTTATGAAATGCTAAAGGGACTTATCTAAGAAAAGAAAATAAAGAAAAGACATGTATAGTAAAAGGACAGCAAACTCACAAATATTAACAACCACACCTAAAGCAAAACCAAAAGAAACTAAGTGAACAATTAGAACAGGAACAGAACCACAGAAATGGAGGGCACATGGAGGGTTAGCAGCAGGGGGGTGGGAGGAGGAGAGAGGGGGGAAAAGGTATAGAGAATAAGTAGCATAGAATGTAGGTTGAAAATAGATAGGGGGAGGGCAAGAATAGTACGGGAAATGTAGAAGCCAAAGAACTCATAAGTATGACACATGGACATGAACTAAAGGGGGGAAATGTGGGTGGGAGGGGTGTACAGGGGGGAGGGGAGAGAAGGGGGGAATGGAACAACTGTAATAGCATAATCAATAAAATATATTTAAAAAAGCAAAAAAAAAGAATTTTGTTGTTTTAATTATTGCATTTAGTTCTATGATCCATTTTGTGTATGGTGTCTTCTGCTCTTTTGTTAAATAGAGTTGTAAGTTCTCAGTTATTTTTTATGGTGTTGTGAATGAGTTGTTTAATTAATTACAATTTTTATATTTAAAAAAATACTCCACATATAAGTGAGATCATATAATATTTGTCTTTCTCTTTCAGACTTATTTATTATAATGCCCTTGAGGTTCATCCAAGTTGTTGCAGATGACAGGACATCCTCTTTTTGTGGCTAAATAGTGTTCCTTTGTGTGTATATACATTACATTTTTATTATCTGTTCATCTCCCCATGGACACATTGGTAGTTTCCATGTCTTAGCTATTGTAAATAGTGATATAGTGAATGGGGGTGCAAGTGTCTCTTTGACATGATGATTTTGTTTCATTGAGATATATACCCAGAAGTGGAATTGCTGGAATTTAAATTTTTTTGAGGAACCTCCACACTGTTTTCAGTACTGGTTATACTAATTTACATTCCCATCAATGGTGCACAGGAGTTCTCTTTTATCTACATCCTCACTGGCTTTTGTTAGTTTTTGTCTTTTTCTTGATAGCCATTCTAATGGGCACAATGTGATATCTCATTGTGGTTTTGATTTGCATTTCCCTAGTGACTAATGATGTTGAGCACTTTTCATGTGCCTGTTGGCACTTTGAATATCTTCTTTGGAGAAATGTCTGTTCAGGTACACTGCCCATTTCTTAGTTGGATTAGCATTTATTTATTTTTGCTATTGATTTATGTGAGTTTATTGTATATTTTGTTTTTTTAACGATTTTATTTATTTTTTAGAGAGGAAAGGGAGGGAGAAAGAGAGAGAGAGAGAGAGAGAGAGAGAAACATCAATGTGCAGTTGCTGGGGGTCATAGCCTGCAACCCAGGCATGTACCCTGACTGGGAATCGAACCTGTGATGCTTTGGTTCACAGCCTGCGCTCAATCCACTGAGCTACGCCAGCCAGGGCTAAGTTTATTGTATATTTTGGATATTAAGCCCTTATTAAATATATGATTTTAAAATATTTTCTCCCATTTCATGGGTTGCCTTTTCATTTTTTTATCATTTCCTTTGCTGTGCAGAAGCTTTTTAGTTTGACGTAGTCCCACTTGTTTATTTTTTATTTGTTGCTTATGCTTTAGGTGTCATATCCACAATCTTTTTCAATTCTCATGTCAAGGAGCTATTCCCCCTGTTTTTTCTTTTAGGAGTTTTACAGTTCCAGGTCTTACATTTAAGTATTCAATTCATTTTGAGTTAATTTTTATAAGTGGTATGAGGTAAGGGTCTAATTTCATTTTTTTTTTACCTTTGAGTAGCTAATATTCCTAGTACCCCTTATTCAAGAGACTGTCTTTTCTCCATTTTTGGCTCCCTTGTGTAATATTACTTGACTGTATACATTTTTGTAGCTCTCATTGCTAATATATAGAAATGTGATTTATTTCTGTATATTGATCATGTATCCTGCCAACTTGCTAAATTAATTACGTCTGGGAGGCTTTTAAAAAAATTCTTTAGCATTTTCTACATATAGAATCATATCATCTGTGAATAATGACAGTTTTACTTCTCCATTTACAATCTGGATTCCTTCCATATCTATCTACCTATCTATTCACGTTGTTATTCTTGTATAAAACTGTATGGTGGCCACACTGGACTCCTGATATGGTCACTTGGTGAATATGGTCTCTTTCCAGAGGTTGGGAGTAGTCCTTGCAGATGACATCAAAGTTAGCCTTGGTGAAGTTTCCTAGAGTGCAACTTCTGGCAGAGGTGTGTAGCAGTTGTCGAAACCAGCCACCATCAGCCTCTTCTTGGCCAGAGAAGGCTGATGTGCACCAGCAGAGAGCCAGCCACAGCGCCAGTCACCTTGCAAGGGAAGTATGGGGCTTGCCAGTATCATTCCCCTGGTAGCTTCACCATGTGGTTGGTGGAGAGCTTGACCAGGATGATGGCCCCATGGATGGCAGTGGTTAACTCCTTGGGATACCTAATACCCAAACAGCCATGTAAATTGTAATCCCTGATGGTGACATGCCTTGAACCAGATTCACTGCCCAGCGTGTGTCTGCTTTTGCACCAGAATAATCTTTAGAATCTCATCTTTGAGGCAGGCATTTCCCTGGGGGGGGGAAATCAATGATCCCAGATTCCTTGCTGGTCAGGGAAAAGAGATAGATCTGCAGGGACTTGGTTTTTATGTCCTTGACAGGTGACCCAGGTTGGTAAGGGGGTTTACTCTTCAGCTTTGCCTTTGCCAGCTCTATGGCTTCTGAAGCTGCTGCCCAGGCCTCCCAGGAAGGCACCGTGGCCTCTGCTTCCGGGGCTTCTGGTGCTTCGAGTGCTTCTGGGCCTCTCCTCAGCACCCATGTCATTTCCCATTTGGTATTTTCTCAAAGAAGCTGAATGCCTTCTGTTTTTGTTTGATAGACGGACTAGATCTTCTGGTATAGTACTGAGTAGAAACAACCCACGGTTTTTGATCTTTGGGTGAAAGCATTAATTTCATTTCTCATCGAGCATGATCTTAGCTGGAACATTCCGTAAGAGACCTTTTATCAGGTTGAGGAAGTTCCCTTCTATTACTAGTTCTTCATAACTTTTAACATGACTGAGTATTGGATTTTGTCCAATGCTTTTTCTTTATCTATTGAGACAGTCATGTAGTTGTTTTTTATATTATGAACATAGAATTGAATTAATTGGCTTTTGGTGTTAAACCAATCTTGTATTCCTGAGATAAACCCCACTTGGTATGGTGTAGAGTCCTTTTTAGATGTATTAGATTCAGTTCAGTAATATTCGGATTTTTATGTCGTTGTTCATGAGAGATATAGGTCTCTAGTTTATCTTTCTTGTGATTTGTCTGGCTTTGGTACCCGTGTTTTACTGGTTGAGAAGTGTTGTTTCTTCTATTATCTGGGAAAGTGTGTGATGGGTTGATACTGTTTCTCCTGTAAATACCTGTTAGACATCATCAGTGAAGTCACCTAGGCATGGAGATTTCTTTATGGGAAGATTTTAAATTATTATTTCCTTAGTTGCTCTAGGTCTTCAGATTTTTATTTCTTCTTGAGTCGATTTGGTAATTTGTTTCTAAGATTCATCTAAGTTGTATGTTTTGTTGACATTAAGTTATTCATGGCATCTCTATCATCCTTTTAATTTCTGTAGGGTCAACAGTGATATCCCTCTTTTTATTAATAAATTTATTTACAAGTTTCCCAATTTGTGTCTTTTGTCTTTTTTTTTCTTGGCCTGTCTAGCTAAAGATTTGTCAAGTTTGTGGATCTCATCATAGAACCCACATTTAAATTTATTGATTTTTTTCCCTATTGTTTTTCTTTTGTATTTCATGGATTCCTACCCTAATATTTTAATTTTCTTTTTTATGCTTTCTCTGGATTTAGTTTGCTATTCCTTTTCTAGTTTCTTAAGGTCAAAGCTTAGATTATTCTTACGAGATCTATCTTCTTTCTAAAACAGGCATTTAGGGGTAACTTTATGGAATGTTCCCTAAGCAGTCCTTTGGTGGCATTCCATAAACTTTTTCCTCATAAGCTTTTGTATGTTGTATTTTTTTTACTTCAAAATATTTAAAAAATGTTCTTGTGATTTCTTCTTTGACTCATTGCTTATTTAGAAAACATTAAGGAAGTATTTAGAATTTAGAAAATTCTCATTTGTGGAACTCTCAAGTTCTTTGTGTAGTTAATTTCTCAATGCATTCCACTGTTATTGGGGAATGTACTTTCTGTAACCTCAGTCTTTTAAATTAATACTTTTTCTGTGACTTAGCATGTTGTCTTTTCTAGAGAAAGTTTTGTGTATAATTAGAAGAATGTGTATTCTCTTATTGTTGGATGGAGTCTTCCATAGATGCTAGGTTAAAGTGGTTGATAATGTTCAAATTTTCAGTTCTTTAATGATTTCTGGCTTCTTGTTCTGTCTTTTAATGAGAATAGGATGTTGAGTTCTTTTTTTTTTTTTTTTTTTTTTTTTGGATGTTGAGTTCTTAGATTGTTATTTTTGAATTGTCCATTTCTTCGCTTCTGTCAGAGATTGCTTCGTTTTGTGCCCTGGTTTTTACATGCATGTGTGTTTATAATTCTGTTCTCCTGATGATTTGACCCTTTGTCCTAAAATATTCTTCTTTTCCTCAAGTAATATTTTTTTCTTGAAGTGTGTTTTGTATTATAGAACCACTCCATCTCTCTTTTGGTTACTTTTGGCTGTACCCTTTTACTTTAAACAAATTTGTATCTTTGAATATAAAGTGTGTCTCTTATAGACAGCGTAGTTGAATCTTACTAACAAGCTTTATCTTTTATAAGCAGTTGACTCTTGAAAAACATGGGTTTCAACTGTGCAGGTCCACTTAATACCTGGATTTTTTTTTTTCAGTAAATATACGATTGACCATTGGTGTTCCCTGGGTTTCGCATCCAACTGCAGCTCAGAAACAGTGTTTTTGATCATGGTTGCTGGGAATCTAAAGATACGGAGGGTAGACTGTATGCATTGTTTTGTACCATTTTTTAAAGGGATGTTAGCACCTGTGGATTTTGGTATCTAGGTCATCCCGGAATACCAAGGGACAACTGTAGTTAAGTTTTAGAGGAGTCAAAAGTTATATGTGCATTTCAAGTGCTCTGGGGTCCATGTTTCTAATCCCCATGTTGTTCAAGGGTCAACTTTGTACATATATTAAGGTGTTCAACTTTTTGCCTTTTGATTGGATAGTTAATCCATTCACATTTAATGTTACTAATGATTAGGTTAACATCTGACATTTTGATATTTGTTTTTTAGATATCTTTTTATTCCTCTGGTTCTTCTTTTCTGCCTTTCTTTGTATTGAGTATTATTTTCCTTTGTTGATTTTCTTTAAACTGTATTTTTGGGATTAAAAAATTTGAGTGACTATTCTAGAGATTGAAATATGCATTTTGTCAAAATCTACTTTATGGGAATACTAAATTAATACCTGTAAAGTATAGAAATTTTAACTCTAGTATACTTTCATTCCTTCCTCCCTTCTTTGTGCTATTATTGTCCTGTATATTACACTTCTATTATGACCAGCACAATATTATAGTTATTGCTTTATACAATCTTATGTGTTTTTAAAAGGGTTAAAAAGGAGAAAACATTAGAGTCTTTTATTAACTTACATATTTGCTGTTTCTGGTATCTTGAGTTTTCATGAGGGTTTGAGCTATTTAGTGTCATTTTTCTTGGTCCAGTGTAGTTCTTTGTGCTTTCAAGTATTTTATTTTTAAAATAAATCTCTTTTCCTATTTCTTTTTGATCTTTAAAAATTCCTCCTTCGGGATGTAATGTGCAACAGCAGATGTACATTAGCAGATATAAGAAAGTTGTAAAGAAAGTTAATCCTGAGTTCTCATGATAAAGAGAAAATGTTTTTCTTTTCTTTGAATTGTATCTTTATGAGACGGTCGGTGGCTGTTAGTTGTGATATTTATTTATAATATGTTGGTCTCCGCAGTAGAGATCTATTTTTTAACTCCTGTTATTGTTGAGGCATACTACTGACAAACTGAGCTTTGATCTTGCCTGCCACTGTTGTTCTCAGTGCCCATGACCAATTCCTCCTCACAGTAACTTGCATTCCAGGGGCCAACCAAGTGGCAGGCCTGCTTGATAATCCCCATCAAAGAGAAGAAAGGTGAACACCATATACAGCTATTTCCACTTCGAGGAACAAGTCACCATTGACTAGACAAACCAGTAAATGACCAAAGAATATGACAAGAACCTGTGCTAGCCTTTTCAGCTCTGCTTTTTGTTCAGCTCTGTTAATTGTATTATTTTATTTAAGAAATGAAGTTTTACTGAGCAGTTCCTGAGTATCTAATAAATAAATCTACCTACTTTGTACACATACTGATGTGTGAGATCCTGGGGAATATAAATAAGCTAGAGTCTGGTATTTACTTCATTGTAATAAGTTAATCAATTTTCAGAACTTTTTATTGATTTAAATACTACCACATGAAATTTCACTTGTGAAATGTTACTCTTCTATCAGAAATACTAAAATATTAAAAACATATATCCTAAAATTGAGGATTCATTTATGAAATCTTTATTAAATACCAAGCATAATGCTAAATGCTTTTAAAGATGGTATTATCATATAATCTTCACAATAAATCAGTGAGTTTAGATTATTATCGTCCCTTTACAGAGGAGGAAAGCAAAGCTTGCAGAAATGATATAAGTAGTAAGGGTCAGGAACAGTTGAACCTAGCTCTGTTTGATTTTTTATCAATGTATAAATGCTTTCAATCAGTATATGCAAGAGTGTATCTTGTAGGGAGGGAGTTTGTTTTTCCTATTTGTTTAGTCTCTTATGTTGAGTTCACTAGAGTGAATTTTAACCTTTCACTTAACATACAAAGGACATAGGATTTTTCTCCCCCAAATTTTTCATAGATTTGATTATATAATTTACAGTTTTAAAAAATTGTTAGAAGAAATGCTGAGTAGTTTTTTTTTTATTCTTTATTTTTCAGTTGTGTTACTTTTCTTTCTTGGCAGCTTCTCAGAACTCTCTCTTTACGTCTTACCATAAGTAATTTTGGGAGACTTTCGTGTGGAATATGCAGGCCTGTTTAAATTTGGCCTTGAGCTATGATATCACTCATGTAAATGCCATGATCACTTTAATGAACTTAGTAAAAAGCGGAAGAAACCACTTCAGAAATAGACATTGTGACTATTCTTTTTGGGAAGTGAGAGAGATGAGTAATTTGTTAGGGAAGAGAAAATTAGAAAACTGAGAGGAGAAAATTGTGGTGATGTGGGCTGGCAGAGTAGGTATGAGGTTCTAAAATAGAAAGTTTGTTTATTAAACTAGTCATGCTAATCTTGTATTCAGTTTTTAAAAATTTGCCCCAAATGTGAAACACCTTAGGCTAGGACCATTTCATGTGCAATAACAGATGCTAATTCTGCTTAGGTAAAAATTATTTTATTGCACTCAATTTATTTAACTGGTAGTCAGTCTCCTTCAGGGACCTAAAATTGGATTGTCTTCCCTAAAATACATGATGCTCTTTATTTCTCTTCAGTTGCTTATATTTTCCCTCCCTACCTCCTTCCCTTTTTTCTTACCCCCTTGGGCAATTTATGAAAATATTATATTTGATAATTGTGAAAATGTCAGAGCATTTATTTTCTTGAATATTATTTTGGCTCAAAACATTTTTTTGTTCATTATTCAAGAGTATTTACTGCCCTAGCCCATGTGGCTCAGTTGGCTGGAACATTGTCCCATAGACCAAAAGGTTGTGGGTTTGATTCCCGTTCAGAGCACATACCCAGTTTCGAGTTTGATCCCAGGTTGGGGCGTGTATGAGAGGCAGCTAATCAATGTTTCCCTCTCACATTGATATTTTTCTTCCTCTCTCTCTTTCCCTTTTTTTCTAAAAGGAATGAAAAAGAAATGTCCTAAGGTAAGGATTAAAAAAAGGAATATGTACTGATTGCATAACTCTCCATGACACTCTGCAAAGTTCTGTGCCTTTAATACTAATCAGGCTGTTCACCTTTTCTTTCACACAGTATAGATTGCTTGGGACATTTTTTGGTGTGCTTTGCCTGATGAACACATTCTGCCAGTGACAGGACTTTCTTTTTGCTACATGACTTGTGGGTGTTAAACCATATAGCAGAAGGCCAGCTGAGATGATCTTTTGCTGGAGCTAGACTGGGGTTTGCAGAGAAAGCTCTGCCAGAATGCCTTTTTAGCCTCATGTGTATGATTTTACTGTTTCAGTTATCAAAGCCATAAGAAATAATGGAAGAAACGAGCCTAGATTCTTTGTTCTTCCACATCAAGAAGGGAAAAAACCTATCGCTGATTTAAAACTACTTCCCAGTGCCAACTGTAAACTGTAGGATTTTTCTTTCTGCCTGCCTTTCTCTTTCTAATGAGATGAATTATGTGGAAGGATGGAAGATGTGAGTCCAGAGATGGGAATGGGCAGCAGTGTTAATCCTTGGGTCTTCTCTGTCTCTGTTAATTTCTAATGAACCTGAGGGCTGCTACCAATTTGGAGACTACTCTGAAATACTTGGTTTGGGGTATTTGGACACCATGACAATATATTTGAATTTACTGTGTGACTTATTTTTCACAGGTGTATTTGACCATAAGATATGTGTTACTCAGGATTTGTATGTGTTAATGTGGATTACAAAACCATTTAACGAAGAGATAAAGTTTTGATAAAAGAGTAAAATTTAGAAACGTTTGAGTTTTTCTCTTTGTGTTAATAGGCAGGCAGTGGTTAAAGGTTCCCTTCCACATCCTTTTGCCTTGACGTTATTTGAGGACACATTGTACTGGACTGACTGGAATACACACTCCATTTTGGCTTGCAACAAGTACACTGGCGAGGGTCTGCGTGAAATCCATTCTAACATCTTCTCTCCCATGGATATACATGCCTTCAGCCAACAGAGGCAGCCAAATGGTAAGTGATCTTGATTTTTAAATTCCAAGTTGGAATAGCTTTGTAGAACTGTGATGTCTGGCGTTCTTGAGAGGCAGGAGGAGGGAGGGCATATCCAAAGGTAGCAGGGAGGAATTAAAAAATAGGGAGAACATCAAAATACAATGCAGGTTAAACAACAGTTTAAACCATTTGTAGCTTGATATCTGTAACTCCAGATCACCTCAGCTCCTTGTTTGGATTTAGAGTTATGGAGGTAGAGAAGAAGGAAATAAAATAAGAAATTGAGATAGCTCATACACAAATGCATTTCTTGTTCATATTATGTCTCTCTAATGTGTGTTTGATATTTCCTATGAATATGTTTAAAAACAAATTTTTCTTGAATGGTTAATTTAACTGATTAGTACCTCAAATTGCTGAATAAAATACCTACTTAAACTTTTCTGTTCACACCCCATCTCCTTTTTTTCTTAGTTTTGCTTTAGTTTTTTGGTCAACTTTTACAATGACTTGTTAACTTACAAAGGGGAATAGAATTGTGTTTAAAGGAATTTGAGAATGTCAGGTGCTTGGCACTTGTGTGTAAATAAATGTTTGGCATGTGTCTGATTGTATTCCATAGCTAGAAATGAAGGCTTTTTGGATTATACATTGCTTTGTATTAGTTTAGGTGACATAGTCAAATATTGAATTTGTTGTATTGGACTTTTGTGATTATGAGTCCATAAAAATGTTTTTAAATGTATGTGTTACTCTTTTGTAAAGAAAAAAACGTTCAGTCATTTGTATGAATTTTTTATTCTCATGGTTAGCCCTTAGAAAAGAATTTTCCTGGTTTCTTTTTGTTTTTAATGGCACTTTTTAATCCTTTATGCTTTACTAATTTGAGGATTTGCAATTATCTGTTATTACTTTCTTTTATCTTTCATATTGTGTTGGTCTATCATACATTGATTTCTTTCTATGAATATTATTTAAATCCATTTCTTTTAATAGTTTCTACAAATTTGCTAATTAATTTCTGCTCTTAGTTTTCCCTTCTTTAATCCATATGCTTATTTTTTCCATGGTAATCTTTCCGAAGTATGATTTCTTGACATTGGAATTACTTCTCTTGGCTTTCAGTGCCCTGTGCCAGTCTGTTCTCATTCTCTGTTCATTCAACTTTAGTTCTTATTAGTCAACAGAAATCGTAATCTCCAGTGGGACCATTTATCTTATTTCTGCCAGTGTATGGCCTCCAAGCTCTTATTCATGTGATTTCACACTTGAAATGTCCTGTTACCTATCTTTCCTGTCCTTCAAGGTTCCTCTCATGTCCTACATCTTCCATGAAGCTTTTTTTGTTTTTTAATCCCTAGTGATTTATTTCCCATTTGACTCTATACTTGTTTACACAATCTATTAGGTGCAAGACAGGATTCAGCTTTGTTTTATCGTTTGTTAATTTTGGTATACTGACTAGATGGTGAGCTCTTTGAGGGCAGGGACATCCTGCTTTATTTCTTGTGTATTCTTCTTGGATTCTGAACGCTAAGTAAATTTTACAGATTAATTCCCTTCCTTGCAGATGGTGTAGTAGTGAAGCACCTGGATGACATTTGGTAATAATTTGGTTTATCACAGTTGTTCATGTTATGGTTGTTAACCTTTGTGTACGAAGATCATCTGTAATCATTGGTATTAATCAGTGTGATTTATATTTGACAGCTACCAATCCATGTGGAATTGATAATGGTGGTTGTTCCCACTTGTGTTTGATGTCTCCAGTCAAGCCTTTTTATCAGTGTGCTTGCCCAACTGGAGTCAAACTCCTGGAGGATGGAAGAACTTGCAAAGATGGTAAGAACATGGTCTTCAAGAAGGAAAAATTTTAAATAGCAATTAGGATTCTTTATGATTTATTTTATTTCCTGATAACGTGCTCTATAGGTCATAGTGCTTTGGGAGACTTGTTACGTAGTGTTCATAATTGGTTATATAACAGGAGCGTTTTGTGGGTTTTGGCCTCTTGAAAACTATTTTAAAAATTTTAGTATTTTTAATATGCTATTTTTGAAAAGAATTAGGTTCTATTTCTTTTCTCTGTCAACTTTCTTAGTCATTTATATCACAAATGAATCCTAAGGAAATGAATATTCTGTAAGGAATATATTTTTAACAGTAGATGTAGATAGCACTTGTACATAAAGAACCTTTGTGCAAGGAAAAGGTGTTCATTAAACTTATAACTATAAAGACTATCATGAGGTTGAGAATATTTTCTGAAAATAATTGAACAATTTTTTAATTGCCTTTTAATGACAGAGAAGTGCTTTCAGAAGAAGAAAAAATTTTCATATTGTACTGTTTAAAGCAACCTCTCTCTATACTTAGCAACTACACTGCCTCTTCTCCTTTGTTAAGTCTCTGTGGCAGCGATATTCAGCTGTTGTGTCATGGCATAGTGTTGTGCCGTAAGAATTTAAAAATGTGCAGTGCCTGACTGTTTAGTCAGGGACACTGACCTTTTCTCTCATAGATGATCAAATTGAAAAATGACAACAGCCATCTGGTGTGAATGAATCAAAACTATACCTATTTTATTGTCAGACCGGCAAAATATTTTTGATGTGATGCAGAATTTTAGTAATTAGTTTATGTGTGCCATGAGTTGGAAAAGGTCGAGAATTGCTGCTCTGAAGACAGGGTATGTTTGAGAAGTACACTGACTAGGGCATTTCAGGGGGCTTTTGGTTTGGGGGAACACCAGTTCCTTCTTTTTCCTCTTTTTCCTCTTAATGAGAATGTTGTTCTTTATTCTTACCCTTGTGGATCACCATCTGGCTCTCTAGCCACCAGCAAGACCTGGTAAGAAAATTGTTATATTTAGCAGTGGCTTCTTTATCTAACTCTGAAAAGCAGAAGCCTTTTTTTCAGAGTTGGTTAGAGAGTTCCTGGAAAGGGGGGTCAGGCAGTCGGAGAGATGGAACTGAGCTGGTGTGCAGGATATTTGTCATGACTTGGCGTTGATAAATTATCCTCGTAGCTAAAGGTGAAGCTGGCCGACTCTTGTCAGACGGTTTCCATGGCAAACAATAATTTGGTTTCCATTTAAAACAAAAGGTTTTTGTAGTGTTCCTTTTTTTGTTTAAAAATATGTAGCCTGGCTTTAAAACAGGACTTTTTTTGTTTGTTTGTGTTTTTAGCAGTAGTGGTCTATCTATTCTCTCACAGCATGCAAATGCAATTCAGATATACATTTGACATGTAATAGCCTTAAGTTAACTAGTCTATTTTGATACCTTGCTCAAATTAACAACTTCACTTTCTGTGACTTCTTTGTTTGCAAAGTTTCGGGCTGGCTCCTTTTGGTAGTTACAGCAGAGGCAGTGAATTTTATGGTTGGTGCTTGCTATGGCATTTAGGGCTATATTTTCTCCAAGACAGAATTCACTTACAGTTAATTCTAGATGCAGAAAACTGATGTTGAGAACTTTACTCTTCCCAGTTTTTTTCAACTATAATTCCAGATTTATAATCAAAGTTTAATGCCAGTATTTTCCTTTGGATTCATTTCTTTAGTTGGGAATCTTTTTTCACTTCTTCAGATGTCAATTTTCTTACTATCTTTTATTAGCTTTTATAGTTAGGTGAATTTTTGCTAGTTATTTACTGAAACATTACAAACCAAAACAAAAAAATATTGAGCTTAATATTCTCAGTCTTAGCTAGTTTTTTATTGAATACTAATTTGAGTTTAAAATATTTCATAAATCTGATTTAAAACTCACTGAAATAAAATTTTGAAATTATGTTCTAATGAAAATAATAATTATTAGCTAATATTTATTGGGTACTTTTATGTTCAGTACATTCCTGAGTCCTTGCAGCAACCCTGTGAGATAGTAAAAAACTAGGCTTAGGGAGATTAGGCATTTTGCCTAAATTTGTATAGCTACTTGAATCCATTTCTGGTAGATCCCCAACTCTTACTTTTAACCACTGTGTTAACATTTACCTGATTTCCCTCTCTCTGCTGCTGCTTTTCCTTCTCCGTAGCCTCCTTTGTTATAATTCTTTGCCAGACATTATCTTTGTCTGAACAGCTTGACTGAAATATAATTACATACCATAAAATTCAGCCATTTCAGGTGTACAAGTCCATGAGTTTTAGTAAATTTACAGATTTGTGCAACCATCACAATCCAATTTCAGAATATCTTCATCAGTCACAAAAGATCCTTGCCTTAGATTTCCTCACCTTTTTAAAAATACACTTCTTGAACACAGGACCTGTATTTTGTCTCCTTCCTCCTTTAATATTCAGCTGCTTAGTGTTTTAGTCATTATTTGTTGTTTATCATACCATTAAGTAGCTGTTTTATTTCCAGTGGCTATATAATGAATGAAATGAGAGAGGGAATCAAAACTTGATTTGGGGAGCTCAGGTATTAAAGAGCTTCACCTCATAGTCAAGCTCTTCTTATTTCACCGCATTACAGTCTGTTTTCACCTTAAATAGATCCTAGTGTCCTTTTATACTCATTTTACTTTTCAATTCCTGAAGAAGTTCTGCATCCTTTTTAGAGTGGCTAAATTTTGCCTGTGGGTTTCAATTCTTTTTCCCCCCATTTATTCCACCTTGTTCTAGGTGCTACTGAATTACTGCTTTTAGCCCGAAGGACAGACTTGAGACGCATTTCTTTGGATACACCAGACTTCACAGACATTGTTTTACAGTTAGAAGATATCCGCCATGCCATTGCTATCGATTATGATCCTGTGGAAGGCTATATCTACTGGACTGATGATGAAGTGAGGGCCATACGCCGCTCATTCATCGATGGAACTGGCAGTCAGTTTGTGGTCACCGCTCAGATTGCGCATCCTGATGGTATTGCGGTTGACTGGGTTGCCCGAAATCTTTATTGGACAGACACTGGCACTGATCGGATAGAAGTGACAAGGCTCAATGGGACCATGAGGAAGATCTTGATTTCAGAGGACTTAGAGGAACCCCGGGCTATTGTGTTAGATCCCATGGTTGGGTAAGAAGCTCCACTAATAGAAAATTTTGCCTGGTGTTTCTGTTTTCTACAGGTCCCTAAATATATTGACAGAAAACAATGTGAATTATATATGATTTCTAATAAATAGCTCTTTAGTGGCTTTCCATTTTTAGAATATAGTGATTGTAATAGAATCTCAAGTTAAAGAATTGCTAGTTTTTTCCTTGGATTTTTTGAATATTTTTTCTTTCTAAATTAAGTTCATGCTTGCTAACTTTGGGTGTTGGCTGCAGATTTTGCCGAGGTTGTTGCATCATGACCAGGAAAAATGAGGAAAGCAATGGTTTTCAGAACTCTTTTTCTTCCCCTAGAAGACTTAATTTCATTTCATTTGCAGTACTTCTAGAATATGGAAAAAAAACCTTACATTATGTATTTCTAAATATACAAATGAATTCATTTTCAAAACTTGTCTGGCCATGCAGCTGGACTTCCAGTCTTTTTTTTTTTTTTCCTTTGTCATAACACCCTGGCCACAGTTGAGGGAAACAAAGATTTTTATATACTCAGCAATGTTATTTGTTAACTATGAGATTCATTCTGTGGACGAACATAATGGCAAATCATTACACTTTGTTGTGTATCAGTGCCTTAGAGCCACTTAAACTCCCAGGAGCCTGAAGAAGCACTTAGCACTACAGGGAGAATTAGTTATTTTGGAATTCAGTTTGTAATCTGACTGTTAACCTTTTTGTGTCAGAAATGACAAATGAGCAAGAAAAAGAGAGGGTTGTTCACACAAAGAAACAAAATATTTTGAAAAAACATGACTAAAAATGTAATCTCATTATTGGAAGGCATTTTTATTATCAAATCTAGAAAAATGTTTAGTCTGAAAATTTCCTATAAGCTTATATGCTATTAAAAGTGTCTTAAACATACTCTTAGTATATTTAAGTGCTGTGTTTTTATTCCTTTGTATGATATTAATTGGTAATACCAATGTGATATGAGGGTTGGACCTCACCTTTAGGACACTAAAAGCTACAGTTTATTATCCGTTTTTAGCTCATTTTCTTTATACTTCTATAGGTACATGTATTGGACTGACTGGGGAGAAATCCCGAAAATTGAGCGAGCAGCTCTGGATGGTTCTGACCGAGTAGTGTTGGTTAACACTTCTCTTGGGTGGCCCAATGGTTTAGCCTTGGATTATGATGAAGGCAAAATATACTGGGGAGATGCCAAAACAGACAAAATTGAGGTTTGTTTTTTGCTTTTTAATTTTAAAACCAGTCTTATAATGGTTTTAAGTTGATAGTAATTTGATGCAAATATTCTTGCCTCTTGTCTGGGGTTCTAGAGTTTCTTTTACAGAAATGTTACTCAACCTTCAGGATTCTAGCAATTATGTATTTTCTTGCACATAACTCTAGGATTTCTGAATTACACTTGTAATGAGAAATGGGTATTCATTTTGTTTTAGTCTTAAAAACTTATGTGAATGATTTTCTCCAGTATGGGTAAAAGCTACTATCTGAATTTCCTAGGGACAGTTTCTGCTCAACTCAAATATTATATAAGATCTATTCTGGAAAAGCTGGTAGTCGTGTCAGGAAAACAAAGCCCATGTGTGTATAGCTTTTTTGTTGTTTCTGGTGTTGGGGGCAAATGGTGGAATATATAAGTATTGAGATGGTTACATGCAAACAGGTTTTAAATTGATTAGAGCTATGTGAGGAGAGAGAGTAATTAACCAGAGTTTGGGAAAAAATATTTATCAAATGGTAGAGTTAAGTTGTGGCAGTCAGAATAGAATTATGGTGGAAACAACCAGTGGTGAATATTTTATCACAGTGTTTGATAAGTGGTGTATGTCTTTAATATTGAGCATGAAGTCTAAATTTCACAACTTTGAATTAAGCTGTGCTAGAGTCTGTAGACCTCATATTTAAAACAGAATTTCAAATACATTATTCTTGTGGTGGATGCATGACTTTTATATAAGGAATGACTTTGAATGTCTTTTCAAAGCCACAGGAGATATCTCCTAGTACATAGGTAATTTGGGATCTAGAGCAATTATTTCACAAAGGTATTCTTAGGAGTTCCAGGGACTCTGAAGGAATAATGAATTAAAGGGCCTTCCTTTCAGAATGGAAACTTGGAATAGAAAAAAACCATCAGTATTCCCACCAGGCTCAAATACTGAAAACTGCCCCGTTTATTCTTGCAGCTGGTTTCCATTAATAAAAATTTTGCATAGACTTGATTGTATAAATTTTCTCCCTGTTGTTAGTGTTTTACTGCCTCCTCCTTTCCCCTTTAAATCCAAGTTAGTGTTTGAATCTTTAACAGCTGGAGCTCGGTGCTAATGAGACAAAGGTTATGGGTTCACTTTTCAGACAGGCTATTAGCTTCACTTGGGTTGGCTTGAATACAAATTGCCCACCCATTCTCAACCAGTTCACAAATGTGTATTGTTGATCAGTTGTGGACTATCCATGAATGTATAGGTGTTACTTCTCTTAGAAAAACAGTTTGAAGCTTATGTGTCCAAGAAGAATGTCTGTACATAAGGGAAAAGAATGTAATTCATAGTAGGTAAGAGTACATGATTTCTTATTTTGTAGGGCTTTTTTAAATTACATGGTCTAAAAAATGGTCTTACGTTATTTTAGCTTAGTGTGACTGATTAGATTGTAAATAAAATGTTTCTTACTTGGAATTTCTCAAGTTTTATTTTTTTCAATTTCAGGTCACTTTTATTTTTTTTTTAAAGATTTTATTTATTTATTTTTAGAGAGGAGGGGAGGGAGGGAAAAAGAGAGGGAAACATCAATGTGTATTTGCCTCTCGTGTGCTCCCATCTGGGGACCTGGCCCACAACCCTGGCACATGCCCTGACTGGGAATTGAACCAGTGACCCTTTGGTTATCAGGCTGGGATTCAGTCCACTGAGCCACACCAGCCAGGGCATATTTTTTTTTAAGATTTTGTTTATTTATTTTTAGAAAGAGAGGGGAAGGGAGGAAAAAGAGGAGGAGACAGAAACATCAACACGAGAAAGAAATATTGGTCTCTTGCCTTTTGTAGGCACCCTGACTGGGGATCCAACCCGCAACCTGGGCATGTGCCCTGAATGGAAATTGAGCTTGTGACCTTTCTCTTTGGGGGATGATGCCCAACTAAATGAGCCATGCTAGTGGCTCAGGTCACTTTTAGCACTTTAGATATAGAAGTTTATTCAAAATCACAAGTAGTTCCGGAGGGACTCATATAGAGAAATGAGAATTTATGGAGGTTCTGAGTAATAGTGTTTAAGAGTAAAAATGAATACACATTACATAATAGTACATAAATAATATTGATGATTAAACAGGATTTATTTTCTTAGTTTGCTGTGAGTCCACTAGATCTTAAAATTAGTATTCATTCTGGTTTGTTCTGTCTTCCTGTGCTATACATGTGTACACAGTGGTGTCATTTACTCCCTCACTTCTTTGCTTCTTCCCTGAGTGTGGTACCTGCATTTTTAAACCTGCCTTTCAGATCTGTTGCTCTTCCTCCAGGTTTTCAGGGAACACAGCTGCTGATGTTCTTTGTTCTCTTTTTGGTAGATTATTTGCAGTTAATGGTACATCTGCTTCCACCAAATTATGCATACATACTTCCCCTTATTTTTTTCCCCTGGAGATTCTGGTGAAATTTCTGTAATTGAGCATCAGTGCTTTTGTCATTTTCTTTTCACAGACACAACTAGGAAATAAAGAGAGCTGGTATTCTTATTTCGGTCCTTGATTTATGATGACATGTAAAATAGCTGATATATGGCAAACTAAGGAAAGAGCACAGCTCTCCAGAGAAAAACTGTTCGTTTGCCTTTCTGAAACTAGTGATTATAGGAGTAACTGCCACCACAGGCTTTTTGTCTTGCTTTACTTAGTAGTAGGTGGGTTATAGTGAACTTGAAAACTTCTGGATGATACATAATTTTAAAAATGCTTCTATTTCCAAGATTATTTGCTAGACTTTTGTTATGTAGCAGCTGATCCTAGATACTGATCTGGCCCTAGTCTAGGTCACATGGTCTCTTCTAGTCCCATCCTTTTGAGAAAGCTTCCCAACTTTTGTCATGTCCAAGAATGTAAGCTGCTTTTTTTCTGGGACTGTAAGAAAATATCTAAGTATGGATTAAATAACCCTGTTCTTTTCTGGAAAACTTAGAGCACAGGTGGCAAACACAAGACCCACAGGCTGTATCCGGCCCTCCACCTCGTTTTATCCGGCCAGCACCTTGTGCTCTGAGCTCTCGCTTAACCGTTAAGGAGTAGATACATTTACGCAGTCCTAAGATTACATTCAGCCCTTTGGAGGCAACTGCTAGGCTGATGTGGCCCCAGGTGAAAATAAGTTTGATACCCCTGACTTAGAGTTTACTTGGGATCAAACTGCCGTATATGTGTTTGTAGTACATTTGGGGAGAAAATACAGTTATTTGGTAAATATGTGTAGTAGTGTAAGGCATAGTAAATTCTTGTGTTTTGAGTGGATCTTATGGGAAAAGCTCAGAATGTTCATTTGCTATCTGCCCCCTCAGTGGAGATTCCTTAGTTCCTGTTCAAGGTTTATATCCAGCATCTGCAGAGAGAGATGAGACACAAGGAATTGCTAATGATGTCAGAGTTTTTAAGATAGTCATAATACTGGCCCATGCTTTAATATAAGAATGCACCTTTGAGGTTATGTCTGATTTCCTTACTTGTCAGCTGATGGTGACCACTTTTCTGTAGGTGTCAGTTAAAAGGTACATGCTGGTGCTTGTTTTTGTTGCTTCTTCATTATGCTGTTAATCATTTAATCACCTTTTATGAACAGGCTCCTGGTTTACTTGTCTGCACTGGACTCTCCCAGCCCCTGCCCCACCCAAGTGTTAATATAGTATTCTGGGGCTTTCTGATACTAAATACTAAAACATTAGCAGAAAGGATCATTTCTATTTTTCCGACATGGGGAGCATCAAATAAGCCTTTATTTCTGCTGTATAAGGCCTTGCAGTAGACAGAAACACATTGTGTCTTAACAACATTCTCATTTTTCTTGGTCAGGTTTCACTGCCAAAAACATCTGTTGCACTCGAGTGCCTGCAGTACTGCTTACCAACAGCAAAGACATATCATTGATAATTTATAAGTTTAAAGCATTTTCTTGCCATTATATAAAGAATCTACTGTTTGCTTGTATTTTTTCAGGATGCTTTTCTCATTACATCCCAATTTAACTGATTGGCAAAATTAATGCACTTTGAATTACTGGTTTTATTGAAAATAATACTGTTATAACTAAATTTTTCTTACAGTTTGTTTTCTTGTTATGTACTTTTTATTTCATTTCTCCCCTTTTGTTTCTGAGCTTTTGCTGTCAAATTCAGCAACACCTAGTAGTTATAGGTAAAAGAGATTTTTCTTGTCTACCTTAAGGGCATATGATTTGTTTTGAGTCTCTCTTATTATAAATTTCCATACTTTAGAGAATACAGTGTCCATAGTAGTTTTGTTCAAATCTAATTATACTTGGCAGAGCTTTGTTGGGAAACAGAAATGGAGATTATTAGAACCTTGAGTACCAAGAAATTTTGAATAAAGAGGGCATTATTGTGTAGGATCTGTGCTGAAAACTTGGCATTTGGTGAATGTTCTATTTCATATTCTAAGGCTGAAATTGCAGGGCTACATTTTCCTCCGATGACAACTTCCTCTATTTTATCAATACCCTAATAAGGAAATTTGTTTCCCAAGTATTCATATTTCTTTTTAAAGTAATTTCTTTGTCTGGCATCTTCAGCCTGCGTATTGTGAAAGTCTGTTAAAACACACAAGGACCCATTTATGATGATTTTTCTGTTGTTTGTTTCTAAAGATTACTTCCTTGTTAAGAATTTATAATAATACAATCATCTGTTGAGATAAAGCTTGTCTGATAACAGGTACTACCAAGTGCTTTCTTTTGAATCTTTGCTAATTTATAACATTCAGTGTTCCTTAAAATAGATTATATTATACTTTCAGTTTTAGATACTCAAGTCAATGAACTTAAATGCCTGAATCATTACCCATTCTTACTACTTTACCACACTATGTATATGTATGGATGGGTGTAAATACAGGGTCTGATGCAAATAATGCCCCCTTTTATTACAAAATCTTTTATTAAAAAATCATAAGCATGTAATTCTATAACATAATCACACTTAAGCACACCATATGACATTTTAGGTGAAATGTTCAAATTAAATCTATAAATTATTATACCCATATTACTACCCTACCAACCACACTCAAGCAGGCCTTACTTCTGCTGGACCCTGTTTATATTTTTCCCCACACCTTCTTGACATATAATAACAGAAGAATGATATTGATAAACTCCTATCATAAGATTGATTCCTCAGTTCAACAGAATACCTGGATTTTGGGCCGATATTCATTGAGTGATAAACATGGTGCTGCCCCATTGTATCACCTTGCATCTGTTGGGGTGTATCTTATGATACTATATTTTTTTAAACTCCTATTTGAAAATTACCTATTCATGTATAACTCTAGCAACATTATTTAAGTTATCATCTACAGTAACCAAAGTAGTTCATCATCCAATTAGATGCTGTCTTATTATCCATTTGATTTAGACTCTAAAAAAAATGATTGCATGTATATAATGCAAGGAGAGAACCATCCTTGATGATAAGTGTAATCATGCTTTCCTGAACTGCCACAGCAAACCCCAGAACCTCACCAATGAAGATGCTTTGCCTCACTTAGGAGTTAGTATGGTTTTATCTATGTAAATTAGAATAATCTGATGCGCGTTGGTACTTAGAAAGCATTTTTAGTGACCAAGTTTGAACTTGTATTTGGATTTTTTTTTAATGTTATGCTTTTATACTTTTTCTTCCCATGTTTTAGTATAAAACCATGTGTGCAGGTATTTTTAGTTTCAGTCTGAAATGTTTAAAGCTGTTGTTTGAAACTTGCCAAACTTGTAAATGCTTTTTTATTAATGGAGTCCATCTAAAACATTATTTTTCAGGAGGTTATGTCTATATAGGTTGGAAACTATTATACTTTTAAAGGGGTTGTAGAGATTTCATTTTTGTTGTTTTTAGAAGCTTTGGAAAGGGTAAGCAGTCAGATAATGACAAGGACCACAGTTTTGGGATTTCCTGGTAAGGAATTTGTAACACATTGAGCAGTTAACAGTGACAGGCAATTTAACTCTTCGTTTCAATTTAAAATTACCACCGGCTATTTTTAAAGAACCTGTGTAATAGTCATTCCTGTAGTTATCTGTAATGAACAAAGGATTCTCTGTCAATTTTTTCCATTTTAAATATAGTTTACAATTTAAAAATTAAGACCTTCTAGTAATCTTAATTTTAGCATGCAGGTCCTGTCATTTTGTTGTTGAACTCTACTAGATTTTCATTTATTGTACTATAATTTGTTGGGGGTTTCTTTTGTTGGAGTTGATCTGAAATAACTAAATCTCAGAGAAGGATTAGTATTCTTTTTATTGTAGTGAAATTTTCAATAGACTGGTGTTTGTTTAATATTTCATTTATAATTTTGAGCTTCTGAAATCTGCCAGGACTTTGTAAGTAGGAATGAAATTAGAGGCTTTATGGAATTAATAGAGCCCCTATTCAACATTTTTTTGTTTTTGCTGTTCATTTATTTTTTATTTTGGATTAACAAATGACTTGGCTTTTATGTTTGGTTGAGAATTGTAATACTACTTTTGTGTTTTAGTTAACAGTTATTCTTCAAATATGTCAGAAACTCTTCTGTGCTATGATAGATTTTATTAGTCTATAGACCAGTAAGTAAACAGTGTTTTATAGGTTTCCAAAGTGTTGTCTTTGAATAAAATAAAGCTGTTTTCAAATCTTATAAAATTAGCTATGGTTTCTAGATAGCATCATATACTCACACAAACATTTTTTCTTTCTAGCCATGTTTCTCTTCCTAAAATTCAGCAGTTTCTCTTCCTAAAAAAGCACTAAAAAAGCTTAGTGCTTTTTGCTTAGTTATCATCTTTTTTTTTAAAATAGAAAGCTATCTTTTTTTTCCTCTTTCTTTTTTTTTTAAGATTTTATTTATTTATTTTTAGAGAGGGGAGGGAGGAAGAGAGAGAGAGAAACATCAATGTGCGGTTGCTGGGGGCCGTGGCCTGCAACCCAGGCATGTGCCCTGCCTGGAAGCAAATCTGCGATGCTTTGGTTCATAGCCCGCGCTCAATCCACTGAGCTACGCCAGCCAGAAGTTACCATCTTTTGTTTGCTCAAAGTCATGGAACTTTCTATCTAGAAAGCAGTGAATGGAATTCAAGTTTCCTGATTCCTAATACAGTACTTTTTGTGTTGTGCTCTGCTGCCTCTTTTTTATACTTACTCATTTTGAAATAATTTCAGACTTACAGAAAACTTGCAAGAATAATCTTTTTTTTTTAAAGATTTTATTTATTTATTTTGAGAGAGAGAGAGAGAGAAAGAGAAACATCAATGTGCGGTTGCTGGGGGTCATGGCCTGCAACCTAGGCATGTACCCTGACTGGGAAACGAATCTGCGACACTTTGGTTCGCAGCCCGCGCTCAATCCACTGAGCTACACCAGCCAGGGCAAGAATAATCTTTCACCTAGCTTCATTTTACATACTCATGAAACAATTACCAACATCAGGAAATTAACACTGATACCATTTCCATGATGTATTACTACTATATGTATTAACTGGAATTCTCCTATAAGGAAGAGCTATCCCCTAGCCTCTGTTTACTCAAATTTCAGTGTGGACTTGTGGACGATTATTTTATTCTATAAGTTATATCCATTATTATAATCATATTGTTGTAAAAATTGTCCCAGAATTGTCATTAAAAGCACCCTCAAGTTGACTCCTGCATCTTTTTCACATGCTTTCTGCTTTATTTTTTTTAAATTGTGGTAAAAACACATAACATAAAACATACCCCCTTAACCATTTTTAAGTGTACAGTACAATAGTGTTAATTATATGCCCATTGTTGTGTAACAAGATCTCTAGAACTTTCTTCTCTTGTAAAACTAAAACTGTGCCTCTTGAAGAACTCCTCCTCCCCACCCCCAAACTGGCAACCGCCATTTTACTTTCTATTGCTAAGAGTTTGACTACTTTATATATTTCATATAACTGGAATCATGTAGTAGTGTCTTTCTGTGACTGGTTTATTTCACTCAGCATAATGTCCTCATGGTTCGTCTATGTTATAGCATATGACAGGATTCCCATCTTTTTAAAGGTGGAATAATACTCCATTTTATATACCACATTTTCTTTAACTATTCACCTGTGTGTGGGCATTTACGTTGGTTTCACCTCCTGGTTATTGTGAATAATGCTACAGTGAACGTGGGTGTGCAAATAACTCTTGAGAACCTTTTTGCACTTCTTTTGGAAGTATACCCAGTAGCTGGGTTGCAGGATCATGGTAATTCTATTTTTAATTTTTCAAGAAGCTTCTGTCATTTTTAAAGCAGTTTCTGAAACAGCAGTATATTCCAGCTTTATCTTACTTCCTTTGTCTAAGCCTTGGAATCAGCTGTTGCTCCAAGGAGCCATGGTTCTTTTCATGAAGGAGTAGTATTTAAAAACCAATATCTGGGCATAAGGCATGCTCATTGGTACTGGAGTAATTTACCTTTTAGTACTGAAGTGTTACAATTTATTTTTTTCCTACTCAGAGGGCAGATAGGATTTATTTTAGCTATACTTGAAAAGAATAAGAGAAAGCAGTTAGTTTCCCCTTGTTAACGTGCTCATGTTTTCCCATAGGTTTTATTGAAGGCTCCAGGACAGTGAGGCTCTCAGAAATGTCTTGAGAAGCAGTTCAGTAGAATTGACTAAGGTGGTGTTGCTGTTTATTTTAATGATGCCTTCTGAAAATAATCTGTCCTCAATTTTATAGTTTTCCTGAGTAAGTCAGGTTTTAGAAAGCTTTGGTTACAATAGCAGTTCTTAGCTCTTTCTGTAAAAGGACATAGTAACTGCAAATGCTTAATATTCTAAGCATGTTCTTGAAAAAAAATTAAACCTACTGCAACTATGATACTTTCCCTTCATATTAAAAATCACTTGTCTCTTTACTTAGTCATAATATATCAGGAACTGCGTTAAAAGGCTTTAGGTGCATCACTGTAATTGCCCTTACTGCTCCCTGAAACAAGTGCATGCCATCTCTTTACTTCCCTTCCTGAGTCTAAACATTTCTCTTCACTTGTCACCCCAGTGAGATTCTGCATGACTGAAATGTTATTTTTATGGATATATATTCTGATTCTAAGTGCCTTTCTGTGAAATTTTATTTTATGTCCTGTGAAGTCTGTCAGCCCCCAAGGATATCTGTTTGTATCTCTCCTATACTTCCAATTCACTACTTGTTTTAGATGTCGCCTGGAACATTAGAAGAAGAATGGTTCCTTGTGAGTGTAATTTGGTTTCCCTTTTGGAGCTGCATAGCATTCCCACTCCAGTTCGTTTTATGAGGGGTGCCTGGTTGTCCTGTTGTCATCTCTTTCTTGAACATGTCTAGTCAAGTGAAGTTGCATAGCAGCAATTTTGGTTGTAGACTGGCTGCATTCCAAGATTTCATGGGTAATCCTGTCTTGACATTTAATGAACTGATGAAACTGCTCCAAAAACCGGATGTGATGTTTATAGAAGGTTTGCTCTTACCTCCTCTCTGTGGAGATAATGTTCTGGTTAACCCACATCTGTTTCCTCTTGTAGCCCACATTCTCAGTGTGGTTTAGGGATATTTGAGAATGCCTCAGAATGTTAAATCTATACCGCAATGTGGTTGAAGCAGCTGAAACCACTGGAGACTCTGGTTCAGATTTGTAGGAAGATTTTAGAGGTGACAGAAGCCTAATTTCAGTTCAACTAATTAAACCACTCTGAGGTAATACAGTGAAGCACACCCTCAAGAATCACCAGAAGATTTAAGTAGTGTTGACTCAGCTATTAAAGTATAAGGCTCATCAGTCTTTTGGAATCGCCTAAAATGGTTCACTCGTTCTGGGTTCAGAAGATACAAGCAAACTTTTCGGTGGGGGGGTTGTTGTTTTAAACATAAGGGGCTTAAAACCCTATTTACAAACCTAGAAACCTGTCCAAAACTGTTCGTAGTTGGGTATGAGAAATGCAGTAGTGATTTTCTTTGAGACAGAGCAGCATGTACTTATTTCACTGTATTGCTTCTGCCCAATGAAAAGAGGTTGTATGGTTGGTAAAGGAGGAATATTTAGGGGAGAAGCTAATTTTCTAACAAAAGTGTAACTCTGCACAAATAATGAAAGAAAAGTTTCAGAAAGTAAGCATTGGACTCACATAGGAAAATATATAGTTCTTCACATGTAAAGCTCTCACAATCAGATTTTATTTAAGCTGTTGATCCCTTAATCTCTTCAGAGGATTCTTATCATTGCTTTCTGCAGATTAAGGGCAAAAATAATAACATTTATTAATAACAGCTCTCCCCTCCCCTTTCCAAACCCCTCCTCCCTTGGACTCGTTCTTTATCTTTGCTCCATTCATTTTTCTTTTAATTAAGGAAACTTTACAGATATAGTAAAACAGAGTAAAGATTCTCATGAACCACCCACCTTCAACTGTTGTCAGTGCATGGTCGGTCTAGATGGTCTGAAAGGGAGAACTAAGGAGATGACAGATAAGATCCTCTTATTAATATCATAGTTTTGAGGTTTTAATACCTCTGTTTTAATACTTCTGTTTTGAGGTACCCTAAAAGCAATGAACGAATCAGGCCTTTGCTCTTAGAAATCTCAGCTAGTGCTTTGAAATGCAAATTTGCAAAAAGATATAAAGAGGTGGAGTTTTAGTAATTTTTTCATCAGAAATTGTTTTTTAAAGTAATTTTTACCCATATTAGAATTAAGTATAGTGTAGCTGAGGAGAAAGGAAAGACCAAATAAAAGACAGTTGTTTGTGGGTCTACTAAGCCTGATGGGCCTGTGACAACCCTGAAAGTGGCAGGTGTAAGAGGGGACAGAGATCTTATCTAAACAGGAGTAAGTTAATTTTATTGTAAGCAGTGTAGTCACCACCATGAAATTCTAATTCTGCGTAGTCGTTATGGTAGCCAATAGTCACATACAGCGATGGAACAGGTAGAATGTGGTTATTCTGAATTGAGATGCTTGAAGTGCAAAATACATACTAAGACATAGTATGAAAAAAAAAACCAAAATAAAATCTCATGAATAATATTAAAATAAAAATGCATATTGCCCTGGCTGGTGTGGCTCAGTGGACTGAGCGCTAGACTGCGAATCAAAGGGTCACTGGTTTGATTCTCAGGTCAGGGAACATGCCTGGGTTGTGGGCCAGGTCCCCAGGAGGGGGCACACAAGAGGCAACCACACATTGATGTTTCTCTCCCTCCTTTCTCCTCTTTCTAAAAATAAATAAATAAAATATTTTAAAATAGATATATTAAAATAAAAATATTTTTGCTATATTGGATTTGATACTGGATTTCATTAAATATATCAATTTATTAGGTAAAATTAATTTTATTTTTTTCTTTTAACTTTTTTGTTTTCTTCTTTTTAGAGAGGGAAGGGAGGGAGATAGAGAGACAGAGAGGAACATCAATGTGCGGTTGCTGGGGGTCATGGCCTGCAACCCAGGCATGTACCCTGGCTGGGAATCGAACCTGCGACACTTTGGTTCGCAGCCCACCCTCAATCCACTGAGCTACACCAATTCTTTTAACTTTTTAAAGAAGCTCACAAAACTCACCTTTGTGGCTGGTATTATATTTCTCTTGGACAGCACTGTTCTAGACTTGACCCTGTTGTAAAACCTACAACAGACGAGACTAGGAAGACGTGGAATTAAGGGAAACAATGTGCTTACAAAATTACATTTAAAAAATCTTTAGTATATCTTAATTACATTAATTTGAAATAGATGTGATATATCTCGTTTTAGTGTGGGTTTTATTTATGCCCCACCCCTACCCAGTCTCCCCCAAAAGACTTTCATATTTCACTCTTAAAGTGAGAGAGCAGGAATAGCTGGAAGGTCCTGGTGCCCTAGTAGGTAAAGCTACAGAATCCTTAGTTGTGACTCCTAGAGAACCCTGTTTAAGTTCCTGGCCATTGTGCTATTCTAAAGATCTTCTTAAGATCGGCATTACCATTTTCTTTGTCCAGATGTTGCTAAAAACCTTACTATGTCCTTTGTTCTTTTTTTTTTCCCCCAGAGACCCTTGCTTGCACTTAGTACAGCTTTAACACTGATCCAAACCCTAGTTTTGTCCAGGGACTGAGTTGAAGATCAGCCAAGTGTTTCTGATCTACAATCATTTATGTGTAGTTCTGAAATAAAAAAAAAACTCTAGAAACCAAAAATAATTTTTGTTAATTCAGTTGGTGGTGACGCTGCCCTGAAGCTATGTAAGAGTATTTGTAGTCATTATTTGTCTCCCTTTGTAGAAATAGTTATATGCGGGCAGTGAAGTGCTGCCCTGACCCGGGTGGAGGTGACATGCTATGAGCATTGTGTTAACCTTTCTAAACATATTTTTTAAAATCTACACTCTGAAATACAGCTGGCCCTGAGACTTAGATAAGAGATTTTGGACTTCTCTTACCATCATCTCACAGGTAATTCTGTGGGAATTACCATAATTCTGTGTTTAAGATATTAATTTCTAGCACACACAATCTGAACATGGAGACAGAGGTAAATGAGGTCTTCCTGGAAAACAGCCTTGTTATGTCATGCTCCTTAAAATGCATTCAGAAGTTTTTGTTTTCTATAATGCTCCTTATGCTGAAATTTCATACCTGCCATAGGGTGGTATCTGCCTGGCATGGCCTTCTTTAAGTACCTTTTGTATTCTTTCTTTTGCCCCAGGGAGTTTCTTTCAAAGTGTCCTTAACTCTGTGTGTTAACATGTGCAATTTCTCTTATTGTGGAAAGTCCTTTTCTCTTTTTCTTTGTCAAAATTCTCCTAATTCTTCAAGGTGGATTTGAATTCCTGCTATTTCCTGAAGATTTTCCTGGTAAGCTATAGGCTAGAGAAGGGTATAATTTACCTCTAGATCGTAATTCGTAAGCCAGAAGAGGTCCTGTTACAAATTTCTTAGCCTTCACCATGTCTTCCATGGTGATTTGCACTTACTAGGTATGTTTGTGTTTGATTTTGGTGGGGAGTGGAAAGAGGGTCTGGCAGAGCAGCAAAAGTATGCTCTGATCAATTGTCAAACTGCTCCTTTTTGCCTATTGTTTTAGTTACTGTACACCTGAGTAGTATAAGCAAACAATAAAAATAGATGTTTGAAATGAGAATAAGGCCGTGTAGTTTTCTACTAGTTGCCAGACTATAGAAAGGTCTGTATTGCTTTTATTCTTCAGTTTAACAGTGTGTAGTTATTCCGTTTTTTTTAAATTTTCATATTCTTTTATATTTGTGTATTCATGTTTACTTTGAAGAACTATATTTTATAAAGTAATCAATTATAGCTATTTGAATGTAGCTCTTTACTTTTAAGGACTAAAGCATTTCACTAAAATAATTTCAAAAGTGAAGAACCAGCAGTACATCCGATACTGTGCTATGTTCACAGCAGAGATCTTTAATTTTTAAATCAGTTCTAATTTGCATGTGAAAGCTGCCAGTGAGTGATAGAGCTTATATTTGAAATCCATATCTAATTCTGCCAGAATATTGTTTGCTAATCATAAGATTATTTTTTAGAGCAGAAGAATGAAGAGTAACTGCTGAATAGAAGATGCTTAATTATGTAAACTAAAAGAATCTTTTGGAATTGTGCTTTTGTTATTTTTCTCACTATGATTTTCAGTTTCTTTTTTTGTTCATTATCCAGTCATACTTAATCAGCTGTCTTATATTTAAGTTGTTCATTTATCAAAATGAGCCAACAAAAATGTTGCAGGACGACATAGCTAAAAGAGAAGATTTGGTTGATCCTGTAACATTTTTGAAGTTGGAGTTTATATTCTTACAAAGAAGCTCATTATTAGGCATCTAATTCAGTATTAGACATTTAGATTGGCAAATTTTAATAGAAAGGTGAATATTTAGACATAGTAGTCAGAAAAATTCGTATTTATTAAGTATAAAGTAATGCATATTAATTGATTTGAGATAATGCTGAATGAAACTAAGAATAAAATTAGATCAGATAATGTTTAAATACCATAAGCTTGTAAGGAAGTAGTGTTTTAAAGCATTATAATATGGAATATTAAGCACTTGGCATTTGATGTGCCTCTGATAGGATGATGAACTCCACCTAATGGAGAACATAGGTTCATTGTCAAGTATGTGGTATTTTAGATGAGGTAGCAGTGTGTTTTCTGGGAGAAGGGAATTCTGCAATAGAAACTGATGAGACCTTAGAATACAACTTTACATATTTGTAATTTTTCCTATGTAAGATGATAGCAGAAGCCATAAGCCTTGATGAGCTTTTTGGAGGGTGTTTACAGACAGAGAGGAACTCAAGAAATCTTGGGAAATACCCACCCATATTTGAAAAAGGAAGAAGGAACCAGTGAAATGCAGAGATAAAAAGCACTTTTGGCTATAGAAAAAGAAATAAGATACTGTGCCATGAACCCAGTGTAGAGTTTTAGTGGGTGGTTAAGATGGTCCAATGTTAAAAAGAGGCGAAAGAGCTCAAGAACTGAGAAAAGCAAGAAACTAGTCATTGGCTGTTTTCAGTAGTCACGTAACCTGAGGCATAGATTGGGAGCCATTTGTAGGCAGGTAAGGGAACAAAAGATGAAAGGTAGAAGCAGCTGTTGGCGATCATATTCAAAGAATGTGGCCATTAAAACAGCATCATTCAACTTTTATACAGTGTCTATAAAATGGGGGGAATTGTGTTAAAAGCAGAAAAGAAGGGCTGTATGGAGAAGGAGAAATTGAAGATCTTTGAAAAGAAGGAAATAGTACTGGGAGAAAAGTTCTTGTAAAGGGGGTAGAGGAAGATACTAGAGTCAAGAGATAATCTCCCTGTTAGGACAGAGAGGGAAAAGTGTAGAGTTTTCAAAATAAGCTTTCTCTACTAAAATAGACGTTTCTGGATTATATGTCTAATGAAGGAATGATTTTTCACCCTGATCAGTTTTCAGGCAGTAATAGAATGGGACCAGAAATTCTTTCTCAGAGCACTGCCATTAGAAGGGAGCAGGAATATATCCCTTCTCCAAAAGTAGGCAGTAGAATGCACTTTACATGGATTTAAAATTTGGGCAAGAATTCCTTTCATTCATTCAAATGGTTGAGCTCTAGGATCTGAGGATAAGAACTGTTAATAGAAATTTTCATTTCCATTCTTAGGAATGTTCCTTGAGTGTCTTAGGAAACCTGTCTCCTTTTAAAAATTATTTAACAAATATTGATTGAGTTCCTTGCCAGGCTCTTTAATAGCTGTGGAAGGCAGATGAATGGTTGAATTAAGGTTCCTGCTATTTTAGAGTTCACATTTTTTAGATATGTAATCTGCCCTTTTCTCTGCTTATTCCTTTTACTCTTAAACACCAAATTAATTTTAAGATATAGCACAGACAGCCCTCACTAGTGTGGCTCAGTTGGTTGGTCATTGCCCCACAAACAAAGGTCATGGGATCGGTTTCCCATCAGGGCACATGCCTGGGTGGCAGGCCAGGTCTGCAGTTGGGGGCATACGTGAGGCAACCAATTGATGTTTCTCTTCCTCTCTTTCTCCCTCCCTTCCCCTCTCTCTAAAAATAAATAAATAAGATCTTTAAAAAAAAGATAAAGCATAGACATCATAAAATATGTCCAGGAATGATCTATAACAAGAAAATATAAATAGAAGAGGGAATTTCAGGGGGGAATGGGTAGGGATTACAGGAACAAATTTGGAGGACACATGGACAAAAACTAGGGGTGGGGGGTAATGGGGGGAAGGGGGGAGGGTTGGGTGGGTGGGCTGGAATGGGAGTAGGGGGGAGAAAAGTGTACTTGAACAATGATTAAAATAAAAATAAATAAAAAAAGAAAATATAAATATAAAAAAACATAAGCTCATGGCTCAAAGAGAAATTATTAACTTGAAATAGTATTTAATATAGGAGTTGGATTTTAACTATGTTTATAACTGTTTTTTAAAGAATTTTAAAAAATTTTTTATTTTTTTATTTTTAGAGAGAGGGGAAGGGAGGAAGAAAGAGATGGAGAAAAACTTCAATGTGTGGTTTCCTCTTGCGAGTCCCTTCTACTAGGGACCTGGTCTGCAACCCAGACTTGTGCTCTGACTGGGAATCCAACCAGCGATCCTTTGGTTCACAGGCCGGCACTCAGTCCATTGAGCCACACTAGCCAGGGCATATGTTTATGACTTTTAAAAAATTTATTTAAATATAGATTTAGCCAGTTGGCTTAATAGAAGTTCTGTTGTATCTTATATGAACAGATAAACATTCAATTAATATAAATTTCTCTTTCATCAGCTATAAATCAGATATTTATTGATATTTGCAAGTGAAACTACTAGAATATGGCATAGTTTTGCTTGCTCAATTTTTAAGTATTTTGTCTTTCTGAGGTTTGGATGTTCTTGGAATATCATTAGGTTTTTTTAAACTTTTAGAGAGGATAGATGAAGAACATCTGGTTGTCATTCCATCTAGGCAATCACAGGGTTGGCTTACATGGCAATATTTCTTACTAATTGTATGGATAAAAAATTAACACTTGCACATAAGACTGTATTTGATATTTTTTTGTAGATGGGTTAGGGGGCAGATATTGATTATATGTCCATGTTTTTAGTACCAGAATAACATTTCTGAAGGCTAATTTGCCTGGCACAAGGTCACCTTAAAAAGTAGAAATGGTCTCAATTAGGGACTTCCAAGTTTGTGCTTTAAAAGACTTACTCCATCGTTTAGAACAGAAGATGCTGCTATAATGTCAGAGACACCTTGGTTACTTCTAGGGAAATTGCTAATGTTTATGAGACTGTTAGAATGGATTTAATAATATAAGTTTCAAGTAAAAACAATGAAATAAAAAATATACTAAAGACTCCTAAAAAATATACTGAAGGACTCCTAAAAAATACTTCAACTCCAACTCTGTTTACAAGCTGTGTGACCTTATGTGACTCTGTTTCCTTAGATGTAAAAAAAGGCAAAACTCTCAGGATAAAATGTGTTATAAAGCAAATATGCAATGAAATAATGTATGTGAAGGTACATTATAATTTGAAAACAAATGTACAAGCAAACTTAAGGTGATATTGTATATTTAATTTTTACATAGTCATTTAGTAGAAGAGATGCATGCGTACTAAAGCTAATATTGCCAAATTAAGAGATTGGAGACATAGAGGTAAAATATGAGCTTATTTTGACTTTGATATCATCCTCATTAAATCAGCTTTTTGTCATTTTGTGAAAGCATTGTGATAGGGATAAATACTTTTGGATTTTGATGTCACTGGCAAGTTGCATTTGTCATTTTCACATACATTTGAAGAATAAATATACATTTTTTTCTCTTTAAACTTAAACATGAAGGTTATGAATACTGATGGCACTGGAAGACGAGTGCTAGTGGAAGACAAAATTCCTCACATATTTGGGTTCACTTTGTTGGGTGACTATGTTTACTGGACTGACTGGCAGAGGCGGAGCATCGAAAGAGTACACAAACGGAGTGCAGAGAGGGAGATCATCATAGATCAGCTCCCTGACCTCATGGGCCTGAAGGCCACAAATGTTCATCGAATCATTGGTAAGTAATTCCAAAATTCTCTTAGAGGTAGAAGCCGTGAATGAGCCAAGATGGAGATAGGCAGAATTTTATAAAGCAGCATGGTAAATTGTTGATGTTTTGAGGGAGTATAAAATTAATCTTTTAACTCCTTTTTTATTTTTCAAGTCAGAAATGAGTCTTTTAAATGTTGCTTTTCTACTCTGCATAGTTTGTATTGAAGGGAAACACACACACACATACCCCCTTCATCAAAAGAATTCAATCCTATTGTATGAATAACATAGTTTATTTTAAAGCTTACTGTGGATACAAAGGAAAGTATTTTGCCATACTTTAATTCCTAGTTGATCGGCAAGGGAGTTTTGAACTGCTCCATTTCCAGCCTTGTCCAGTTCACCCCTTTTTAGGCCCTCACCCCTGGAAGGTCACGATATTGATGCCAATTTAGTGCAGACACCCAGTCGGCATAGCGTGCATACTACAGCTCAGAAACTCCTGGTCTCTAGCACTTCTCCGGCTGGGTGTACCCAGTAGCTGGAGCCGTAGCTGCCAGCCTTGTATTCCATCAGTGCTCTTAGTGCTTGTTTATGGGATTAGAATGGAACCGCTGGGTTTGAGAGCAGATATAATCATAGGTCTCTGTGAACCAAATGCTTAGTAATTCTAAAGTAAAAATGTGTTGATTATGTCAATGTGTGTCCTTCTGTGCCCTTCCATAATTATCTTTTAGGTTCCAACCCCTGTGCTGAGGAAAATGGGGGATGTAGCCATCTTTGCCTCTATAGACCTCAGGGCCTTCGCTGTGCCTGTCCCATTGGCTTTGAACTCATCAGTGACATGAAGACTTGCATTGTCCCAGAGGCTTTCCTTTTGTTTTCTCGGAGAGCGGATATCCGGCGAATTTCTTTGGAAACTAACAATAATAATGTGGCCATTCCGCTCACTGGTGTCAAAGAAGCTTCTGCTTTGGATTTTGATGTGACAGACAACCGAATTTACTGGACTGATATATCACTCAAGGTTGGCAAAAGAATTGAAGTATTAAAACTGGGGAGTAAAAAGGAGAGCTTCTAGGTCAACCTCCTTCATTGCTTAATAGGCAATGTTCAACAAAGAACTTAAACTTTTTAAAGGAAATCAAGGGAAAACCCCATTCATTATTTAATTAAGTGCCTTTTAATACAAGGTACTTTGCTTGAATGTCTAAATCTATAAAACATAATCTTCCTCTACTTTGTTCCATTTGAAGGTAACAAATGACATTTGCTGCAATTAGAGAGTAAGCAGTTGTATATTTCACACAAATGGCTTACAAAGACTTGACTCTTAATTTTTTTTTCAACAAAATTTGGAGCCTGACTGAGGTAGAAAATGCCAGTTATGAGTTACAGCACAACTTTGTTTTCTTTTTCCTAGAATAAATATTGAAAAGCATACTGAATCAAAAAGGAGTTCTCAGGAAATCTGGAGAATAATGTTTTCTTCTTCCAGATTGTTTTGGGCTTGTTTCATATAACTTGTATAAACTTTTGTCTAACGTGCAAAAATCATGGGGTATTGGAGCCAGAGTAGGATTCTGATAATGTTCAGTAAAATCTATTGAGTGAATAAATGGAGTAAATAAATAAATCTTGGCTTTTACTTTGGCCTTCTAACTTTCGACATCTTGAAAATAGAGATGATCTCTATTTTGCAGGGCTATTGTGAGGATTAAGTGAGAAAATATGTGTACACAAAATACTTAGGATAGTGCTTGACAGGAAGTAGCAGCTGTTATTAACAGCTTGAATTACGATTGTTTCAAATTTTAGAGAGCTCAGAGCTACAGTAGGGATAATATGAATATGGCATTATGCATTTTATGTAAGGTATAAACTTGTTGAGATCTCAAATTGACACAATAACATGGCATACTCTCAAGTACCATCAGAAAGCTACCTACCAGTTAAGAGTCTACAATATTCTAGTCACATCTCTCTCACTTGATTACTAATAAAGTTTAAAAAGAAAGTCATTCTATTGTCTTATCTGAGTAAATTTTGGTCCTTAAGAATCTCAGAAATTTCTCCCTGAATTGACAATAAAACTTGAGGTCACAGTTGCATTTATTAGTTTGATATCATTTTTCCCCCTGTACTCATAAAATATATGAGTTGTTTTAAGAAACTATGCCTCTGCCGCTTCTGGATCCTCCCACCCAACAAAACCTAAACCAAACATCTTCTCAGTAGTGTTTTGTACTTAAGCCATTTAACTTTGTTGTTAATCTTACTTTTGCAGACCATCAGCAGAGCCTTTATGAATGGCAGTGCACTGGAACATGTGGTAGAATTCGGCTTAGATTATCCAGAAGGCATGGCGGTAGACTGGCTTGGGAAGAACTTGTACTGGGCAGACACAGGAACAAACCGAATTGAGGCATCAAAGTTGGATGGACAGCACCGACAAGTTTTGGTGTGGAAAGACCTAGACAGTCCCAGAGCTCTTGCGTTGGACCCTGCTGAAGGGTAAACAGCTTTATGTATGCATTCTTTGCAACTACATTGTGCATGGCCTAGTATGGGTTATATTCTTAATGTCTTAATTTTTATTAGGACTCAGACAACTAAACTATAAATAGGCTTTATTTTAAAATCATTAGCTAACATTTCACTGATTTAGAATTAATTATTAGCTGAATTTTACTTTTGTCACTATGAACATTGGGTGAAAAAAGATTAGTAAAATGGATTAATAATTAAATATTGCTGGTCGTGTTTGTATACTAAGTAAACAGGCTTTTTAAAGGTATCATCAGGTCTACATTCGCTTGTAGTCTCTCCCAAGTTATACTGATTGCAACCTATTGAAGTGAATCCTCTGAAATAATATGTGCAAAGAAATAACTGCACTTAAAAAAGCTCCACTTTATAATACTCATTAATTCAGGAGGATAGCTATTTTAGTCATTATTATAAGCTTGGAGACACTTTGGTATTACACAGTTAACTGTTTTTGATAAACAGTAAACTATTTATTTACAAAGTGACATTTTCTGAGAGTAGATGATTTTTCTGCATGATTTAGAAATATTAAAAAGCCATTAGCTTAGAGATCTGAAGTCTGAAGAATAATTCCATGTTTTAATGTCTCTTGACACAAATATTTTTAAATTTTATTTTGTTGTGTTTTTTATCACTATTTATCTCCCTTATACCCTCTTCCACCTCCACCCACCCACCTTCCCCCATAATCATACTGTTGTTCATGAATTCTTTCTCTTTTTTGCTTGATCCCCCCACTCCCCAATTACCCAGAGCTGTCAACCTGCTCTCTGTTTATGAGTCTGTCTCTGTTTTGCTTGAAGTTGAGTTTGTTCATTAGATTCCATGTATGAGTGAAATCATATGGTATTTGTCTTTCTCTGACTGGTTTATTTCACTTAGCATAATGTTCTCCAGGTCCATGCATACTGTCGTAAAAGATAAAATTTTCCTTTTTTATGGCTGAGTAGTATTCCTTTGTGTAAATATACCATAGCTGTTTTATCTACTCATCTGTTGATGGACACATAGGCTGCTTCCAAATCTTGGCTATTGCAAAAATGCTGCAGTGAACATATGGGTGCGTATATTCTCATGAATTAATGCTTTTGGTTTCTTCAGATAAATTCCCAGAAATGGAATCATTGGATCATAAGGCGCTTCCATTTTTAATTTTTTTAAAGATTGTATTTATTTATTTTTAGAGAGAGGGGAAGGGAAGGAGAAAGAGGGGGAGAGAAACATCAATGTATGGTTGCCTCTCATGCACCCCTTGCTGGGGACCTGGCCTGCAGCTCAGGGTTGTGCTCTAACTGGGATTTGAACCACGACCCTTTGTTCTCGGGTTCGAGCTCAGTCTGCTGAGCTACACCAGCCAGGCCCATTTTTAACTTTTGAGGGAACTCCATACCGCTTTCCATAGTGGCTACACCAGTCTGCATTCTCACTAACAGTGCACGAGGGTTCCCCTTTCTACACATCCTCTCCAACACTTGTTGTTTTACAAGTTTTTTATAAATTTTGGATATTAACCCCTTATCAGATATATTGGCAAGCATGTTCTCCCATTCTGTGAGTTGTCTTTTCATTTTGTTGATGGTTTCCTTTGCTGTGCAAAAACTTTTTAGTTTGATGTAGTCCCATTTGTTTTTTTTTCTTTTGTTTTCTTTGCCTGAGGAGATATATCAGAAAAAAATAAAAGCAGAAGTTAACAGTGTAAACATACAGGCATATTTTACCATATTTATTATTAAAAATAGTATTTCTGAAGTCACTTTAATTCCACAGTTAGCTAGTTAGCCACTTAATTAGAAGGCCATACCAAAGACAGCTCTGTGCTGACATGTTGTGGTTGGATTATGGTGATCTTTTACTTTGAGCTTCAGTTACCAGACAGATAAATTTAGTAGTTGGGACTAAGGACTCTAGTTTATGTGGCTGCTGGCAACTGTGACATTTCTCTCACAGTTGTTTCTCTTTGGCTCTTGTGGTGTGCGCGTGCCTGTCAGCTGACAAGTACAGATGCAAACAAAGCCCAAGACCAACTTTACTTTTCAGAAAAGCATTGCTACCAAGTCAGTCATCAGCTGACAGGCTGACGAGTGAATGTCTGTCCTCAGGTATTTGATGAGAGCTGGCATGTGGAGTGCTTTCCTAGGCCTAATTAGAGTGTTTTGAAACTAGCATCTTACTAGTTTTAGCTGAAAGGGCAGTTGGCTAAGGAATAGGATCTGGTTCTAGCTCTGTCATGTAACTGGCTTGAAGACATTAGACAAATAATTTATTTCTTTTAGTGCTTTGGCCTCCTCCTAAGTAAAAAGCCTATAGGACTGTAGGGCCTCTCCAAGGGTAATGTAAAATACTTGACCAAGTAAAATAAAAGCAGAGGAATATTTTAAAATTTCACAGTGATGACAGGAGTAGCATTCACTGCCCAGATGACCCAGTAAGGGGTGTCATTGCTCTTATACACATAGTCTGTTCCCTGGGACCATGTTAACCAAATATGCGAGTATTTTCAAACTTTGCTTTTTTACCAGTTAAAGGATGTTAACTTATACTTTTGATGTACACTCCTGCACCTTGATTTTAGGGAGAGTTGATTATATAAGTTGAAAAGTAAGTTTCAACTACTAAAAGACAAAATTTAAAAACACAAATTACTTGTATTTAGAAATACATAAAGATATTTTGTTCAGAAATGAACCAGATTCAGATACCAGAGCTTTAATCCTTTCCCAGTGTCTTGAATATTAGTTTTATAAATGCAAGTGTTGCAATAAGGAACTCATTGGTTTGTTTCCAATTCCTAGGTTTTGGATGGAACAGATTCATTGGAAAAACTAAGGAAAGCTGACTCACTTCCTTTTTAGGATATAAGAAAATATATTTAGTTGAGGGTGCCAAAATAATTGAAAAATTATAGCTATGATTTTGTTTTACCAATTTCCTTGATTTAATATGTATTTTCTTTAAAGTTATTTAATTAACTATGTCTGAATATGGCCCTTTCTCCCCAATAATCAAAAGTGAAATGTTAAATGTCCACTTTTTGAATTTAGATTCATGTATTGGACTGAATGGGGTGGAAAACCTAAGATAGACAGAGCTGCCATGGATGGAAGTGAACGTACTACATTGGTTCCAAACGTGGGGCGTGCAAATGGCCTAACAATCGATTATGCTAAAAGGAGACTCTACTGGACAGACCTGGACACCAATTTAATAGAATCTTCAAATATGCTAGGTAGGTTCTACTTTTTATTCACAGATAGTAGTATATTATTCTTCTATGCAAAAATCAGAAAGATTGCTATTACCATTAGGTAGATTCTATAAATAAAACTTCTCATGAATGTCTGGATTCTACCTCTGTTTGGCATTGTATTCTGTTTATTGTTACTAATAGTGGGCTAGGCACTTGGACTCATATCTCTTTATTATGTGGAAATTTCATTATTGTTGTACTTGTAATGGAATTTATAACTCCCTAGATATTCCGGCAGTGACTTTTTGTATCAGTACAATAAAATATATGCATTTCCATCTTGTTATGGAAGGAAGAAGAAAAATTGAACTATAGATCCTTATGGAGAGAAAATAAGACCACAATCAAAAGAGACCATTTGCAGGAGTTTAAACAAACTCAGAGATTTATAGCAAGAATATAAGCTTGAGGCATGGGGTCAGGCTGCAGATGGATTGATTTCACAGGACTGGTCTGGTTTTAGAATTGCTTTTAAATGAATTGTTCAATTTTAAATTGCTTACAAATGTTTGTTTTATATGTTACAATTTGGGGGAGGGGGCAGCAAGACTCATAGTCTCACATATTTCATCCCTCTGCTTTTCCCCTTCTACTGCCTCTCCGAAAATAGGACTCAACCGTGAAGTTATAGCAGATGACTTGCCTCATCCTTTTGGCTTAACTCAGTACCAAGATTACATCTACTGGACGGACTGGAGCCGACGCAGCATTGAACGTGCCAACAAAACCAGTGGCCAAAACCGCACCATCATTCAGGGCCATTTGGATTATGTGATGGACATCCTCGTCTTTCACTCCTCTCGGCAGGCGGGGTGGAATGAGTGTGCTTCCAGCAATGGGCACTGCTCCCACCTCTGCTTGGCTGTGCCAGTTGGAGGTTATGTGTGTGGATGCCCTGCCCACTACTCTCTCAATGCTGACAACAGGACTTGTAGTGGTAAGCTGCGTTTCCTCCGGAGAAAACTAGAATTAGAGGAGAAATCAGGACTTTGAAAACTGGTTAATGTTCTTTCTAGAGTAAAACATTGTATAATCCCGAAGTTGGTCATCTGTTTAATAAACAAGGGAGGGACTAGAGATGGAAAAATACATGTTTTTGTTACTTTTTATTTGATGACAGCTAGTTGATATTATGGAATACTTGATGTTACAGAAAAATCTTTTACCCTTCAATATTAAATATTTAGTTCAAAATCTGCATAGCTTCATTGAGAGAGACAGACAGTCCTACATGTGTGCTATACATAATTCATATTTACTCATTGTAAAGGAAGAGAAGAGTAGTACAAACAGTACAACAAAAAGAATCTCCAAAATATAAACATCTTGTCCTTTGAAGTTCATAGAATAGGCTAAATATTAAAAAATTTAAGTGTAGAAGATGTAGAAGACCAGATAGAAAAGGCATGTGAGTAAATTTAGTCCAATATGAGACAGTCATAAGTAGATGGGAAACTAGAAAGCACATGTTGTGAACATGGTGGGTGGTCGCTACTTAATTCCAGTTGTTGTTACCAGATCTTCTTATGTAGTCTTGAACCCAGATTTTTTGGGGGGGGCTACAATATCTCCTGACCTCACATGTTAATAGGTACTGCGTATTAAATACACACACACAGCTAACAACAAAGCACAGTGCATAACAAAACATGTTGGCATAGGGAAACCTAGTTCATGCTTTAAGTATACATGAAAGCCATGTTGGTGGATAGATAAGAACAAGTTGGTAGATATGATAAAGAAATAGAGAATTAGATCAGAAAAAGTAGATTCATGGGGGAGAAGTAGGGTATGGTTCACTGGGGTAGAAGATACAAAACTGTACAATATGGGATGCAATTTTTGAAATTACTTTATTCTGTTCTTGAATGTAAGAAATCACATAGGAAAGGATAGGTAGGCTTCTTCAGCCATGAAAAGGAATGTAAGTTTATAGTTTAATGATTTGGAGTCTTCCATGTTAGTTTTGTGTTTTACTAAAGCATGTCACATTAGTTTTTCTAAACCTTTATTTTTCTCATTTGGGAATAATAATAGTAACTACTTTGTAGGGTTGCTGTGAAAATTAAATGAGATATAACATGATTGATTGATGTGGAGAATGGATTTGAGGAGGATAAGAAGTGGTAGAGAAGTCAATTAGTATAGTGTGGTAATGTCAGCAGACTTGGACTTTGTGGTGGCAGTGGGAATGGTCAAGGTATATTTTGAAACCCGCATGGACAGGAGTTGTGTATGGGGAAGAAGAAGAGGAAGAAAGCAACTATGATGTCTAGATTCTTGGTTTGATCAGGTAAGTAGGTAGTAGATGAGGAAGTATGAAGAGGAAGGATGGTTTTCAGGAAGAAATTAAAAATTTAATTTTAGGCAGATTTATATTGATATTTCTATGGGGCGTTGGAATATAAATACTAAATAAGTTGGCTAGAAGATCCCAGGACTCAGAGAGAGAGATGATATTGGAGATAGAAGTTTTGGAATTGCCAGCATGTTTTTAAAATAGGGGAGTTACTTAGGGAGATGTACAGTTGAAGTCAGCACATCTTTTCTGTAAAGGGCCAGAGAGTAAGTATTTTATTTAGGTTTTGTGAGTTGTAAAATTTCTCACACGTGCTCAACACTGCCTGCCGTGGCATGATTGCAGTCATAGACAATACATTTTAAAAATGTACTGAGTTCTGATAAACTTTATTACAGAAACAGGCAGCAGGCCAGATTTAGTTTGTGGACCATA
The DNA here is from genome assembly GCF_004126475.2 of Phyllostomus discolor. Taxonomy (NCBI): domain Eukaryota; kingdom Metazoa; phylum Chordata; class Mammalia; order Chiroptera; family Phyllostomidae; genus Phyllostomus; species Phyllostomus discolor. The sequence goes on from NC_040904.2 coordinate 190,620,540, forward strand.
ATTTGCCAACTCCTTATGTAGAGAAAAGAAGGCATCAGGTGACTTAAGGAGCTCTGGTTGAGGACGGAAAGCTTGCAGGAGATACTGAAAAGTAATAGCCAGAGAGGTAAAAGGAAAACCAGAAGAGAATAGAGACACAGGAGATGAAAGATAAGATCGTTTCAAAAAGAACTCTGTTGGATGCTGCTTGAGAGGTTGAGTAAGATGAGGCCTAAAATAGTATCCATTGGGTTTTTGGATAAGGTCATTTTCATAACCCTGAAGAGAAAAATTTCAGGGAAGTAATGGTAAAAGACTGAAGTAGATCAAAAAGTGAATGGAGAAGAATGGGAAGTATGTGTAGATGTCTTATTCAAGAAGTTCGACTTTAAATGGAAGGAGAAGATGGGGGTAATAGCTGATTGAGGATAGAGACAAGAAGACTATGGAAAAATCCTTTTGAGATCATTGTCATGAGGGCATGTTAGTTGGTCAGTGAAGGCCATGAGAAATCAGTGCTGAGTGTTCCTAGTAACTGTCGTAGGCTACTTTTCCAAGATATATCAGCAGAGACTCGAGAAGACTTCCGTTGTGTGCTCTTTTTATTATAATAGTGCTATTTAATATTTGTGTATAGATGTATTAGATTTTAAGGCAGATTACCAGAAAAGTTTAACACAAAGTGCTTGCCCTTAAAAAGTTCTCTTACATTGTGTAATTTACTGCTTGACCTGTGTTTCAAAAGCTAAATCAGGTCATGTTTCTGTGCTTAAAACCTTACAATGGCTCCCATTTCACACAGAGTAAACACCTAGTCTTATAATGGCCTACAAGTTCCTGCATGACCTGTACCCAGTACTTGGAACCTCCCCCCTTTTGCTTCTGTAACCTCAGCTTTTACCATTGTCTTCCTTGCTCTTTCCAAGACAACCATACTAGCCCCATTGCAATTTTTCAATATTCCAGTTACTGCCACCTTCTTATTTCCTCTGCTTGGAACGTTCTTCCTGCGAATATTTGCATAGATGTACTTCCCCTCCAAGTCTTCCTTATTGTGACTTTCACCGGGATACCTAATCTACCCTATTTAAAATTTGCAAATCGCCCTTCCACCCTATCTAGCATGCCAGTGCTCTTTACTTGTACTTACTTTTTCTTTTCCCTGTAACACTTAACACTCTATAATATGCTATATAGTTTATACACTGTATTATTTATGTGCTATAACTTCTTTATTATGTTTATTGCTTATTGTCTATCTATTGGAACATAAACTCCACAAAGTATCATTTTTTCCTGTTTTTTCACTGGTATATCTTAGGTGCCTCGAATAGTGCTCAGTAGGTAAATTGGTATTCAATAAATCGTTGTTAAATAAAAGAATGAAAAAATAGAACAGGATTTGGAAAAACATGTGTCCTCTTCCATTCAGCGGCTTTGTGACCTTGGAAAAATACTTAAACTTTTGAGGCTTCCTTTAAAAATTACTTAACCTTTCTGAGTTTACTCACCTCTAAAATGGAGATGATGATTTTGGGGATTAAATATCTTATATGATGTGTGACACATTGGAGGTTTTAAATAAATGTTCGTTTGTTTTTCATCCCAAGTCTCTGAAACAGTTTTGTTTTCTTAATTTCAAAATCATGGCTACATGGATCTCCTTAGCTGTCATCATCTAATGCTTATTTCTTTATTTCCTTATTCGTTTATTTGATCAGTGAATATTTATTGAACACCTCCTACATACTGGGCATTATTTGAGCCAGTGGAGAATATAGCAGTGAATGAAATAGGCATCAGTTCCTGCTCTCATGGACCTTACATTCCAGGGGGACAGATAACGAATAGATTAAGTAAATTATATCGTGGATTAGATGGAGATATGTGTTATGAAGAATTAATAAATGTGAGAAATGTCGGGAGGAGGATTGCAATGTTAAATGTGGTTATTAGAGAAGTCACTACTAAAAAGTGACATGTCAAAAACTGAAGGAGGTAAGGAAATGAGCTACGTGGATATCTGGGGGGGGGGACCTAATGAGAACAAGGGGGGCAGCTAATGCAAAGGCCCTAGGGAGGGAACATGTCTGGCATGTTAGAGGAACACCTAGGAGGCCAGTGTTGGAACAGAGTGAACAAATAGATTACATCAGAGAGGAAACAGGAAATCAAATTGTGTAATCCCTTGTTCAGGACTGAAGTGGCTGACTTCTATGGCACCTTTGTGCAAACTGGGAAAAGATACTTCCTCTGGACAGAAACAGCTGCACGAGTCCATGGCTTGGGTAATGAAGTATGGATTGTACTTCAGTCCCAACTCGATGCCTATTGGCACAGTAAGACGTGTTGGGCCAGGCCTTGTGGATTTTGCTGTTCTTACACAAGAGCAGTGCCTCCCTTTAAGCCACAGGTGAACACTTAAACCTTCAGCAGAGAACTAAAAAGCTCCCTTCTGCTTGCACCTCATCCTCCAGCTTCTGCACATGGCTTTTTTCATTGCAGGAATATAAAATTCAGACAGCCCAATAGAACCATTTTTAAAGCACCCTTCCCCAGGAGATAGGGTGGTTAGAGGTTACATAAATTAGGATGGATTTAGGCTTATGAAATTGTATATTCTTTCTTACTTTAAGCATTGAATGACTTGTAAATAAGTCAAAACATCAGCTTCCTCTTAGAAACATTAAGCCAATTAATTTTAATTGCTAATGTTATCCATAGACTTCTAGAAACAAGCATTTATTTCAAGCTATGTTTGGCTTTGTTGTAATGCACATTTCTAGAACATCCAATTGTAGAATCTTACTGAAGCTTAAAACTTGACTTAAACAATAAAGTTCAATAAAACATACTAGGAACCACATATATATTTGATACTGTTTCCCAGTCAGGGAAAAGTTGGCAACTAAAATTTTGGGATCTTCTAAGTTTCAGTGTATGGCTTAGTATAGGTGGTACTTACGCTGTTGGAAACTTACAATTTCGAGACTTCTCTTTTCTCTTGCTTTACAAGAAAGTACTGCCAAAAAAACAATTCTTTTTTTAAATAATTTTTTTTATTGTTGTTCAAGTATAGTTGTCTCCATTTTACCCCCACTACTCCCTCCCGCCCCACCCATCCCCACCTCCCATCCTCGATCTTATCCTACCCCCCTTTGGCTTTGTCCTTATGTCCTTTATACATGTTCCTTGGTGACCCTTCCCTTTTTCCCTCCCCACTCTCCTCTGGTTACTGTCAGTTTGTTCGTAAATACAGCCCTGACCGGTGTGGCTCGCTTGGTTGGGCATCATCCCATAAAGCAAAGGGTCACTAGTTCAATCCCCAGTCAGGGCACATGCCTAGGCTGTGGGTTCCGTCCCTGTTCAGGGCATGTACGGAAGACAGTTGATCAATGTTTTTCTCTTGCCTCAATGTTTTTCTCCCTCTCTTCCCCCTCTCAAAAAATAAGTAAATTTTTTTTAAAAAAGAAGGAAGAAAATGGGTGGATTTGTGAGCTATTCTCTTGTGACACATGTTCTTACTACTTAAGGCACAAGTTCTACTAAAATTGCTAAAAGTTGTTAAATCAATATGCAGTGAACTCAAGATAATAGAGAACTCCAGTGGGATCATTGGAATATGTTCTAAATTTTCCAAGCTAAGTGTGGGCTTTTAGCCAGTGAAGAACTTAAAGCAGAATTTCAGTGTTATGAATACCAAATTCCTTTGCGAGTACCAGTGAGTTTCTCTGGGATGCAAGCCAGTATACGTTTGGGTGTAAAAGTAAAGTAAAGCAGGGAACCACAGATAATAGAGCCATAAAGAATGGGGCACAGTGGGGAAAAGACGGCGTTAAGCTTCACCATTTACATTTATTTCCCTGAGAAGGGCAAAATTCTACTGGATTTAGTTGATGGCTGACTCCCAAGAGAATGAAATGCTATGAAATTTTATGTATTTTTAATGAAGATTTTAAAAGTGCTGTTAGACTCAAGTTGTTGGTAGCACTGTCAAATGCTGTTATTTTCTAGATGTTTTCCTGCATTAAAGATGCTCACACAGCAATCAGAAGCCTAGTCCCTAGGAAAGGGTAATGTCGTCTCTGTTGCATTACTCCATTTCTTAAATTTAGGGCATCAACTTAGAATCAGAGCAGAATATTTTTTTTAGTGAAAATATAAATACAGGTCTTGTTATGAGGATTAGAGATAATAAGTAAAAGCATTTATTATTAGTTTGGCAGGACGAGAGAGATTTTTACCAGCTCCTTCTCACAGCGAAAACCACATACCCCCAATGCAAAATAAAGCCTGTATCTGCAGTCCATCAGGGTTTGTTTGATTTCCATTAATCCAAGTTTATTGCTGTTGCTACTGATAACAATAAACAATAGTTATTTTTAGTTTATATAATGCCTTATAATTTTTATTGTTATAATTGACATATAATGCCTTATAACTTTAAAGTAACTTTTCATATGTCATAAAATTCTTATAGCAACTCAATGAGCAAGACAAGATAGATAAAACCTTACTTTAGAGTTGCATAAGCATCAATGCAAAGAGTTTCAGTGACTTAGTTAAGATCAAGTAACTAAATAGTGAGAGAGCTGAGACTAAAACTAGTCTTAATTGCTTTTTTAGTCCTCATCTGAGGATATGTTTTACTGATTTTAGAGCGATAGGAAGGGAGTGGGTGGGGGGCGGGGAGAAATACTGATCTGTTGCCTCCCATACATGCTCTGACCGGGGACTGAACCTGCAATCTGGGTATGTGTCCTGACTGGGGAATGAGCTCACAACCATTGGTGTACCAGACAACAAAAGATTGTGGAGGATTATTTACTTCATAAACAGGGAGACTTTTGTATATCTTTTGTCAAATGCCTCATTGACATCAAGCCTTCTGTGATGCCACTGTACAGAAAAAGAGGCTAGGTAGCTATGTCACTGAGTCAATTCATAACTGGTTTGGTAACCAGAGTGCTGATTAGTGTCACTTTAAAGAAGGTTTCTGGGGATATTCCAAAAGGTTTTGTCCTCAATTTTAACCTTTTTACCTCTTCAACACGTATGTATGTTTTGTATGAGATACAGCTATAGGCTGATCATACCTTTGAGTGATACAGAGTTTAGTTTGTGTTTCAGATTTGCTCTTTTCTTTCTTTAAGCTCCAACTACTTTCCTGCTCTTCAGTCAAAAAAGCGCGATCAACCGCATGGTAATTGATGAACAGCAGAGCCCTGACATCATCCTTCCTATCCACAGCCTTCGGAATGTCCGGGCAATTGACTATGACCCACTGGACAAGCAACTATATTGGATTGATTCACGACAAAACATGATCCGAAAAGCTCAAGAGGATGGCAGCCAGGTAATTCAAGTCTCAGTGCAAAACCCATTTTTTTCTACCTAGTAATTAGACTAACCAGTCATCCTATTTTATTGTATTTAAGTGTTGAATCTACATGTGCATGTGTGTGTATGAAACTGAAATTCTAGACTGAGCAGCTTTTTCCCCCTCTAATGATCTTTCAGTATATAATTGATAATGCTATTGGAATGAAAATTATATTTAGATAACTTATGCTCATATATTGGTAATGACTTAGTCGCTACCATCCATATCCATTTATACAGTTTTTTTCATTATGGTTTCATTTACATGGAGTATTGGAAGCTTTGAAATCAAAAAGACCTCAGTTCTGATCTCAGGTCTATCACACATTAGGATTTTTATAAACTTTTTAGCTGAATGGAATGTAGAGCACATAGTGCATTACCTGTTACATGATAAGAGACTCAATAAATAATGGTTCTGTTACTAGTTGATGATTATTTAAAAAGTTCAAAGGATAAGAAACACATAACACAGCCTCAGTAAAATTAAAAACATCTAACAGGGCTGTCCAGCCTTTTGGCTTCTCTGGGCTGCACTGGAAAAAAAGAGTTGTCTTGGGCCACACATTAAATACATTGTGACACGTCATCACAAAAAACTCTTAGAGTGTTTAAAGTAAATTTACGATTTTGTGTTGGGCCACATGTACAGCCATCCTGGGCTGCATGTGGCCCATGGACCACAGGTTGGACACCCCTAATAGGATATGCTATTAATCCAGTGGCATTTTTTTTTTTTTTGGTAAATATTTGGTGACTGTGGGATGGGAATGAAGACATTATCAACAAAATTTACCTATGCTTGCATACCAGTCATGGTTTGTATACTATCCATACTTCTTTGCTTTCTTTTTATGACCAAATAGTATTAGACTGGGATTGCTACAAATAATTATTTGTTATCTTCCCATAGCAATAATGTTCAGTTTAATTTTGAACATGTTAAAATTTAGGGAGATGAGATTACTGATTTTTTATATGTCTTTTCTTACACAGAAGAGCAAGGGGTAATGTACTAGATTGGCCAAAAAGGCTGTATGGTTTCTTCTGTAACATAAAAGACACATTTTTCATTTTCACCAGTAACTTGACACATTCAATCAGTCACAGCACATTCTCCATACACTGTGCAAATCTTTTTTTGTGTGTGTGTTTTTAGCTTTCTTGAAATAGTAAAGCATAATACACCAAAAATGTCACTTATTTTCTTCCATCTTTGACATTAAAATGGCTACACAAAAATTTTCCAGTTTTGATAAGTTGTTTTTAAATGCACCCTGATATGACAGCTGTCACAGTACAGTCTAGCAAAGTTGTTTTCAATGAAGTTAAAGACAACTGAGAACTACTAGAGCCATCTTATGGGAAAAAACAAAATGGACTTTTTGGCCAACCCAATATTTAGGTCTACTGAGGGATCATTTAGTTGTATAGTCAATAGCGGCATATTGTAGATGGATTTTACTCTTTGTAGGCCAAGACCTGTAGAAGGAAATTAGAACTGTTATTATACAGCCAAGGACATGGCAAATAAGTAAGATAGCTTCATTAAGGAATACATTGCCTCAGAGATGCTGAGTAAATGAAATACAATTTATTCAGCTAGAACAGGTGAACAAAAGGCTCTCTTTTTGCTTGGCTTTGTAAAAAGAATTTTTGGGGTGGGGAGGGGTGTTGGATTTGAGGATTGCAGGCAGGCCTGACTGATAAACATGGTTTATAGCCCGAATTGCCATTGTCTCTAGAGCAGAGTTTGTCAGCTTCAGTACTATTGACATTTTTGGGCTGGATAATTCTTTTTTTTTTTAATCACCTGGATAAGGGGAAGGGAGGGAGAGAGAGGGAGAAAAATATCAGTGTGAGAGAGAAACATCTATCAGTTGCCTCTCATACACACCTCAACAGGGGATCAAACCTGCAACCCAGGCATGTGCCCTGACTGGGGAATCAAATCCAAGGCCTCTTGGCCCACAGGATGATGTTCCAATCAACCAAACCATGCCAGCCAGAGCTGGGTTGGATAATTCTTTGTTGTGAAGGACTGATCTGAATATTGTAAGCTGTTTAGCAACATCTGTGGCCTGTGGCCACTAGATGCCAACTACACCTCCCAGAGTCATGACAATCAAAAATATCTTCAAACATTGTCAGATGCCTCTGGTTTAGACATTTGCAAATGCTCTTGTTGAGAACCACTGCTTTAGGGGTATTTCTAGGGTGTGGTTCTAGGCAGGGTTGTCTGTAAGAGAGAGCTGCCCCCTTCTCACACTCATGAGCACACTGTCAGATTCTTAGAGCAACTAATGTGGCCTTAGCTCGCTCTGCTGCCCCATGCCATAATAACCCAAGGGAATATTTGAAATGCATGTTAACAAAGAAGCACATTACTTATAAAACAATGTATCAGTACAAAATATCCCTTGAGACTTCCTTCTCCGATGAGCGACCATATAAATGTAAGTATGGTAAATGATCGCCTCAGGGCTATCTGGTTTAGAGTCTGATATTCTATGTGTATGTGTGTCTTTTTCTTTTCTTAGGGCTTCACTGTGGTTGTGAGTTCAGTTCCAAATCAGAACCTAGAAATACAACCCTATGACCTCAGCATTGATATTTATAGCCGCTACATCTACTGGACTTGTGAGGCCACCAATGTCATTAATGTAACAAGATTAGATGGGAGATCAATTGGAGTGGTACTAAAAGGCGAGCAAGACAGACCTCGAGCCATTGTGGTAAACCCAGAGAAAGGGTATGTTACTGAAGTACCATTCAGATGTCTTAGCGTCTCAGACCTGCCTTTCTTTGCATGCCTTGTTTATTTACCTTGCAATATCCTGTGTTAACAATGAAAAACTTGATATTCTCCATCTATCCGCCCCTGCATTTTCTTCCTTTTTCTCATTTTACTGTCTAGAATTTCCTTTGTTAGTCTCTATTGCTTTAATTTTCATTTCTACCCATCCTTCCTTCTAGGACCATTTGAACTGCAGCATCCTCCTTGAAGTTTTCCTTGATTTACTCCAACCCTAGCCAGATGTGATTTTCCCCTCTCCTGAATGCCCAGTACTAGTACATCTGCGTCTCTCTAGCCATATCTAGTCCTTTCTAATTGACATTACAACTTTTACTTTTCAGTCTTATATTTCCTACTGGTATTTAGGTTCCTTTTTGCCAAGAATTAATGTATCTTCTTTCATTTAGTACAAATCTTTGCATTTAATAAATTGCACATATTTGCATCTGAATGAATGATAAGGAATTCAGCATGAAAGTAGCTTCTCAAGAGTTACAGGAAAAGATGAACTCTAGAACTTAAATATAAGAAATGACTTTTATGACTTGTTTTTAGTTGTGAAATGGACATTAAGGGAAGGAATTTAAAATTTCCTGTCCAGGTCTCTGGTTACTGCTTATTTATTTCATTTATTTTATTTTATTGTTGTATTTCAAAAAATGTAACTGCCAGTGTCTAATGCTTTGTTTTATTAACTGCTTATTAACTTTCAAGTTTATTAAACTTGAAAGTTAACTCCCTCAGAAATTCTGTGTACCCTTTGTTAATATTACTGAAAGTAACCGTATCTCCTAGCCTTTTAAAAAATATTCTAAACATTTCAAAATAAGATTTTTAAGTATTCTACCTGTTTTGGTTTTAATCAGTAAGAATCTTCTCATTTTGTATGGTTTCTGATTTTAGTAAACTTATTATTTCCTCCTTTCTCTTTAGGTATATGTATTTTACCAATCTTCAGGAAAGGTCTCCAAAAATTGAACGAGCTGCTTTGGATGGAACAGAACGGGAGGTCCTCTTTTTCAGTGGCTTAAGTAAGCCAATTGCTTTAGCCCTTGATAGCAGATTGGGCAAGCTTTTTTGGGCTGATTCAGATCTCCGGCGAATTGAAAGCAGTGATCTCTCAGGTACCCCCAAAATATGTTTTCTTATTTTTTTAAAGATTTTATATTTTTAGAAATAGGAAAAGGGAAGGAGGAAGAGAGAGAAACATTAATTTTCGAGACATACATCAATCTGTTGCCTCTTGCACACCCCTAGCTGGGAACCTGGTCTGCAACCCAGGCATGTGCCCTGGTTGGGAATTGAAACAGTGACCTTTTGGTTGGTAGGCTAGTGCACAGTCAACTTAGCCACATCAGCCAGGTCCTGCTTCCTTATTTTGATTTGAGGTATTAAGATGATTTGTCAGTAGCATTTGTATTTTCCTTCCATTGTATTATTTTTGTACATATTTCTTTATAGTTTTTTTCACTAAAAATAGTTAGCATTAGGTAGGTTAGGAAGAACTTTTTTCTTCAGCCATCAGTATGATTATTCCATCTGTTATCTAATAACTTGCCAATATTCATTTGGGCTTAGCTCTGTAAATATATTTCTAATGTATTTCTGCTCCTTTCCTAATTCTTCTGCTCTACTTTATTTCTGATCATCTCTGTCCTGAATTCTAACCTGTGATTAGTTTCATCCCTGTTGATTCCTCTGGTCTTAAATGTTTACACACTATTCCTAGATTAATTTTCTGAAGCATCATTTGTAATCATGTCACTACTGTACTAAAAAAATCTTCAGGGTAGTCTCATAACCTGAAGAAAAAATGTTTAGCTGTGCACTTAAGTTGGTATTCACCTTTCATAAGCTCATCAGCAAACTCAAATGATCATAACAATCCTGGTATTTTGAGACTAATTCAAATCATTTGTTGGTCTTTAGATGTACTTTTACTTTCTCATTTCTCTGCAGTCCTCTGTCTAAAATCATAGTTGCTTCTTCCCACAATTTCTGATGTCCAAATATTCTTTGTGATCTCACTAGTGATCATGAAAATGAACTTAAAAATAATACATTATTTATGTCTATCAGAGTGGCAAAAATATGTTAGAGTTGGTTATACCCAACATTAGCAAGAATAGCAGAAAATGGCATGCTTCCCTGTACTTTGGTAGAAGTTGGTAGAACATTTTTGGAGGGCAGTTTGCCAATAAATTGCCCTTTCAGTTAGCTGTGTTACAGAAATGCTGACCCAGTTGTAGGAGGATATTTGCTAAGCATTATTTTGAAATAGCCTACTACAGAGAACTATGAGGTCTGTCCAGGAAAAGTCCAGCCATTGTTGGTATAATGAGAACAGTTTGTGTGATATTGATGTAACCCGGCAGCCAAGGAGAGTGGACTAGAATGCACATATGTGAACAATGACAACTTCACTGTATTAGTCAGTGGGAGCGGTAGATACTTGTTGAGTAAGCGTGTTTGTGTACTGTGTGGCTGTCACATTCAAAATGGCTGAATGAGTAGAACAACAAATCTGCATCAAATTTTGCATTAAGCTTGAACATTCCTCTGAGGAAACTGTTTGGATGATTCAGAAGGCTTTCTGGGATGATGCAATGAGTGTAACACAAGTAAAAGTGTGGCACAAATGCTTTAGAGATAGTCGAGAACCTGTTGAAAATGGTTCTCATTCTGGAAGGCCTACAACAAGCAGAACACCTGAGAATGTTGAACATGTACAGGCTACTTTCAACAAAGATCAGCAACTGACAATGAGAAAACTAGAAGGGGCTCAGGGGATTGTAAAAACTACTGTGTCCGAGACTTTGATGCAGGATCTTGACATGAAGTGTGTTGTGGCAAAGTTCATTCTGCAGCTTCTGCTACGAGAGCAGAAGTAACATCATGCTGCATTTGCTAATGACTTAATTCGAAGAACTACCAACAGCCAGATTTCCTTAAGAAAGTCATAACTGGGGATGAATCATGAGGCATCATTGTCCTATGTACAGTGTTTTCTGTATCTTGTATCCTCTTCAAAAAATACCTCTTTCATATGTGGCTGGGATGGATACTTTCCGGACAGACCTCGGTACGTTCAATATCATGTGTATGGAATAGTATAGTCATTCCAACAAATAAGGTAGATTTGTGTGCAGTGGCATGGAAAGGTGATTTTTAAAAACTAAGTTGTTTATTAAGATCTAATTTTGTTTAAAATATTTCATAGGTATTGTATTTATTGGCAAATTGCCCTCCAAAAATATTTATACTATATATACATGTATGTATACATATATAGACACATAATATGTATATATACTTTTAAGAATATGGGTGTACATGTTTGTTTATTCCTTGAGAAATACACAAATATACTTTGAGAAAGGTCTGAAAGGCTAGCATACTAATAATGTTAATAGTATTTATTTCTGTATCATTTGAATTTTTATATGTTTAAATACATTTGTACTTTTTAAGAAACTAAAAAAATATTGTCTTTAGAGGTTCAAATGCTTCCATTTCATTTGCCTTCTCTGATTTCAGATAGTGATGGACATATTTGCGTGTGTGTGCACATTTACTTAGTATGATGTATGTTTTCCTCTCATTGATGACCTATATCTTTTATATCACCTTTAATTTGTATAATTGTTTTTATATCAATGTTTTACCTTTTATTAGTATTAAAGATATTTCTCCCTTCTCTCCTTTTCTCCATTTCTCTTCATTTATGATGCTTATTTTTGTAAGAGTAACATGTGTTCATTAGAGGCAGTTTAGAAAGTACAAAAAAGGGAAAACTCATACCATCATCGTTACTTAACACTTTAATGAATTAACTTTCATTTTTTTCCATGCCTTTTTTTCCACCTTTAATTATGAAATGGTTCCAACGTGAAGAAAGCACAGGGTTCCTACCACTCAACTTCGTCAGATCTTATTGTTTGGTGGCCATAATTGCTTTTGAACATTGCTTCCTCCTCCTCTCTCTTGAACTAAAACATTTGAATTTTGAAGCCCTTGTATATCCCTCCCCAATATGTTCTGAATAAAGAATGCTTAGAAATCAGTAATAGAAAAATGAACAAAGGCTATGAATAGTAATTCAGAGAAGAAATATGAAAGACCAATAAATTAACTTCAATATCAAACAGGGAAATGCAGATTTTATTGATAATGGGATATACTTATAAAATAATTGGATTGATAATAATTTAGAAGTCTAACAATACCAATTTTCATTTATACTTCTGGTGGGAATTTTAAATTGATGTAATCATTTTGGAGAGCACCTTGGATCTATCCATTCATATTGAATCTATATACACCAGATTACATAGCAGTTCCACTGCTGTGTTTAGCCCATAGAGACATGTTCTGATATAGGCGCAAGAATATTCACTGCAACACTGCTTTTAGTGGCAAAAAAGTGGAAATAGCATTACTAAAACTTCAACTGGGTTTGCTTTGGATTTATAAGTCAATTTAGTAGAATTATTTTCTTTGTAATATTAGTCTTCCAAACCATAAACACTGGTTTCTCTCTTTTTATTTGGAACTTTAATTTCCCTCAGTGTTGTTTATTGTTTTCTGTATAGAAGTTGCCCATGTTTTATTAATTTTTTGGTATTTAGTGCTTTTGAATGCTAGTGATAAAGAGTATTCTAAATTTTTAAGACTTTATTTTGTGGTTGTAGCTGAAACATATAAATACAGTCCATCTGTTCTCTCATCCATCCCCCACCGTGATATCCTGAGCTCATTTCCTGTAGTTTCTTTCACATTTTCTATGTTACAGAATCATTTGTGTGCAAATACTGAATTTTTTTCCAGTCCTTTTCCTTGTTGCTTTATTATACTGTCTAGGACCCCCAAAACAGTGGTGATTGTAATAATAATGGAAGCTTTGGGGTTTTTTGTTTGGCTTTGCTTCTTGATTTGGGGGGAAGCATTTAATACTTTGTAATTAAGTATTATGTTTGCTAAGGCTTTTCTATAGATAGCTTTTATTTTTATCAGATTAAGAGAGTTCCCTTCTGTTCCTACTTTGCTAGAATAAAGCAAACTTGGAATGATACAGTATCCTTTTTATATACATTGATAGATTTGGATATTCTATTGTTTGTGTAAGATGTTTGCATCCATGTTCATGAGAAAGAATACCCTATAATTTTCTTTTCTTACAATGTACTTGGAGTTTGGCTGTCAAGGTTACGTTGCCTCATTAAATATGTTTCCCCTTTTTTTGTTTTCTGTGAGAAAGGTTAGTATAATATTGGCAGCATTTTTTTCTTTTTTCCTTCTTTATATAGTCACCAATAATATATCTTTTTATCATAGGATCTTTTTCTGCTTCACATTTTTAGCATCCCACAGAACCTTTTATACTGAAATGCATTTAGTACATGCTTCTGTTTTTATATGCTAGAGCTTTTCATAAAATTTTATTTGAAAAATGGACTCAGCTTTAAAAATCATTCAAAAACTGCTTTAAGTTCTTTTCTACATTTCTGTGAATTAGAATACAACTGTATATTGGACTACTTGCTATTGATTGCCCTTGAATGTCTAGTCTATTGTCTGTTTTCTGGTATGTGTATATCTTCTAAGAATGATTCTGAAGTTTTGTAGTCAAGAGTTTATATTTTCCTTTTCAGAACTTTAGAATCTTAATTTTCAGTAAATAATTGTTGAATGTATGACTTGACCCACATGAATTATTTCTGGTGAATGTTCTCTTCTTTCCAAGGTGCCAACCGAGTAGTATTAGAAGATTCCAATATCTTGCAGCCTGTGGGACTGACTGTGTTTGAAAATTGGCTATACTGGATTGATAAGCAGCAGCAAATGATTGAAAAAATTGACATGACAGGTCGAGAGGGTAGAACCAAAGTCCAGGCTCGAATTGCTCAGCTCAGTGACATTCATGCAGTAAAGGAGCTGAACCTTCAGGAATACAGTAAGTGCTGATGGTCTACTGCTAATTGTAGGATTTGTATTTATTGTTAGAAATTAAAAATAAGATATTCTTTTGTATCTTCTTACCACTTTATCCTGAAGATTTTCATGTACTGTTAGGTTTTCCAATTTTTTATCTTTATACTAAACTTACCTGGGAGCTTTTTCAAATTAAACATTTCCTCATAAAATAGGAGTGGGGTAAAGGAATGGTCTTACTCATTTTCAAATATTTCCCCAGGTACAACAAAGGCCCCGCTTGTTATATGTTCTCTTTTTCTCCTTTCTGTCTTTCAGCCTCTTTAAGAATATTAGTATAAGGCATGTATTTCTTTGGTTCCCTGTATACCTCATAATTCAAACAAAAATAAAAGTTATATTTACATGATGATGAATATATTTATGGAGTAACTTTACTCTTTGGCAAAAGCAAAACAAACTAAAAATTAGTGTGCAAAAATTGAATACAGCACTTTAAAAAGTGCCTGCTTTTCCCCCTCTTGAATAAAATTTTCAATTCTCAGCTTAGAAAAGTAGCCAAAAATATTCTTTTTATGTTATTGAAAACTTGAACTTCTTGCCAAGATGGAGGCATAGGTAGATATACTTTGTCTTCTCATACAACCAGAAGAAGGACAACAAAAAAAATTTAACAACAAAAACAACCAGAACTGCCAGAAAATCAAACTGTATGGAAGTCTGACAACCAAGGAGTTAAAGAAGAAACATTCATCCAGACCAGTAGGAGGGGTGAGAAGGGCAGCTAGACAGAGAAAATTCACAGCAAGGCAGCAGCCGGAGGACCAGTGAAAACTGGGTGAGGTGGCGGCTAGCAGAGTGGCCAGATAAACCAGGAGGAACAACTGGGGAGTGAGAGAGAGAGCGCACAACCTAGGGTTCCAGTGCAGGGGAAATAAAGCTTCAGAACCTCTGACTAAAATATCCTGTGGGGGTTGAGTTAGCGGTGGGAGGAACTCCTAGCCTCACAGTAGAGCTTGTTGGGGAGACCCACAGGGCCCTAGAATATACACAAACCCATCCACCCACCCAGGAATCAGCACCAGAAGGGCCCAATTTGCTTGTGGGTCGTGAGGGAAGTGACTGAAAGCCAGCAGAGAGCTGAGCAAGTGGCACTGTTCCCTCTTGGACCCCTCCCCTACAGACACAGTGAAGCACCACACACTGTGAAATGGGTTGCCCTGCCCTGGTGAACACCTAAGGCTCCACTCCTTACTATGTAACAAGCACTCGGAGACCAAAAAAAAAAAATATGGCCCAAATGAGAGAACAAATCAAAGCACCAGAAAAAATACAACTAAGTAATGAAGAGGTAGCCAACCTATGCAATGCAGAGTTCAGAACACTGGTAATCAGGATGCTCACAGAAGTGGTTGAGTATGGTTGCAAAATAGAGGAAGTGAAGGCTATGAAAAGTAAAATAAAGGAAAATGTACAAAGAACCTACAGCGAGGGGAAGGAAAGTGGGACTCAAATTATGGTTTGGACCAGAAAGAAGAAATAAACATTCAACCAGAACAGAATGAAGAAATAATTCCAAACAAACAAACATGAGGAGAGGCTTAGGAACCTCCAGGACAACTTGAAACATTCCAACATCCAAATCATAGGGGTGCCAGAAGGAGAAGAGGAAGAGCAAGGAATTGAAAACTTATTTAAAAAAATAATGAAGGAGAACTTCCCTAATCTGACAAAGGAAATAGACTTCCAGGAAGTCCCGGAAGCTCAGAGAGTCCCAAAGAAGTTGGACCCAGGGAAGCACACACCAAGACAATCATAACTGCATTACCCAAAATTAAAGATGAGGAGAGAATCTTAAAAGCATCAAGAGAAAAGGAGACAGTTACCTATAAAGGAATTTCCGTAAGAAGAAATCAGGCAAGAAGGGGCTGGAAAGAAATATTCCAAGCCATCAAAGGTAAGGACCTACATCCAAGATTGCTCTGTCCAGCAAAGCTTTCATTTAGAATGGAAGGGCAGATAAAGTGCTCCCCAGATAAAGTCACGTTAACAGAGTTTATCATCACCTAACCCTTATTGTTTGAAATGTTAAAGGGACTTATCTAAGAAATAGATGATCGAAAACTATGGTCAAAAACTTACAACAAACTCACAACTATTGACAACTGAACCTAAAAAAAAAAAAGAATAGACTAAGCAAATGGAGAACACATGGAGGGTTAGCAACAGGGGAGTAGGGGGAGGGGAGAGGGGGAAAGGTACAGAGAATAAGTAGCATAGATGGTAGGGAGAACATAGGGGGAGGGCAAGAATAGTATGGGAAATGTAGAAGCTAAAGATCTTATGACACATGGACATGAACTAAAGGGGGTGAATGTGAGTGGGAGAGGGTGTGCAGGGTGGAAGGGAATGAAGGGGGGTAATGGGACAACTAATAGCATAATCAATAAAATATATTAAAAATAAAAAAAGAAAGAACAGATTAAAGCTAACAACTAAAACAGGAACAGAATCACAGAAATGGAGATCACACGGAGGGTTATCAGCAGGGAAGGGGAGGTGGGGGAATGGGGGAAAAGGTACAGGGAATAAGAAGCATAAATGGCAGGTAAGAAATGGACAGGGGAGGTTAGAATAATATGGGAAATGGAGACGCCAAAGAATTACATGTATGACCCATCGAAATGAACTAATATGGAGAAATGCTGGTGGGAGGGGGGTTCAGGGCAGAGGGGAATAAAGGGGAGAGGGAAAAATGGGACAACTGTAATAGTATAATCAACTATATATATATGTATTTTTTTTTAAAGAAAACCTTTGAAAATGAGCGATCATCTTTAGCCTAGTTACTTGTTAATAGGTGTCTACAATCAAAAGTACCCTCATCAGTAACTACTGTAGGTCTTACATGATTGTACCAGGAATGCAATCATGTTAAATGTAGGACTAAAGAGAGAACTATTGAAACTCCTCAACTTCTCAGCACAATGCTTTCAAATTAAATAGGAATATGAAAGAATAGAGGAGTGAGGTCACCATTGCTTGTTCAGGTCTTCATGATGTTGTCACTGTTTATGGACTTAGAAGCTAAGTTTAGAGATGTCAAGTTTTAAGAATTTGACAGTTAGCATTGTTGCTGTTCTGTGTTGTGACATGTACAATAATTCATGCTGAATATGTAATAGATGGAAATAAGATAATGACACAGTACCTAAGTTACATATTCAATTGATATAAAATCTCACTTGAGCTTTTCAAAACTTCCTGGGGGCAAAGTTATCTTTTTTTTATAATTCAACATTTAAATATGGTTTTATACTTGGAAAAACATTTTAAAACTTTAATAACATTAAAGAGAATAGGATTTATGTTTATCAAAAGTGTATGGCCCATAGGCAGATCACTTGAGGCGGAGTGATGGTACTCAGGAGGAGGAAATGGCACTTGACTGCATAAGGTCTAGTGAAGAATTATGAAAGATAACTCTTCTATCATTGCTGAGTCTGGGTCTAATTTCACCTATAACTACTTTATTTTTCGCATGTCTGAATCAAGTATCTTTAGCTCCATTTGGAGTTGTAGGGGGTTGCCATCCTTTGTTGTCTTCTGTTTGGTTTTAGGGTTGCTGTGTGCCCAGAGTAGTAGGAGAGGCATCATTCTGTGATTTGTGCTGAGAACCCTAATTGGGTTAACATTCGTTTTTTATTGAATTTATTGTGGTAACATTGGTTAGTGGAATTGTCGTGTTGTGTGTTCACCACCCCAAGTCAAATTTTCTTTAAAAAAGTGTCATGGAATTGAGGGTCGAGAAACACTGGATCCTAATATAGTTTGTGGGTCCTAATGTAATGACTGACATGTGTTTTGGGACAGTGAGCTGACTCCCTCAATCTCATCAGCACACGCTAAAGCAGAACTGATGTGTCAGTGAAAAGAGAATCAGATAATGAATGGGTGTCTCTACGTTAGACGTTGGTATTCTGTCCTGACAGATATCCAGTTGCTTTTCACACAAGCTAAGTAGAAAATTCATAACAATGATTTCATTAAATACAACCTGTGAGACAGAGTTTGAAAAGTTGCCAGACTGTGTATTTATTTAATTTAACCCAAATATGAGGAAAATGAAACATTTGTATCATTTCAGGTTATGTTTTGCAGTTGACCAAGCAGATAATTTTGATTGTTTCCAAATGTTTGAGTTCCCTGTGAACTTAAGTTTTTTCTTATAACAACTCTAATTATCAGTGGATTCTATATTAAAATATACTTTTTAAGCCCTGGCTGGCGTAGCTCAGTGGATTGAGCGCGGGCTGGGAACCAAAGTGTCCCAGGTTCAATTCCCAGCCAGGGTACATTCCTGGGTTGCAGGCCATAACCCCCAGCAACCACACATTGATGTCTGTCTCTCTCTGTCTCTCTGTCTCTCTGTCTCTCTCTCTTTCTCCTTCTCTCCCTCTCCCTCCCTCCCTCCCTCCCTTCCCTCCCTTCCCTCTCTAAAAAAAATAAATAAAATCTTTAAAAAATATATTTTAAAAAAATATATACTTTTTGAGTAATATCATCTGATCTTTTAGAAAGATCTGAGTTAAACTCTATAGTTTAGAAGCATTTTTGTATATTAAATAGAACAATATCTAGGTCTCAACCTTCTGCCTACAAATTAATATGAGCTGTGTCATTACCTTGCTTAAAATAATTTAAAATATTTTATATATACATATGTACAGACAGTGTTTTGAACTTTTAAATCTTTGTCCTCATTTTCTTGAAGGTTGTGTAGGGATGGAGCAAGGAAGCATATACATGTGCAAATATTAAAGTCTGAGGTGATTTACATTTTGTTTTCTTGATACTTCATAAGTGGTAGATTTTTAACTAAACTACCTTCCCTCCCCTCCCTGCAGGACAGCATCCATGTGCTCAGGACAATGGTGGCTGTTCACATATTTGTCTTGTAAAAGGAGATGGTACTACACGGTGCTCTTGCCCTATGCACTTGGTTCTGCTTCAGGATGAGCTGTCATGTGGAGGTACATGTGTTATCATTTCCTTGTGCAGATTGTTTAAGCTATTCTGTAACTGAATAGGTTAATTCACTGAAGGGAGGAACTATTCTCTATAGTGGCAGGAATGTTAAAATAATCTGATTTCTAATGAGAGGAAAATTACTAGGGAACTGAGTTTATAAAGGTATTAAACATTATAATCATAAGCTGATATAAAAGTGTTTTCTACTATAAAAGATAGATAAAACACATATTGCTGTGAACAGAGATTGAAAAGGCTTATATATGCAAAAGTTAAAATCATTGAAAAAATGGTATTATAAGAATATTTTATTCTTTTAATTTTTCTACTTTTAAAAAAAGTAAGTAACACGTATTGAGTAGCAGCAGCATCCAAGACACTGTGCTTGGACTGCAGAAGATTTGAAGGTCTCGGAGACAGACCGGCGTGGTTGGGGAGATCAGGTGTGTGCGCAGAAAGAGTTAAGCTCTGGTGCTTCGAAGTAGCAAGTGTTGCACAACACTGTGAACATAGTCAATGCCACTGAGCTGTACGCTTTAAAACGGTTAACTGGTGGGCTTTTCTACATATATTTTACACATTTTTTTAAAACAAAATGCTTCCATATCAGGGTCTTGGTGTTAACTCAAATAAGGCAAATCTTAGAAAAATTTACTTCTATGAAGTAACACAAATAAAATTGAATCAAGGATATCACCTCTTATTTAGAAGTCTTAAAAAAAGACCTTTGCATTTTTCTTTGTATTTAGTGATTGTTTTTAGTGCACATATTACATGAGTAGCATGTTTTACCTAATGTATACGACTGCATTACCCAAAGCAAGACATGCACTTTTGTCATTAAGAAAAGTACCCTCATGTCCATTAGCAGCCAGTTCTCATCTTCCAAAAGTAACCACTGTTCTGATTTTTATCCCTGTAGTTTAGCTATGCTTGTTATTGAACTTTATAGAAGGAACCATGATATATGTACTCTTTAATGTCTGGATTATCTTAATATAATTTTGAGATTCAACTGTAGAGTGGAGTATATCAGTTTCTTCCTTTGTTATTTCTTCTCTGATTAAATGAGATGGGTGGATTACAGATTTTATCTATTATGAAGTGTTTTGTACAATATATATTAATTATTAAATGAGCTCCACTCAGGTGTATTTGACCTCTGTGTGATACTTACTTTATTTTTGTTACTCCCCTCCCCTTTGTCTATTGAAGAACCCCCAACATGTTCTCCTCAGCAGTTTACTTGTTTCACGGGAGAAATTGATTGTATCCCTGTGGCTTGGCGATGTGATGGGTTTACTGAATGTGAAGACCACAGTGATGAGCTTAACTGTCCTGTGTGCTCAGAGTCCCAGTTCCAGTGTACCAGTGGGCAGTGTATTGATGGTGTACTCCGATGCAATGGAGATGCAAACTGCCAGGATAAATCAGATGAAAAGAACTGTGAAGGTATCTAAAAATTTTAAGACCCAGTTATAAAGTCCTTTCTCCATTAGGATGTTTGCAATTCAGAGTGGAGTGTTGCTTTGGCTCAGTGGTAGATTTGGGGTTTTCAAGTACATTTGACCTTATTATGTTAAGTATAGTAACATGTTCCAAATTGCTGTTTTAGTTCACTTAATATGCATAAGATTTATGCACATTAATAAGCATAGCAGAGGAATGAGGCCAAAAGAACTTCAGTATGTAAAAATAGTACTTGTTTCCAATAAACTTTGAATTAGTGAATTTATTTCAATGTAAAATAAGTTCATTATTTTTTTCTTTCCTCCATTAACCTTTAACATGGTAAAAAAAAACCCCCACAAATTCTTTGGAATTATTAGTGAATGATGAAATTTAACATAAAGAACAAAATAGGAGCCCGTGACTGGTGTGGTTCATTTGGTTGGCTGTTGTCCCACAAAGGGAAAGGTTGCTGGTTCAATTCCCAGTAGGGGCACTTGCAGGAGGCAGCTGATCGATGTTTCTCACACCAATTTTTCTTTCCCTCTCTTTCTCCCTCCCTTCCCTTCTCTCTAAAAATAAATAAAATCACTTTTTTAAAAAATGACAAAATAGGAAATTTCCTGCTGGAATTTTTTTTCCTCTACCAATGAAAGTTTTCTGAGAATGATTTTTAAGATATATCTAAAAGTCTCACATTTGTTTTCATTTGTTCCCACAAAGTACTTTTTTGATTCTTGGTAGTATTCAGCTTTACAACATAGTAAAAATAAAAAAACTATTTGCATTTTTCCCCAGTGCTTTGTTTAATTGATCAGTTCCGCTGTGCCAATGGTCAGTGCATTGGAAAACATAAGAAATGTGATCATAATATGGATTGCAGTGACAAAACAGATGAACTGGAATGTTGTAAGTAGGACTAACACCTGTATATTACTCTTAAGGGAGAATTTTTAAAATACATTTTTCTTTTCTTTATGTGTGAGTTTCACTTGTAATCACTATTTCCTTATTAAGAAACAAATATTAATATTAAGCTATTTGTACCAGGGATTTTTTGTTTCGCTTTTAATAATTCCTTAAAGACAGCAATTTTCTTATGCAAAAAAAATCTTCATAGGAACATTTAGTAAAGCACCAGAAAAGAATAAATATTGTTTTGCCACAGCCAAAGTTAAAAATTCTGAAACAGTTTACAGACATACCTAGGAGATAATTGCGGTTTCAGTTCCAGACCCCAGGCCTCCTCATTAAAGTAAATACTGCAATCAGACCAGTCAAACTAATTTTTTGGTTTCACAGTGCATATAAAAGTTATGTTTACACTGTAATGTAGTCTGTTGAGTGTGCAATAGCATTATGTTTTAAAAAGCAATGTGTATACCTTAATTAAAGAATAATCTATTGCTAAAAAAAATGCTAACCATTATCTAAGCCTGTTGGGAAAATGGCACCAATAGACTTGCCTGATGCAGAGTTGCTATAAACCTTCAGTCTGTAAAAAATACAAAATCTGTGAAGCACAATGAAGTGAAGCATACCAAAACAAGGTATGTTTACAGATACGTGGAACTCAGTCAGTGGTCAAAACTTAAGAATTTCTGAACATTAGTCCATGTTCAACATCCCCCATTTTTTTTCTTGACTCTAGTCTCGCAGTGACTTTAAGACCTTCCTCAAAATGCAGCCTGAGGAAATTTGTACCAGTGTATATGCACAGGCCTAGAGACCCTAGGATGAATAGCTTATAGTTTCTTCAAGGTTCTTAACTATTGACCAATGCCCTAATCTATAATATATCCCAAATTGATCAACCTAGTTCTGAATGGAAATCAGCATAAGCCTCGTCTACCCTGTCAAAACTGGTTTAATGAATTATGGAGAGCAGGATGACAGCTACGGTGAGGGAAGTTGGGGGTGGAAGGATTGAGCAAAAAGGAAAAAGGACTCATGGACATGATTGCAGGGGCAGGGTATAAGGGAACTAAATGGTAATGGGAAAAATACAATAAAAAACAAAGAAAATAAAAAAAGAAATTCTTTAATCTTAATAAAGACTTTAAGCTGATATTTTAAAAAATTCAAATGGCATATTCACTGAGACTTGTAGTATCTATTCATATTCATGAAACATTACTGGACACCAACTATGTGCTGAGCATGCAGGGTGCCTGCACCAGTGCTCTTAAAGCTGTCTATTTTGGGGGTAGTAGTAAGATTAGGGCTTTTAAAGCCAGTCAGAGATGGAATTGAATTCTAGCCCGCCCCTCTTACCAGGAACTTCGTTCTTACCAGGAAGTTTAAACCTTAGTTTCCTCATCTTTGGATTGAAGATAATATTTATCCTGATGGCTGTGGGAAAAAATTAAATGAAGTAATATATATATAAAACATACAGCCTGGCTCTATGTGTGTTACGGTATCAGGAGTATCAGGAGATACTATTGATAAAAGAGAGTGATAAATGATATCAAATGTGCTATTTTAGAGATCTTTGCAAGTAGCACACAGGAGAGAGTGGTCAAAGCTTTAGGAATGAAGATGCAGCTCATCAAGGAAGACTTTTTAGAACAGTGATGCTGAAGATATAGGATGTTGATCAATGAATAGTGTTAATTATGCAGATAATTAGAGAGATTGAATTCCTGGCAGAGGAAATATCCTATTCAAAAGCAAAGTGAAATAGGCACGTTTGGCAAACAGCATGTAAATAGGACTGCCAGAGTACATGCTGCATCATGAGGGTGTCAGCAGGAGAAAACGTATGTAAAGGTGAGATCATAGAGGACTTTGCTTTTCTTCTGAAGAGCCTGGACAGTATTCCAGAGTAATGGAGAGTCATTGAGCAACTTAAGTAAAGGGTTGTCATTGCTGCGTAGTTGTGAAAGCTGTGAAGCAGATGCGTTGGAGGCCATAAGATTATATAGGCAGGGAAAACTGTTAGACTGTTGGCTTTCAAATCTTTTGACCAAATCAAGAGGTTACAATGACATGGGTACACACATAAATAATGTCATACAACAGTGTTTATCCATACTATGTGAATGCATTCTGACATTTTCTGCTTTAAAATGTTAGTTGCAACCCACTAAATTGTTTTCACTGTCTAATAACTTGCAGCCTATAATTTAAAAATACTTGAGAGACTGTTGTAGATCAGGCAGACGATGATGACGATGTAAGTTGAGAAGGAGCAGTGTGGTAGATTGATTTTAGTTATTTTGGAAATAAAAGGGTTTGGTAACCATTTAGATTTAGTTGATAAGCTTAGGTGGACACACAGATACCTCACTGAGTGACTGGAGTCGTTCATTAACTAGAATACGTAGCAGGGACTGAAAACTGAAGTACCATTCCATATCTTGGCTGCAGATGTAATGTTTGGCTGATGTAAGGGGTTTTTATTACTTTATTTTTGTTTTTTATTTAATGCAAATACCTTTGCTACAGGCACCTCATTTATTTATGATCTGCTTTACTCCTGGAATTTAGGAAACATGGCAGATGATGGTGACATTGAGTTCAGTTTGCATATGTTGCATTAAAGTTGCCCATTAGATGTCTCATTGAAGCTGTTCAAGAAGTTGACCATATGGGTCTGTAGCTCAAGAGAGAGGTTTGGGCCCTTCAGTTTCTTAATGATAATTAAATCGGAGGCAGTGGATGAAATCTCCCAGTGAGAGTTAAGCAGGGGAGGAAAATAGCAGGAGATAGACAGAACTCTAGGAAGCAACAGTACTTAGAAGTCAGACAGAAGAGAATGAAGCCAACGAAAGGAAACAGAATAATTAGAGATAGTGAAGCTAAGAAAGTGGTGTCTTGGAAGGATATTGATCAGACATTTTTGAGGAAAACAAGAGCCAGCAGTATTGAAAGTAGAGAACGTATAGAAAGGCCAGTGAGGTGAAAGGTTCATTGAATATGGCAAATAGGAGAATGTTGACCTTTGCCAGACTGATTTCAGTGTTGTGGTGAGGATAAAAACCTGATTTCAGTGAGTCAAGATGTGACCTAGAGACTAAGAATTTGGGTTGTCAGCATAAACTTTTCTTTCCTGATTCTTGGCATTAGAATGGAATGCTCAGGGCACTAAAAAAATTGAGATGGTCGCTCCCGGGACTAAGCCGAGTCTGTGCCTCAGACGCCGTAGAGGAAATATGTGATTGGCAGCCCTTATGTAATTGTGTAACTTTTGTGGTACTGTTTTCTCTCATTGCTTTTATTCAGTCTATCACAGGGTGAGTTTAGCTATGGGGATGGGTTATTTCAGGTACGATGAAACAGAAGGAAGGTTTTTAAAGGGTCTGCAATTGTGACCTGTAGTCTGACTACGTTCAGAATGGAAGAATTTTCCTCCTAAGTCAAATAGTAACATTCTGAATTGGATGTACCCTTTTGTTCTTTCTCTCTACCTCTAATATTGATGCCCTGTGCTTCTAAATCCTCAATCCTGTGAAGGTGGGTGCCTTGGGCAGGGTCTTCCTTAGTGCTCTCATGCTCTGGCTTGCTTTCTGAGTCCTCGAGTACTCAAGTACCAGAGACCTGTTCCTTGCGTTCACGCAGCTAGACTCACCCTGAAGGCCGCAGCATGTTGAGCCTGAGAGAGCTAATGTTCATCTTCAGCTTCTAATTTCCTTTCACCAGACCTAAATGTCACTTTTCAAACCTAAAATCAAGTTCAGAGTTGCTTTTGGCTTCACCATTCCAGGTAAAACATTTCATGACTTTTCCAGGTTCATGTGTTTGGGTCCTATAACTGACTCTGAGATTCCAAACTAAGTTTGTTGACTTTAAATGATACACAGAATGAAGTTGGATAGATTTTATATGTATAGGTATTTAAAAAGTCTTCATGTATATGTATTTAAAACTCTACAGTTCACTTAACATCTTTATTTTTATCATTTATACTATGCTTCCCAATGTGTTTATTTCTGTCTTCATTTAAGGATACTTCATTTGATTCCTAATGATAACATTTATCCATAATCCATGGGGTGCGGTGTACGTGTATGAGGGGTACCCCAAAAATCTGGAATGAATTTATTAAAAATTGTGTATTCTTATATGTTTGAAGGTGTTCAGTCACCTTCAAAGCACTCTTTTTGATGCAGTACACCTATCAAGATGTTTTTTTCACTGCTCAAAAGAACTCGTTGGTTTTGATGTCTCTTAGTGTTTCTGCCGTTTTTTTGTTTCACCTCTTCCACACTGGGAAAACATTTCCCTTTGGGGACATTTTTTCACCTGGGGAACCAAAAAAAAAGTTGTTTAAGACGAGATTGGGTGAATAGGGATGGTGTGGCACAGGGGTCATGCTGTTTTTGGTCAAAAACTGCTAAACACTCAGCGCTGTATGGGCAGGTGCACTCATAAATCACCCATCATGAAATGGTCAATGCGTTGAAAGAGACTTCAAAAAAATTCACTGCAGTTGAGTGTAGCCTCTCAGAACAACACCAGCTGGTACGCTGATACAGATGGGTTTCTGGAACACTCACCTAGTAGGGGAAGCCTGTGTATTACAAGCAACCCCCCTCCAGAAGACAATTTCAGTTTTTTTGGATCCCCCCTCCTATCCATATGAAAGAAAAATGTTTCTAAGTTGTCTCCATTAGCTTCACAGTCTGCTCGCAAGCCCTTTTTTTGATTACTACTTTGAATCTGTAGTTGTTTTTCATTATATAACCGCACTGCATTCTCATTTTAGATCCAACTGAGGAGCCAGCACCACCACCCACCAACACAGTTGGTTCAGTTATTGGAGTAATTGTCACTATTTTTGTGTCTGGAACCATATACTTTATCTGCCAGAGGATGTTGTGTCCACGCATGAAGGGAGATGGAGAAACCATGACTAATGACTATGTAGTTCATGGACCAGCCTCTGTGCCCCTTGGTTATGTGCCACACCCAAGTTCTTTGTCAGGATCTCTTCCAGGTGAGTTAAAACTGATCCACTGAAAATCAAGTCTTGGGTCCTGGCAGAATTCTCAATTTTCCATAATTGAAACCAGGATACTTACTGCCCAGAGTCCATTTCAAACTAGACCACATTGGGTTTTAAAGGTTTTGAGAACAAATGTTCTCTTTTACATTTAGCACCTTCTCTGTACACAAAAGATCTGAGGTAGGGGTTGGTAGAAACTGCCAAAGGATATAAAGCAAATAACATACACAGCCATTTATATGTACTGCATTTTTGGATGCAGTCTACTAAACGTGAATCAGCTAGTCACTTGGTGAAAAGTCGTAAACCACAGTTCTTTAGGTTCTCTATAGGTGACCTCAGTACTACTGAGCCCACAAATTAAAGGGGGGCCAAAAAATAGACTAAGATTTCTTTTCAGCAAAGATCTGGAAATTGCTGGGTGACTGCGGGGAGGGATGTAATGTCTTATGTCTTCTCTTACCTTTAGGTGATGACAGTAGGACTAGGGTTATCCAGGCCTAGCCAAGTAGCCAGAAGTTCTGTGCTTGGGTAAAAACCACATTGCTCTAGAGCAGGGGTGTCAAGCTCAATTTCACAGGGCGGGGGTGGGGGGGGCCCACATCAGCTTTGTCATTGCCTTCAAAGGGCCTAATGTAATTGCAACTCCTTAACAGTTAAGGAGTAGTTACATTTATACAGTCCTAAAATTATTTCAGTCCTTTGAAGGCAACTGTGGGCTGATATGGCCTCCGGTGAAAATGAGTTTGACCTCCCTGCTCTAGAGGGTACAGATTTCTTGTCAGTGTTTTCTCACACCCTCAGTGTAAAGAAGCCTTTGTTTTGGAGAATAGGGAGAAGGAGGTTTCAGGCAAAGCCCTCTGAAAATGAGGACTTGTTCTGGGTGTAACTAAATAAACAGACACGATTTTTTAAATGTTAATGATACTATTCTGTGTCACCATATCAATTGGCAGTTAGTACAATTTAGGAAGTCACCTTGGAAAAGAATGTAAATTTTTCTTGAGCACTGGTGGTTGTGATTAGAATATTTACTTAGCTGAAGAAATAATCTTCCATACATTGTATTTATGCCCTTAAAAATGGTTTTAGTTTCTTTCTGACCAAATCTATTGTTTAGTCTACCCTGCTCCACAACTCCCACTCTCCACAGCCCTTTCTTCCTCAAATCCTCTAAGAAACTGAAAACCACTCATTTTATCTCATTTTGAAGAGCTCTGCTTCCATCCTGGGGCAGGCAGAGGGAGCGGTAGGTGTTCTTGGCCTTGCTCTAGGCCAGCTCTCAATGGAAGTGTTCACTGCTAGGGAACATTCATTTCCCTTCTCCATGAAGTGCTTTCAATAATTATTAGGAAAAGGGGGCATAAATTGTTTCAAAGTCGAACTCTTTTGTCGGCATTTATAATCCTAATATTGAATAAAATTATGTCATGCATCTTTATTGATCTTTCTCATCTTCAGTATTTGTCTTCATTTTAGGAATGTCTCGAGGTAAATCAATGATCAGCTCCCTCAGTATCATGGGGGGCAGCAGCGGACCCCCTTACGACCGAGCTCATGTCACAGGAGCCTCATCAAGTAGTTCTTCAAGCACCAAAGGCACTTACTTCCCTGCAGTAAGCAGTCTGTTTTCCTTTGTTTCGCTCTGAATGCTAAGATACACAGGATCTTAGATTTTTACCTCACTTCAGTGTGGGTACTCAGTGATGGTGATGTAAAAAGTTTTTAAACTTAGTGTAGAATTTAGGCATATAAGGTTCAAAGAAGGCTTTACCATCACCTTGTGAGCACTTACAAATCTTTCTTTATGTTTATTGTATACTAATCAGCATATATGGAAGCACTGGACATTAATTTCTACCTAGTAAAAGTGGCACTACTGAGTAGTACCTCCTGAGACGTTTAGGACCTTCATGCCGTGACCTCCCGAAAGAGGAAGCACATGGCACTTCTCCTATGTCAGTAATTTTTCTTTAAACAATTATATTAAAAAAATCAAAACTCAGCTATACTGAATTTAAACCAGTGACTTGTAGATTATAGATTTCCTCTCATCACCTTGCACTGTTTAGCCGTGATGACATTGTGTTGTATGGAGTGGAGAGCCACAATCCTAAAGTCAGTTCTTTGGAAAGGAAGGAGTGTACTAATAGTCTAATGGGAAGGAATAGAACAGAGAGGAAAGAAGAGAAGTTGAAAGAAAGTCTAATAGTCTCTCTGTGGGGTAGACCACTGTTATTTTAATAATTTCATTATTTTCCTTGTAGATTTTGAACCCTCCGCCATCCCCAGCCACAGAGCGATCGCATTACACCATGGAATTTGGTTATTCTTCAAACAGTCCTTCCACTCACAGGTCCTACAGGTATTACACATCCTCCTCTAATATAAATTGAAGTCTTTATTAGAAGGACGAAGTATTCCTCTAGTTGTGGGCTTGATGTAGACCCAAGTGCGTAGATAGATGATGGTCACCGAGAGAGAATGGGCATCTTGTCTTGCTAATACTCGTGTTGCTCCTAGCACAAATTCTTTTCTTTCAGGGCATTGCACATTTTTTAAAAGAGAGTCACAAATGCTGGCTTTTAGGACAATAAGAGTATAGCCTTCAGTGCTTTGGCAGTGTTTTTTAAGAGAATGTTATCCATCAAACTGATTTCAAAATAGGTAATTTGCTCAGGTTAGGTGTGATTGATAGTCTAAGGATGAAGTACTGGGATAAGACTTGTGTGTTCAGAGTTGTGAGAGCTCTAAAACAGTTGGATTTTTAAGAGCACAGAACTTGAGGGAAGCTTAAATTCAGCCCTTGTTTACATACATTATAATTGCATGGAATAGATTACGACTCACTAAAATAAATGTATTTGTAAGCCGAAGGGGAGGGTATGCCTTTGTGCTGATTTATAAATATATAGAGCAGAGTGAGCAGGTTAATAAACATAAGCACTCGTGTTGCCCTTACTCTTTCCTCTTATTTGAAAGGCCAGCAAATAGTCAAGAGCTTGATACTCTCTGTCTACACACTTAGTGCCAGTATTTATTGGCATTCCTCACGTGCCTGTTGTCTTCAAGATAAGGTTTCCTAGCATTCCAATCAAATAGCCCATATCTATAACCATATAGATATATAGAAATCAAGTAGAAACTTGTTTATACTACCTCATTCAGAATTCTCATTTTAGTGTTTAAATGAGATTTTTTTGAGATGGGCTAGACTCTGAATTGATTTTTATATTTTATTGTAAGTGTTGCTTTCCCTGCCATAAGTCTGCTTTAAAATGCCAAAATAAAGGGGTGAAAACCTGAAAATTAAAAAAAAAAAAAAAAAAAACAGAAAAAGAAAAGACCTAAAATTTTATTTTAAATCTTTAAATTTCTGTAAATTGAATAAAATGTTTAATTAAAGTGATCATAACATCAAAAACAATTCTTAGTCATTTCCCACATCTCAAATTAAGCCCATTTTGTTTCTTCTCAATGAAACTTTTTATCATTTGTTGAGATTTTCGTTTAAAATAGAACTTAAAAGAATTTGTTGATTCTTCTTTCTTCTTTTCCTCCCTGTTTTTTCCTGTGAAAATGGAAGTGTTGGGACTTTTAAATGTTAAGCCAAGGAAGTTTACCAAGGCTTGACTGACACCTGATTGGACAGAATGATAAGACCTAAAAGATACTATGACACATGTCGGTATTGGTAGTGAAAAGCAAAGAAACAAACAAACAAAACACACACTGTAATAAACCTGCTCGGCAGGTTCTGTAGCTTTTGTTTTTTGGCAGCCATTTCTGTTGAGGCAAGTCCTAATGGTATCGAATGGTCTGCATCCGGGGATATTATCCATGGCTCTCTCTGTCACTAGGTGTTTTATGGATTGTAACTTCAGTTTTATACTTGTTCTTGCCCCTCTCTTGCAGTTTCTTTGTTTGATGAGAAAGCATGTAAGATTAACTTCACCATATTGAAAATATAAAAGTATAAGAAGTTGCAGGTGGAAGTAGAAATGATAGAAAAACCTGCACGTTGCCCTGGCTGGTGTGGCTCAGTTGGTTGAGCACTGGCCTATGAACTCAAAGGTCACCAGTTCAATTACTGGTCAGGGCACGGGCTTGGGTTGTAGGTAAGGTCCCCAGTTAGGGGTATGCAAAAGGTAACTGATGGATAGCTGTCTTCCTCTTTTTCTCCCTTCCTTC
This sequence comes from Phyllostomus discolor, assembly GCF_004126475.2. Taxonomy (NCBI): domain Eukaryota; kingdom Metazoa; phylum Chordata; class Mammalia; order Chiroptera; family Phyllostomidae; genus Phyllostomus; species Phyllostomus discolor. Next base: position 190,651,250 of record NC_040904.2, read on the forward strand.
CCCTCGCTCTAAAAAATAAATAAAATCTTTTTAAAAAAGAAAAACTGGGTGTTAAATGAGCTCTTACTTTCTCTAATGTGATCCTCTCTTTCCAGTACCTTTTTCTTTAGTTAGCCATGCTGCAAACTTTTAACAGCTATCAATTACTTGAAAAGGTAAATAAACAAGTGTAAAAAATAAGTCAGGTCAAATACATATTAGAAAATTCACTGGTTCTGTGAATTTATTATTTTAATGTTCAGTTAAAGCTGCTCCTGTGACAACACGCTCATCTCTGCACGGAGAGTCGAAACTCTCTGAAACCACAGCAGTTTCCCTCTGCTGACCGAACACGAGTGGGATGATGAGCCCCTTAGGCTGTCTACAGTGTTTAGTCTGGCTTGTACAGTACTTGATTTTTAAAAAGAGAATGAAGTCGTCAGACATCATTAGATCATTCATCAGGTAAATGATAGAGCAGTTAAAGAACGTGGAGGGAGCGTTACCTGTTTGAGTAGTGTAAAGCGTGTGAAGATCCTTCTTCTCTCAGACCGTGAAGTGGCAGAAATGAGTGAGGTTCGCTGTAAGTAGACTAAACGCTGACTGTGTTAACTGACAGGTTTTCCAGACGTGACCATTAAGTACAACTGAATAGTTCTTTTTTATTTCGTGATACAGTTTAACTTAAAGCTATAAGAGCACATCCAAAGTCACCTCCTCATTTCCATTCTATCCATGTTTAATTGCCTCTAATCACATTTTATCTGCAAATGTGAAATGCATGCTATCTTCCACCTCTGGACTGCCATCGAAAATTGCCTTTTGGTCTGTGCAGATTTAAATTGCAGTAGCTTATTATCTTCAAGATGAAGTTTATATCCAATACCTCTATATTTTGATAGGAAAAACCACTTTTTAATAAAACTAACTCTTCTCTTGATTTTCTTCCAATACCAGCTACAGGCCATATAGCTACCGGCACTTTGCACCCCCCACCACGCCCTGCAGCACCGATGTTTGTGACAGTGACTATGCCCCCAGCCGGAGAATGACCTCGGTGGCAACAGTCAAGGGCTACACTAGTGACTTGAACTATGACTCAGAGCCTGTGCCCCCACCTCCCACACCCCGAAGCCAATACTTGTCAGCAGAAGAGAACTATGAAAGCTGCCCGCCTTCTCCGTACACAGAGAGAAGCTACTCGCATCACCTCTACCCTCCGCCACCGTCTCCCTGTACAGACTCCTCCTGAGGAGGGGCCCTCCTCCTCTGACTGCCTCCAACACAAAAATGTACATACAGATTTGGCTGAGATCTGGAGGGGGGGAGGGAGATACTTAGAGAAGGATGAGGCAGGCCATGTACAGTTAAAAATTATAAATGGAGTAGGGAATACTGGAGATATTTGTACAGAAGAAAAGGATATTTATATATTTTCTTAAAACAGCAAATTTGCTGCTTGTGCCATAAAAATTTGTATAAAAATAAATTTGTACTAAAAGTTTTATTTTTGCAAAATAAATACACAAAGCATGCCTTAAACCCAGTGAAGTGACTGAGTACAGAGGAAACAGGCATAATAAAGGCATCAGTGACCAGGAGTGTCTGGGCTTTATTGATACCAAAAAAAAAAAGAAGAAGAAAAATTTAAATCCATCTCAGAGCAGCAAACCATAGATACTTGGAAGTAGCCAAATAGCCTTCATGTTACATAACATTTGAGGGCCAACAGGTTTAAGAAATCCTGAAAAAAAAATAATACTAACTTTGGACGTAGGGCTTTGTTTTCTCTAGGAGTCCAACAATTTTAGTGAGGAAAATAGATATTCATAAAAATCCGTTCTGGGTACCGCTGTCGCAGGAAAGGTCAGCCGCCTGGTAGGATGCCGCGGGGCCGTCTGTGTGCGCATGTCTCTGTCCCTGTGTCCGAGTCCGCGCCGCCTTCAGAGTTTGGTTCTCGCCGTGTTTTTACCGTCCTTGCTCCCCCAGCAGCTTTATAGGCCCGTTTGCCAAGATACGATTTATTCAAAGCTTTTTATCTGAAGATTAATTAAATGGATTTTTCTAAATTAAGGTTTCATTTTAATATTTATACTAGCTCCCTTCCCCTGAAGGCTTAGCTCTTCTGTTAGACTGATGTTTTCACGTAATGATCAAAGGTAAGACATATTATTGCTCCTCTTTACTTCTAAGATTGTTTAATGTTCATTAAACTGTCTTCTTACAACACATATAGACAATGTTTAAGAATTACAAATTTAGCTATTATTTTTTTGTTGTAAATTAATCATATATCCTTGCAGTACTTTCAGCATATAATATCACAATATGAAATCATTTTTATATATATTTTCCTACTAAAATATTTTAATGTGTTCCAGTAAGAGACAATCTGTGTAAAAGGAGAATTTTGTTATCATTAGGTTTTCCCTTTATTAACTGTTTGTGACACTTTCATGTTCTTTAGGCCAATTTTTCTCAGAATGATGTCTACATACATACCTCCTCTAATGCGTGACATGAGTTTAGTATCTTTCTGTTACCTAATGTGAATGTTAGACTTTTTCAAATTATCCGCAAATTATCCTTATAATCACCTTGTATATATTTGTGTGTCCTCTCTTATCCCAATATGGATTAAGATTTAACAAATTTAACAACACAGATCACTTGAGAAGGCAAACTATTAACTTCTCAGCGGTCAGAGCTCGGGGCGGGGGGAGGGGGGGCGGGTACTGGAAGGCTGTCGTGTCACCTGCCCGACCCGACCTGTGCGGGACTGGGCCGCTGCGTCTTCCGCTGTCGGGGCTGACCTGTGGGGTGACTCTAGCGCTGCTCTTCCACCTTGCCAGAAGTTAGTTTCCTGCTTTTCACATGTTTTCAACATTTCTCTGCTACAATTGAATGTGTTTTTAAACTCGTGTACTTTTTACCTTAACAGATGTTGGTCAGCTAGTTATTGAATGGTTTTAAAAAAAAAAATCTGTCTTGCTGGGGCCTCTGGATTTTGGGGCCCAAGAGAAAACAACGGAAGAAAGGATTCAGAATATCAGCAAGGATGAAATACTTCTTTAAGCAATTAAAAAATACCTAAGTAAACTTTTTGGAGAGGAACAAAACTGGTTTCAGAATAATGCTTAGATTGTCGAGGACACCTAGTAAGAATTGGGGGCACTTGATTTCGCGTATAAATAAATGGTAATCCACCAGTTTCTTGCATTTCAGTCAGACTAGCATTGACTTCCTCTTGACGGAACCAAGTGCCCCCCGCCTGACGGAATGGACACTGCAGTTGTACTCTGTGACACACAGGGGCACTTTGTGCTTAAATGAAGATGGGAAGGTTAGCAATAACTGGGTATCGGTTAGAATTTGACAATTCTATATGTTTACATTTTTTAGTGTGCATCTTTATCTGGGGGGCTTCCCATGCGGGAACTTGCACTATGACGAACTAAGAAGAACACTGCCTTGTTGTATCTCAGTCCAAGTGCTTGTACTGCGATGGCAATGGCCTCTTCTTGCAAAATGCTAATTTGTGTGCCAATTTGAAATTATTTGAAGGTGGTTCAGTTTAATTTCAGAATCCTCTTTCTGGAGTAGTTGAGATGGATTTTTAATATTTTGGGGCATACCTTCAAAATGGGAGAATTGTGGGAATTCAGGGAAGATTTATTGGCCCTTAGGTTACATGGACAGTTAAGCTTAAGTAAACTACCGTGTCTTGATTCATTATCCATTGGGGCGCGGGGATGAATAAAATGTCATTAGCTTTCTTAAAAATGTATTTATTTTGAATGTTTTAAAGTATTCCCACTTACTGGTGTGATTAGAATTATCTGAGAAATTAGCTTTAGCAAAGGATACGTTCTGTACACTATAGTAAGCTATTCCACATTGAAAGTGGTCTTTTATGACCCTGAAATTTTCTAACTTGAACTTGGCTCCTGCAGAGCCCTGGTCTTCTAAACAGCAGCTCACTGGTTTTGCTCTGAACCTTTAATACATTTGAGAACAACTGTTCTAAAAGGCTGACGTGTATTTGGAAACCTAATATAGGTAGATACATTGGAAGGGGGGTGGTTTAATTATCTGAGCAGTAAAATTTTAGTATGTTTGAGGACTGCATTCATTTAAAAACAACTCTGAAGTCAATAATTTGTGTAAAGCCAACTCATTCAATATTAGGATATTAAAATAGCCTCCATTGGTATTACGTAGCAGTTAGTTCTGGGGAAAATCTTTGTTTTGCTCTAAAGGTACATTAATAAAGAAGACTTAAGTACAGTTGGTAGCTCTGGCTTACCTAGCCTATTGATGAACTGTGTGTATTTATGTGACCTGACAGCAGCAATCATGGTAGGCATTATTTACTTCCGGTGCCAGAGAGGCTTTCTTTGCACAAGCGTGCTTCTCTGCAATAAAAGTGCTGCTGCTGTTTCCCTGTCTAGTCCTGTGCCTAGATTAGATGCTTGTAAGTGTAGTTTTAAAATTGTTTTATATCTTGGAGGAGAAAACATGCCACTCCATTAATTTGCATGCCATAAGAGCTGCACACTGTATACCATTTTACATGTAACAACAAAAAAAAATCTTGGGCTTTTCAAATCCCAAATATGCCATGCTTTATTAAGTTACAGTATGTCTGGAGTGTGGGTATGAGTGTGAGTATCAGTTGTCTGACAAGTATCTGGACGTTTGCAAATGGGACTGTGCAGGAGGTGTAGACATGAACTGAGTCATAAAGAAGTAATCGTATGTTTAAAACGTTCTCAGAATTTTTAAGCTCAAGAAATTTAATTTTATTTGGTATTTCTTTCCTTATCCCAAGTCTAAAATGAGCCAAGAGAAATAACAGATGATTTTAGAAAGTGCTGGTAGCCTGTGTGGTTTCTGACTTCTGGGATGGCCTCATTTTATAATGGTCTCAAAATTTAGCTCTTGAAATTCTCAAAGTTTTTAGAAGACATTGGACCTAAAAAAATCATTTTACATTTGTAATTTTTAAAGTTCTTAATTATGAATATTGTGAATCTGTATACTCAGGATATTTCTGGCTTGACTGTGTGTATTCAAAAAATATTCAGGATTTGACAGATAAGAATTATAAACTAAGCAATTTCTTGTACTCAGAACTGGATTATAGACCTAACAAAAATGCCCCCCCCCATCATTACTTAGGGTTTGACTAAAAGTTAACACCAAAGAATTACAGACAACTGCTTTTGCTTAACTGTCCATTCTTTTTTAAATCAGGGTAGAGATGCATATATATGTATGTGAATATATATATGAATATTCTTTTAACATGGATAGTAAAAAGACAGAGTCTGATAGAATCTAACGTTATGTGAAAAAGTATCTGGGGTTAGCAAGGAAAAATTTTACAAGAGTAAAGAGGATACTGAGAAACTTAAGCTGGACTAGCCTGATTTGCAAGTGAAGGACCTGGTGCTGCTTTCAGATGTTTATCCTTTGTGTTTTTAAATTTTTTTCTTAAGCTTTAATCTTCGTTTTGTCTTAAAGTCAGCTGGTGTTTCTTGTTCTCGGACTTTGGTACGATGGTGCTTTGCAAGGATGTATTTATATTTTAATGGCCAACATTTGGTCAGCCCTTGTCCACTATTCACTTCCCCCTTTTTGTAAAATAAGTGCTTTAATTGTAAACTGTATAAAAATACCTTGTATAAATCCCCCTTTTGATTATTACAATAAGCTGAGCTGTAACAAATGAAATGTTGATTTTTATAATAAAACAGTGGAAAATAAAAGTGTCATTTCTTTTCAGCGAGAAATTAAAACCAGCTGCTTGTGCTGTGCCGTGATATATGACTGCTGTGTTTCAGACACAACAAAACCCACCTTTATTTTTATTTCAAGTAAAACACAACCTTGGAAGAAAGGCTTTTTATTAGGCAGTAATTGAGCTCAAACATCAGGTGGCTAATGGAAACCAAGTTTTAATATAAAGGTCTTTCCTTTGAATCAGTACGCTTGCCTTGGCTTAGACATTTATGTAACCCTGACCCCCAACAAAAGTCTAGTGCCCGCCTGACAATGTACACAGTGGTTTGCTTGGTTTAAGGGCAGGTACAAGAATGCAGAAAACAGTTTAAGTTGTTTTGGGTTCTTTCCCCTAGGTAGGTTTTCATCTAAGTTTATACAGTCTTTTTAATTTCAGTTCTTTGCCTTGTATATAGTTGCATTTAAATGTAGTGATTTCTAAATAAATTTAAATCAAAGGATGAGTTGGTTGAAATATAGAGTTAAACTTGCTGATGGGGTTCAGGGCACGCTACCCCAAATTACAGTACCTCGACATATTAAATGTCTGAAGCTGAAGGAATTTGAGAAATAGCATGTGCAGGAAGCTCACTGACCTTCCCCTGAAGTAGGCCCTAAAGCCCCTCGTGAGAAGTGTCCTCCCTGAAGCCAGAGGACAGGAGCAAGAGGGACGCAGGAAACTGGATGAACAAGCCTTGCTGAGTCGTCCCCAGTTTCCTACACTTAGCTCATAGTGTTGAGTTAGCTGAAAAGTCCGTTTAGTTTTTTCTGTGAAGTGAAAGATACATTTTTCATTTTCACCAATAACTTTATTGATTTGGATATTTTGAGTATGGCAGCTATATCCCGCGTGGTATAATGTTGTTTCTCAGTTAATGTCTCGATTTGATCACTGTTAACTTCAGCTGGTCTACCCAACCGTGGAGCATCTCCTGGTCCAGTGAGAAATCTCCAACATGGAACTTCCCAAACCACTTTTGACACATTTGATCAGTCATAGCACCTCCTCCATACACTGCACAAATCTTTTGAGTTTCAGTTGCATTTTTACCTTTCTTGAAGTAAAGCATAATATACCAGAAATGTTGCTTGTCATCCATCTTCAGTATTAAAATGGCTATACAAAAATTGATCAGTTTTGATTTTTTTTAATGCACACAGATACAATAATCTAACAAAAATTGTTTTGAACAAAGGCAAGCACTACTAGAGCCATCTTAGGAGAGAAACGAATGAACTTTCTGGCTAGCCCAATGTTTGTCCCATCGTATCTTTACTAAACTTGCAACTCTCCTCAAACCTAGCATAGAAACATCAGATTTAACCATTTGTCTTTATTTTCTTATGAGGGCTCCTGTGTTGTGTAAAGCTTAAGTCATTTGTATGTTATTCCTTGTTAATGTCTAGAAGAAAATTTTCTTCTTGAGATTTGCATTAGCAAATTCACGTTTTATCACCATATAAAGCCAATTTCCAATAGAAGGGCTAAAAATAAAGGATAGTTTTGCTAACATTGGGCTTGCATTTACTGTGCACCAGCCACAATGCTAAGTATTTGCTGTTTCCCTCCTCAAAATAGACAACTGATTAATAAGCGGCCTTGATGGGAAATGCCAAACTTGAGCATTAAAAAGTACAGTGCAAAATTTCTATCAGAGGCAGTGGCAGTGGGTAGACGGGGAAGGACACTGAGACTTAGATTCTAATCTCTGGTCCATTTTCATTAAGTGTCAAGGTGTGTCTGAACTCATTCACTATTTGTTGGTGTTAGGCTCTGTTAGAGTTTTCTGTACCTTGACTCGTCAGCCAGTTCTATTACCTGTTCCAGAAAGCTACTTGTACATAAAGCATTCTAGGCAATGAGTAGTACTACAAGTCTCCCGGAGATGAAACAGCTATCTAGTATCTTGTCCAGATGCCTATTCCAAGCTTCCTTCCCCCTTTGCCCCTTCTCTGGTCTTGCTCTGCATTTTAAAGGAATTTACACTTCTCAAACGAGAGTCAGCCCCAGGCAGGCCCATGATACAGCACAAGCTTTATGGCAGACAAAAATTATTTTGAGAGTGTTTTTTTACTTCTGATCATCCTACCCAAATCTCCCCCACTGCCATTACCCAATGTCATGGCCTTGAAGACTTGTGTTTTGTCTGGTAAGTAGAGTCCTTTTTCTTGGGGATTCCATGGGAAGGAGGGAAAGTGTTAGGGCCCTTGAGTTCTATATAATGCTTGTGTTTCTTAGGTGCAGATGTATATTATGGGAAGGTTTTTAAGTAAACTCAATTTTGATATAGGGCAATTTATACTTTCTATTATGTCAATTTTCATCATTTATGTGTTTCATGAATTTGTCCATTTCATCTATATTTTCAATTTATTGGCAAAAAGTATGTCTCATAAAAAAAGTGTCTTGTGCTTTTAATGTCTTCATTTCTGACATTTGGTAATTTGTGTCTTGGTCAAACTAAAGGTGTATCAATATTATCTTTCAAAAATGAGGTCTTATTCTAATTAACTTTTTTCTATTGTATGTCTATTTTCTATTTCATTGTTTTCTACTCATTATTTCTTTTACTCATGTAGGTCAAATTTGTTTAGCTGCTTAAGATGGAACTGTATGGATTTTAGACTTTCCTACTATAAGCATTTAAAACTATTACATTTTCCTCTAAGCATGTTTATCCTTCAGTTCAAAACATTTTCCAGTTTCACATGTGATTCCTTTTTTGGACCATGTACTACATAAAAATGTGTTTATCTTCTAAATATATGTGACTTTTTAGATATAATTTTGTTAGACTTAATTTCATAATGGTCATAGATACTCTATAATTTTAACTTTAAAATTTATTGAGACTTGTTTTATGTGCCAGACTATGGTCTAATAGTGAATGTTTTATGGGCATTTGAGTAGTAAGTACTCTGCAGTGTTTGGATGCAGTTTTCTATAAAGTCAGGTTAGGTTAATACTGTTGTTCTAGTCTGCTACATCTTTGCTGACTACTATCAGTTACTGAGAGAAGAGTGTTGAAATCAACTAAATTGTTGGTTTCTCTATTTTACCTTTTTGTTTAATAAATTTTTTCTTCATTTTGAGCTCTGTATATTTTTGGATTATTATTTTTAAAATAAAATCTTTTTTATTGATTTTAGAGAGAAGAAGGAAGACAGAGAAACACTGATTTGTTGTTCCAGTTATTTATGCATTCATTGGTTGATTTTTCTATGTGCCCTGACTGGGGATCAAACCCACAACTTTGGCGTATCAGGACCACACACTGACCAACTGAGCTACCTGGCCAGGGCTATTTTAGGATTATTATATCTTAATAATTCACCCTTTTATCATTATGTAATGTTCCTCTTTGTCCCCATATTCCTTGAACTGACGTCTACTTTGATACTCTACCCGTTCCTGCCTTCTTACTAGTTTTGCATATATTTTCACTTCTTTCAATGTATCTCTATTTTATGTATGGACATAAAACAGTATAATTGGGTCTTCCTTTTTATTTATTCTATTCCTGCCTTCAATTGGAAGGTTTAGCCATTTCCATTTAATGCAGTTACTGATATGATAGGGTTTATTGTCTGTCTTGCTCTAGTCTTCTTGTGCCAACTGTTGTTTCTCTTTGGCTTTTTTTGAATGGATTATCTTTACTAGTCCATTTATTTCCACTATTGACTTATTAGCAATGCTGATGTGGTTGATCATTGCTGTATGATTTACAGTTTGCATTTTTAATTTGCTGTAGTCTATCTTGAAATAATACCCCACGGTGCATGTGAGAACTTCACAGCACTCTGTTTTCCCTGCCAGTTCTTTGTGGTTTAGTGTTGCAAATGTCGCAATACATTATTTGTGCTTCAGTCAATTATATTTTTTAAAAATTTAAAGATGAGAAAAGTATTTTTATTTACCCATATATTTATTGTTCTTTGGTGCTTTTTATTCCTTTGTGTAGATCTGATTTTCAGTCTGGTATAATTCTTCAGACTGAAGAATTTCCTTTGGTATATCTTACACTTTTGGTCTGCTCATGATAAATTTTACCTTAAAAAAAGATTTTATTGTTTTTAGAGAGAGGGGAAGGGAGAGAGAAAGAGAGGGAGAGAACATCAGTGTGTGGTTGCCTCTTGTGTGCCCCCTACTGAGGACCTGTCCCGCAACCCAGGCATGTGCTCTGACTGGGAATCAAACCTGAGATCCTTTGGTTTGCAGCCCGGGGCTCAGTCCACTGAGCTACACCAGCCAGGGCATAAGTTTTACTTATGATTGGCTGAAATGTTTTCATTTTGTCTTTAAAAAAAAACTAAAACAGCATTGTTGAGGCACAACTCACATGCAATAAACTACATGCATTCAAAGTATACAGTGATTAATTCTATGATGTGTACATTCATGAAATAAGACAAGGTACAGAATGGTTTCATCATCCCAAAACACTCACACCTCTTTGCATCCCCAGGCAAACAATGATCTGTTTTCTGTCACAATGAATTTGTTTGCATTTCTAAATTTATACTGTGTGTGGAGAGGTTTAGATTTCATCCATATTAAAACATATACTAATAGTTTATTCCTTTTTATGGAATTTAAGTATTGAATGTATAGTATTCCATTATATGGATATGGCACAGTTTGTTTATTCATCTATGATGGGCTTTGACAAAGTTACTGCATTTGGTACAAGTTTTAGACAAAATTCAATTTTTTTTAGTAAATTCCTGAGTGAAATGATTGGATTATTTGGTAGCAGATTAACTTTTTAAGAGTCCGTCAAAATGTTTTCCATCTGGGAAATCATACTTTTGATCATCTACTTTTTCTTAGATAAGTCCCTCTATCATTTCATATAATAAAGGCTTGGTGATGATGAACTCCTTTAACTTGACCTTATCTGGGAAGCACTGTATCTGCCCCTTCTATTCTAAATGATAGCTTTGCTGGATAGAGTCATCTTGGGTGTAGGTCTTTGCCTGTCATGACTTGGAATACTGCTTTCCAGCCCCTTCATGCCTGCAAGGTTTCTTTTGAGAAATCAGCTGATAGTCTTATGGGAACTCCTTTGTAGTAACTGTCTCCTTTTCTCTTGCTGCTTTTAAGATTCTCTCCTTATCTTTAATCTTGGGTAATGTAGTTATGATGTGCCTTGCTGTGTGCTTCCTTGGGTTCAAATTCTTTGGGACTCTGAGCTTCCTGGACTTCCTGGAAGTCTATTTCCTTTGCCAGATTGAGGAAGTTCTCCTTCATTACATTTTCAAATAAGTTTCATTTTCTTGCTCTTCCTCTTCTCCTTCTGGCACCCCTATGATTTGGATGTTGGAACATTTAAAGTTGTCCCAGGGATGCCTAAGCCTCTCCTTGTTTTTCTGAATTCTTGTTTCTTCATTCTCTTCTGATTAGAATGTTTATTTCTTCCTCCTTGTCCACACTATTGATTTGAATCATGGTTTTCTTCCTATCGCTGTTGGTTCCCTGCACATTTTCCTTGATTTCACTTAGCACAGCCTTCATTTTTTCATCTAATTTGTGACCGTATTCAACCAATTCTTTGAGCATCCTGGTTACCAATGTTTTGAACTGTGCATCTGATAGGTTGGCTACCTCTTCATCGCTTAGTTGTATTATATCTGGTGCTTTGATCTGTTCTCTCATTTGGGCCATTTTTTTTGTTTTTTTTGGTCTCCAAGTGCTTGTTACATATTAAGGGGTGGACCCTTAGGTATTCACCAAGGTGGGGCAACCTTTGTCACTGAGTTGTGCACTGTATGTGGGGGAGGGGTATGAAAAGGAATAGTGCCACTTGCTCAGCTTTGCCAGCCTTCAGTCACTTCCCCCGCTACCCACAAGCAAATTGGATCCTTCTGGTGCTGGTTCCGGGGCGGGTGGGCTTGTGTACATTCTAGGACCCTGTGGTTCTCTCCAACAAACTTCCCTGTGAGGCTGGGAGTTTCTCCCACTGCCGAGACAACCCCCACAGGTTTTCAATCAGTGGTTTGAGGCTTTATTTTCCCACACTGGAGCTCTGGGTCTCGCAGTCTGTCCTGCTCCCCAATTGTTCCTCCCAGTTTATCCACACACAAATGTGGGACCACCCAGTCCGAAATTTGCTGTCTCTCTGGGTCCGCCAGCTGCTGCCTTGCTGCGAGTCCTCTCTGCCCAGCTGCCCGACTCTGCCCCTCCTATCTGGATGGATGGATGGATGGATGATTCTTCTATAACTCCTTGGTTATTGGACTTCCATGCAGTTTGATTTTCTGCCAGTTCTGGTGTTTTTTTGTTTTTAAATTTGTTGTTTTCCTTCTTTTAGTGTGCGAGGAGGCGTAGTGTGTCTATCTACACTTCCATCTTGGCTGGAAGTCAGCAATATGCAAATTTTAATTATGTTAATTCTTCCAGTCTGTAAATATGGTGTATGCTTCCATGTATTTGTATCTTCCTTAATTTCTTTCTTCAGTGTTCTATAGTTTTCTGAGCACAGGTCTTTTACTTCCTTGTTTAAATTTATACATGATTTATTTTTCTTGTTGCTATAGTAAATGTGTTTTTTTCTAGTTTTTATTTCTGATATTTTATTGTTTGTGTATGAAAATGTCATTGATTTCTGAATATTGACTTTGTATCCCACTATTTTGCCAAATAAACTTATTAGGTTTAGTAGTTTTTTGGTGGAGATGATAGAGTTTTCTATGTACACTGTCATGTGTTCTGTGATTAATGAGAATTTTACTTCTTTCTTTCCAATTTGGGTGTGTTTTATTTCTTTTTCTTGTCTGATTGTGGTGGCCAGAATTTCTACTATTATGTTGAGTAAGAGTGGTGAAAACATACCCTTGTCTTGTTCCTGATCTTAAGGGGAATGCTTTTAGTTTTTGCTCATTGAGTATAATGTTGGCTTTATGGTCTTGTATATGGCTTATATTTTGTTGAGGTATGCTCCCTCTACTCCCATTTTGCTGAGTGTTTTTATCATAAATGGGTGCTGTACCTTATCAAATGCTTTTTCAGATCTATTGATGTGATAATGTGATTTTCCTCCTTCATTTTATGTATGTGGTGTATTAATTTTCTTGATTTGTGAATATTGCACCATCCTTGCATTCCTGGGATGAATCCCACTTGATCATGGTGTATGAGCTTTTTAAGGTATTGCTGGATGCAGTTTGCCAATATTTTGTTGAAGATTTTAGCATCTATGTTCATCAGCAATATTGGCTTGTAGTTTTATTTCTTTGTTGTATCTTTATCTGTTTTGGGGATTAGGATGATGCTGGCCTCCCAGAAAGAGTTTGGGAGTCTTCCCTTATCTTGAGTATTTTGGAATAGTCTGAGAAGGATAGGGGTTATGTCTTTCTTAAATGTTTTGTAAAAGTCTCCTGTGAAACCATCCAGTTCAGGGCTCTTGAGTGCCAGGAGTTTTTTGATTACTGCTTTGATTTTTGCCAGCTGTTGTGTCTGTTCAGGCTTTCTTGTTTCAGTTTTGGAAGATTATATTTTTCTAGAAATGTGTCCATTTCACCCCAGTTTTCAAATTTCTTGGCATATAGTTGTTTGTAGTAATTTCTTGCAATCTTTTGTATTTCTGTGGTATCAGTTACAATTTCTCCTCTTTCATTTCTGACTTTATTTATTTGGGTCCTCTTTTTTTCTTGATGAGTCTGGTTAAAGGTTTGTCAATAAAGGCTTTTCAAAGATAAACAAAAGATCAAAAACTAGCTCCTGGATTTATTGACCCTTTTCATTGTACTTTTAGTCTCTGTGTCATTTAACTCTGCTCTGATCTTATTTCCTTCTACTCGCTCTGGGCTGTGTATGTTGTTGTTCCTACAGTTCTTGTAGATGTAGGAACAACAGATTAGGTTCTTTATTTGGAGTTTTCTATCTTTATTAGGTAGGCCTGTATTGCTATGAACTTCCCTCTCAGGATTGCCTTTGCTGTGTCCAACAGACTGGACTGATGTGTGTTCATTTTCACTTGTTTTCAGAAACTTTTTGATTTCTTCTTTGATGTCATTATTAACCCATTCATTATTTAATAACATGCTATTCAGTCTCCATGAGTTTGGATGTTTTTGAGTTTTTTCCTTGAGTCCAGTTTCTAGTTTCAAGCCCTTGTGGTCTGAGAAAATGCTTGGTATGATTTCAATTTTCTTCAATTTGTTGAGGCTTGTTTTGTGTAAAGGACTTCATTTAACATTTTTTGTAGTTCAGTTCTGCTAGTGAGGAATTCTTTTATCTTTTGCATCTCTCAAAAAGTATTTCACCTTCCTCTTTAAAACACCTTTTTTGGGGGGGTATAGAATTCTGTGTTGATAATTTTTTTCTCTTGATACTTTAAAGATGACACTATTTTATTATGTCTTATATTGTTACAAGAAAAGTTTGCTATCAATTTTTTTGTTTCTGAGTATGTCATGTACCTTTTTCTCTGGGTACTCTCAAGATTTTTTTAAATCACTGGCTTTGAGCTACTTATGATATACTTTAGTGTAGTTTTCTACATGGTTTTTGTAGTTGACATTTATCGAGTTTCTTGGTTCTATGGGCTTATAGTTTTTTATCAGACTTGGATATATTTCACTGCAGTTACACATAGATTGGCTGATAGAAGTTATCCAAAGTTCACTATTGCTTTTGCTTTTTTCTCCCCTGGTCTTATTTTTCTGTGTTTTATTGTGAATCAGTTGCTATGTCTTTGAATGTACTTTTCTGTTCTCCTACATACTGTAGTCTGCTGTTAATCCAGTCTGGTCTGTTTTTCATCTCAGAGTTACAGATTCCTTTGGAAGTTTTAAATCATATTTATAATTTCTGTGTGGACTTCAAGGGTCAGTCTTTCCTTTGGCTTATTGAGTAAATGGAATACAATTATAATAGTTTTTTAACATCCTTGTCTAGTAATTCTATCAGCTGTATCATTTCTAGGGTGGCTTTTCTTGATTTTTCTCCTCATTAGTTTTTTTGTTTGTTTCTTTTTATGCCATGTAATTTTTCAGTTGGATGCCAGACTTGGTCAATGTTACCTTGTTGAGTGTTGGGTATTTTTGTGATCTTGTGAAGATTCATGAGCTTTGCTCTGGAACACAACTAAGTTATTGATCCTTTGCTTCTTGCTCTTCATCTTTATTGGGCAGAACCAGAAGTATGTTTAGTCTTGGGCTATTTTTTTCCCATTTGGTAGGCAAAATTCTTGAGTATTTTACCTATTGCAGTGCAAATTTTGAGGTTTTTCCATTCTGGATAGTGGAAATAGGCACAACTCCCAACCCTGTGTGAGTTTGAGAATGTGTTCCCATAGTATTTTCAGGTGTTCTTCTTTGAAGCCTTAGATAACATCTTCATGTGCATGTATTGTTCAGTATTCATCTGAAAACTTGAGGGGACCTATCTGTAGATCTCTGAAGCTTTGTGTGCCATTCTCTTCTCTCCATTATTTTCCCTGCAAACTTGAGCTGCCTTGGCCTTCCTGGACTCCCAGGCTCTGTCTTCTCTATTCAGGGCGACTGCTGAGCCCTGCATGGTGGGTTCCTCTCCTTCCGACACAGCCCGAACACTCTCTACCTGCGGTGTTCTAGGGCAAGCACAGGGCTCACATTGTCTCTCATCTCTCCGGACCAGTTCTTCATTACCTGATGTACAACATCTTGAAAATGATTCTTTCAAACATTTTGTCTTTTTTTTAGTTATTTTAAGCAGGAGATTAAATTCAGTTACTATTACTTTATCTTAGATGGAAGCTACAGATGACATTGAAACACTTAAAAAGCTTGTTAAAAGCATACACACCTTGGGCCATACTCCAGTCTCACTGATTTATAGGTTACAGCAGTAAGGCTGAGGCATGATTCTGCAATGGTGCCCTGAAAATATGCCAGGCATTAGGTATACAAAGTTAAATGAGGCATCGTACTTGTTTACGAAAGAGTTTGCAATCTGGCGTGAAAGACTTGTTCTTATGGTATAAATGTATTAAGTATAATGTCCACATACATGGTGCTATGTAGCATCCTTGTGAAGAAAAGCATCCAAATGTAGCCCCATGGCTGAGAGACGATTTTGCCAAATGATGGCCGAAAGAGGGTTATGAATGGTTGCTTGTGGAAGGAGTGAATTTGGCAAGATGGGCTCGAGTTAGCCGAATTAGAGGAAATAGGGGGAAAAGGGCCAGCAGGCAAGGACACTGCAAATGGAGAACATGGTGTTACGAAGCCTCTGGATTACAAGATTACACTTGTAGTACATGACACACTCGGGGACCTGCAGACAGTTTGACATGGTCGGATCACAGTGGGAGAAGAGATGGTCTCCAGTGTCTCCATCTGCGAAAGGAGACTCCTTTAGCTCTGACGTTTCTGACTTTCAGTGTGGGGAGGAAAGAAAGAGAATAACTCGGTTCCATTGAGATGGGTTGGATAGTGAAGCATGTGAAAATAGATAGACTCACTTTTCTCTTGAAGTTGAAAGTGTATCTGAATAACCCATTCATTTATGTGTCCATCAAAGGTTTTTTCCAACACCTATTTTATGTCAGACTGCATGTTGGGTGCTAGAGATTCAGAAATTTGTAAGACCCTATAATTTGAAAGCAATTTTAAACATTGCTGTATGTCTTAACTACTTACTGTGGGACATATTTTACTTACTAAAATACCTCATTCCAAACAGTATTGGTTTCAGAAAAACAATCAGCGACTGCTTTGAGAGGAGAGCAAATCCTCAGCTCAGCTCAGGACAGCACGTACCAGTGGACATAAGCGCACACTTACTTGGCACCAAGACTAAGCACTGTTCTGAGCACTTTTTATAAATTAACTCATTGGATCCTGACAGAAATTGCAGTAGGATTTCTCACTGCTTTAACCACAAGATAGTCTTATGACACCTTTTCGTACCAGCTACTAATCATTACCCTCCCACAATAAATAACAAAGAAATCCCCGAAGGCCCTGAGAGGCAGAGAGGAGGTCTATGCAAGTTGAGGGCAGTAGAGCCGTTGTTTTCTGCCAAATGAAAGGTTCTCAAACTGCCCGAGAATCCTCCTAGAGAAGGGAGTCAAAGGGGCGGGTGTGGCAGTGTTTCCCCAAACTCGCAGAGGTGGCGTCGTCTCCAGTCTCTCTGAACGGTGTCTGCTAACACGCACAGCAGCCTCTTCCTAAAGGGATGCTCCAGAGAACGTCCGCAGGCCATCCCAAGCGTCGTTTAAAAAAAACAACTAGTGCTAGAAACCCAAGAGTAGGCACATGCGCAATTTATCATCTCGCCCTCACGAGGCCGGCGAGTGTCACACTTTCCCTAAGGTGGCCGCCAGGGGCGGGGTGATGGTTTCGGATCTGAATGTTTGAGAGGAATAGCCTCTCTAGATCTCCTCACACGCTCAGTGGAGGGCCTGAAAAACACGGATGGCAAGGCCACGGACTGCAGCCTACGAGACATAACCAAGGCCTCTCCGGATGCCTCTGGATTCAGGGGAATAACGGTTTTGACGACGTCAGTGCTCCGTCTGCCTTGCACGAGTTTATTTTCTCCCGGAGTCTCTGCTGAGAGCGATGTGCCCGGGGCCCACGGTTGGCTGATGAGTATTCCAGATTACACGTCTTCTGATGTTTCAGTCTACTTCTTCATGTGATACCCCAAGCACTTTTTCCTAGAGGGGAAAAAGAGAAATTAGATTCTTAAAATTCCAAGTTGGATTCACTGTGGAAGTGAAAACATATGCCTGTTAACTCCGCTCTCTTATCCCAGGCACGACCCGGGGCTCAGAGACTATATTAGGGATGGGGGAGGGTTTGGAAAGGTGACCGGCATCCTTGGTATGCCTGCAAGGAAAACGCCAGCGAAGGACTTGGGTTACACATCCAGGGCTAACAGGCTAAATGGTAAAGGGCTTAGGTGCTGTATTTAAAATTCAAAAGAATTTTGAATAAGGAAAGGTTGATGGCTTTCCTCTCCTTTTATAAGCCTCTCCTTTCAGGGTGCTGTGGAATGGGAGAGGTTACAGGAGGGCAGGGCGATTGTGTGAACAGTGAGGAAAAAGGGCCAAAGGGTAAATTAAAATCCCGTGGTAGCTTGTTTAGCATATGCCTTGTAAACAGAGTTGCTATTCATTTGATTGGTTGATTCATTATTCTTCAAGTTATTAGCTGAACATCTATGATATATATACAACCAGTGGGAGCTATTAGAGACGAGAAGAGGCATAAAAGTGTGTAGTTCTGCCCTTACAGATTTGCAGCTTGGTTGGGAAGATTAGATGTGCTTGCATGGAATACTGAGAAACTTAGGAATGAACCCTGAGCTCCTGAAAGCTTAGGAATCATTGTCTCCCTTCCACACCACTGCAAGGGCATCCCCGAGAGGCACCGGAATACCCAGGGCCGATGGAAGTCCCTGGAGCCCTGCCACCCAGGGCCTCCGTTTTTTCCCTGTTTGGGGAAACCGAGCACGGGGCTTGGCCCGCACTGCCTTCAGCCTGCTGTAGCTCATAGCGACTCACAGATATGTTTTCAGATCAACATTCTTATTTTTTACAACTCTTTTTCTATCACTTTGAAAAATTAGTCCTGTCTTATTTTCTCCCTTTCCTAATATCCAGCTTCACGCTCCAAATAAAACTAAATTATGGCCAAGCCTTGAAATTGGGATTTTTGATGGTCCGGAAAAAGTAAACTAATAAATTTGGAATGGAAATGGCAAGTGATAAAGAACTAGTGCCATCAAATTCTAAAGCCTTTGAAAGTTCCCTTTGTTATTTCTACTGAAGAATCCACCTATTTTTCTCTAATTAGAAACTAGCATATAAATTTTAAAAAATAAGTACATAAAAATGTATTTTCCCCCTTTTTGCTTGCTTACTAGACTTAGAACCACTGTTTTCATAACAGATTTATTGACATATACCATAAAATGTATTCTTTATATACTTCATTGGCTTCTGGAATGTGTGCAAAGTTGTGCCTCTGTCTGATTTTAGACAGTCTCATCACAAAACGAAACTCCGATTCATTAGCGGTCACACCCCATTCCCTCTCCCCAAAGCCTGGGAAGCCGCTCATCTGTCTCTGGATCTGCCCATTCCGCACATTTCATAGAAATGAAATCACACAATAGATGGCCCTTTTGTCTGACTGTTTTCACTTAGGATCATGTTTTCAAGGTTCATCCATCTGTCAATACTTTATTCCTTTTTGTGGCTGAATAATATTCCATTGTATGAATATGCCACATTTGGTTTCTCTAGTCACTGTTCACTATTGATGAACATTTGTGTTCTTTCCACTTCGGGGCTTATGAATAATGAATGCCGCTATGAACATTCACGTACGAGTCTTTATGTGAACATTTGTTCCCAATTTTCTTGGGTACATACCAAGGAGTGGAATTGGTAATTCTATGTTGCACACTTTGGGGAACTGCCAAATTGTTTTCCAAAGGGCTGGACCATTTTAGCATCCAACCAGCAACGCATGAGGGTTCAAATTTCTCCTGTCCTCACCCACACTCGTCTATTTTATTTCAGCCGTGCTAGTGGGTGTGAAATGGCATCTCGTTGTGGTTTTGATTTGCATTTCCCTAATGTTACAATGAAGATGCCAAGCAAGCGTCTTTTCATATGCTCATTGGCCATTTGTATGTCTTCTTTGCTGAAATGTCTATTCAAATCCATTGCCCATTTAAAAAATTGGGTTATTTGTCTCTTTGTTTTTGAGTGTTAAGAGTTCATTACATATTCTAAATACAAGTGTATGACTTTCAAATATTTTTCCCATTATATGGGTTGTGCTTTTACTTTTTTTGTGATGACCCTTGAAATAGAAAAGTTTTAAATTTTCATTAGTAGTCCAGCTTATTTTTTCTTTTCTTGCTTGTGCTTTCGGTGTGGAACCACCATTGTTTATAGAACACGTTTGGCATTTCTGTTACATTAATTAACTAAACAGACTTCTGAGAACTGGCCTGGGAACCCAATTGATATTTATGATCTCTATGGAAGAATATATTTTAAGGACCAACAATGATGGTGACTTCCTGCATGTAATTACAGTGCAGGCAGGAAGTGTTGTAGGAGGGCCAGAGGCCGGTGAGGACCACCAGCCGGGGCGGTTGGGAAAGGCTCTGCGGCGGAGGAGGGACTTGGAGGGGTCCTTGCGGGAAGAACAGCTAACGCTGAAATAGTGTCCAGGAATCTATCCTCTTAGCATGAGTTGAGGCTGCTTAAATGTAAAATACTTAACAGCCTTAGTTGTTCAGCCACTTAAGGGCTGGCATACCCGGCACAAAAGTGGGAAATAGGAAATATCCGAAGACAGGGTAGCCTCACGGGCCTCCACGGAAGAGCCCGGTGGGCACTTGGGTCCCTGAGGCAAAGTCGGCTAGACTTCCTCTCTGGGTGCCGAGAGATTAAGGTTGGTTTGGACACCCCCGGCTCATGCTGGCCACGTTCCGAAGAGACTGAACCCCGCTGCTGGCCCAGGAACATTCTGGGAGAAAGAGGACTGATGATGATGATGATGATGATGATGATGATGTGGGGCCAGGGCCCTATCCTCTGAGATTTAAAGCTCTGGGGCAAAGCATTCTGACAAGGCTGACCCTAGGAGGCTGTCTGAACATGACAGTTCGGAGAAAATCTCAAGGCATGGGGATAGAGGAGGAGGGAGGGGCTGAGGCTGAGGCATGGGGTGAAGATATCTCTTTTGTTTGGTATCGGGTCATTTAAAACAGATGAAAATTTAACCGTTTGCTTTTTAGTTTGTATCAAAAACTAAAAAGCAATTTTGACCGTTTGTCCCGGTCAAAATTCTGGGTCAAAGCCCCAATGACACAAAAATGTCATCATCACCCTGAACCCCTGCCTGAGGATTGTCCCCACATCCTCTCAGCCTCTGAGAGTGTGAGGCAGGGTCTGCCTCTCCCGACTCACTGCCCCGTGCTGCCGCCTGCAGAGTCTGTGAACACAGAGATCACATCTATCTGAACATCTCATCTCTCAGCATCTCCTCATTTCCTGTCACATCTGCCCAGTCCCTGCCCCCTGACACACATAGCCCGTGTACCCTTTGGGAGCTCAGTAAATATTTATTGATGAAGATAATCACTAAAAGTATGTTCCCACCAATGGGATATATCTCTTGCCACTCAAGTTTCAAAACCCATGAGAACTGCTTCATGGATATGTTCCCTTCACTAAAAAAACAAAACAAAACAAAACAAAAAAATAAAACCCTCGAGCGTTCCATCCCATCTACTCTGAGATTGGGGACGATTCCTTTTTTGATAACATGCACTTACCCATCCACCATGCTGCTGGATCCAAGGTGAAAAGTGATCTTTCAGGTACTTGGTTCCAAAGCCCAGCACCTTGTTCATGGGGTGGTTGTCAATGGCGGTGAGCTTGGCCGTGACGTCTATTGCCAGAGCGGCCTTGAAGCCCTGAGCTTTGACCTCTGATTCTCCCCTGGTATCTATCCCCCCGAGGAACTGGTCTGTGATGGTCTTGAAAACGGGGTAGGTCAGGCCGTCCCGGAAGCTGTTCATCAAGGCTTTGTCCTTCTTCAGCTGCGTACAAGAGGATAAGCGTTCAGTAGTGCGGCTTGGCCCGGTCGGGCAGACCACCTGGCTCGACAGTGGGCCGCTAAACACCCAGTGGGAAATGCTGCGTTCCGGTCTCCGCCATGGCACAATGTGCTGCGGAGCCAGACCAGCACGTGCCTGCTCTGCGACTTCTTTTCACCGGGACAAATCGGTGATGGACCTGAACAGCCCGTTCACTCCACATTCACAGGATGTTTCCTGAGCTCCTGCAGGGGCAGGTCCTGGGGACAAGAGAGACCCAGGCCCTCACTCTGGGGCTCACAGTCTAGCGACAATGACAACACAATGCCAAGTGCTTTGCTACAGGTCATGTCAGGGGCTGACTCCAGAACTCAGAAGTCACTGTGTTGGCTCAAACCCCTGCTCCAGCTCTTCCTTGCAGTGCAATCTGGGAGAAATTACTTAGCCTCTCACCTTCAGTTGTGTCCTCTCTAAAATGGGGTGATGACAGTAACTATACTGCAGGGTGATTGAGTGAAACACTAGGCACAGTGCCCCACGTGGAGACGTGCTTGTGAAACGTCGGAAATTTTTCAGGGTGCTATGAGAGCACAGGGTATCAGGGAGGACTCCCCGAGGGGCATGAGTTCACTTAAAAAAAAAAAAAAGACCCGAATCTACCGATTCCTTTCCATGGCTCTACACATTCTATTTTACCTCCCCCTAGTATCTCTCGGCTCGGCCTTCTTTGGACTTCCACACTTTTAACGGAAAAGTAAGTATTGAGTCACAAGGCAGACATCGCCCTCGCTCACAGCCATCCTTGCCATGTCTGTTACTGTGACGGGTGTCCCGTGAAAACAGAAATGCCTTAGCAGGGACTAAATGTTTATTTGAACATCCTCTGGTTCTGTGCTTGAGGAATGATAAGATGAGCAGGTTTTCAACAAATGTTGTTTATAACAGGGATGTTCTGGGGATGAGTCAGAGGCTGCAGAAAGATTTTGGTGGAGCAGTGTCCTGTGTCCGAGCCCCGCCCACCCGCAGCCTCCAGGAGGCACGGGGGCCTATCTGCGTTACAGAGCTGAAGCAGGAATGACCCGAGTCCTCCACACCAAGAATGGACTCCTCTTACTCAGGGACCCGGCTGAAGAAGCTAAACTCAAAACCTCAGCGGGCAGCTGGAGGCCTGGACTCTGCCAGATGGTAAAGGAATCCAACACCAGAAAAGAACGTCTCCCACAGAGTGTCTGGGCCTTCCCCTGGCCCTTTCTGGCCCCGTGGGCTCCACAGCATCACCCGGAGGAGGTCCAGGTGCGGGATGCAGCTGTGGGCACAAGCCCTGCAGCCAGGGCCGGGCCCTTCTCCCCTGTCACTGTCCCACTCTGGGGGCAACTCACACCCACGGCGCACAAGTCAGACTTTCTATGTGCTCCTGCCCGAGTTCTCTACTGGGGAACCACATAAAAGGAAGAACCACCATGTGCTGTAAATAAATATAATGCAGAGTATCACCCAAATCATCAAGAGAGTGTGACAGACAAAGTGAGGTTTTTTCCCAAGTAGCAATTTGTGGGGCGAGAAAGAAAGCATCTCTCCTTGTAGCCAGAGGGCTTGCCTTCCTCCCGCCTCTGGTCCGGGCCTCCCTGACCTACAAGTCACTGCTGAGGGACGGTGGGAAGGAGGCTGCTGGGAGAGCTCCAGAAGCTTCAGGCCTTAAAGGACCCTGGAGGACATCTCCTGGATCCGTCCCAGGTCAGGCCCCCAACTGTTGCTTTGGTTATTGGCATCTACTTGAACTTCATCTAGGGACAGGAAGGTCAGCCCTTGGCTCTGAAGGGCAGCCACCACGGCCGGCAAGGTCATTCTTAAAATGGGGAGCAGTCAACTGCCCGAGACTCCCGTTCATTGATGTTAGCTCTGGAGAGACTCGGGGGTGTCCTGGGATCGTATACCATGTTCTCGTGTCTGCTTCCTCTGCACCCTGTCTGCCTCAACGTGTGGCCCCGGAGTTTACACCCCGCCCCTTCTCTTTAGTCTCAGATCCCGGTCTTCTCACTGTGTCTCATTCTGTGCCATTCAGCACCCTGGCCTCCAGCCTGTGACGAGGGCACAGGGAGAGCAGCCACAGAGCCCGCAGTGACTAGGGTGGTCAGTGCTGTTGCCCCTTCTGCAGCCCCCTTCTGCAGGGCCTGACTTCTTCCCCCTCCCCGGATCCTGTCCAAACCAGGAGATGGGTCCCCAGGCCGGCCCATGATTGACAGACCCTCGAGACCCCTCTGCAGCCTGTGGGTGACAGGCATGGAGGGGGTGGTGTTCAGAAGCCCTGCGGAGTGGAGTGGGGAGCCTGCTCACCAACGCTTTATCTGCAGGCGCCTCTCACATGTTTCTAATTGGAACGACGGGTCTCAGCTTCTAAATGGCAGGAAACCCAATGTTCCAAGTAACGCTAACTGGCCTCCCCAGCCGGATCGCTGGGAGAGACTTGAGCAGAGAGCAGTCCAGCCGTAGCGGGAGGTTTCAGACAGGGCTGCAGCCCTGGAGCAGCTGCGGGACGCAGCTATCCAGGCCGTGGGGCCAGCACAAGAGTCTAAACTTCCCCGAGGATCAGTTACATGGGGAACTAGACTCAGAATTCTATTCAGCAAATTGTAATTTATTGGTGTCTTTTCTTACAATAACAAAGTTACTTTTCTCGTTTCCAAAAATTCCAAGGAGGCTCCAGAAGGTTTACTTATGTTTTCCAAAGTGATTCATTTTTGAGATGCAGCCAGCATGAAGAATTTCGACTCCAAGTGAAATAAAATTTAGGACTAAGTGGAAATCAGAACTTCGAAAAGGAATACAGGCTGGAGTGCAATTCTGTTCTCATGTACCAGTGCCCAGGCGGGGAAAGAAACCGGGTTCGTTCTAGAAGTGCCATCATACCTCTATCTCCATCTGATCCCCTGAGTACTTCAGCAGCTCGACGATTTTGGCTATTATTTGATCTTCTGCATCTGTTGGGAAAATCCCAGTTATTTCTTTCTTTCAAGAAAAAATAATCTTAAATTTTCCCAGGGACAGTGCTTAGAGCTTGGTTAGGGATTGAGGAAGACAAGAGGTCGGTAATTTTTAGCAAATTAAATCTCACATCCTCTTTGCGAATTTTAGGCACAAACCACCTCAAGACACCTTCTACTTTCTGTTCTTCTTTCTTCCCTCGCCCCCAGTTCTCAGGTGAAATTCATCACCCTGTTTACGGTCACAACGTTGCTGAAGACATTGGTTCTACCACAGGGGATCCTGTCTCTAAAGATATTTAGGAGAAATTGCTCTCTCTGCTCTTCGGGCTTCTCCTGAGCAGAGGCATATGTATATCCCCCATTTGACCCCATTCCCCCTTGGGGTCAGCGGCTGGCAGGGGAGAGGCAAGCTCACGGCGCCCGTCTGAGACCGGTGTCGTCTTCTGGGCCTGCATTTTGAGTCATTTCTAGCCTCACCTTATTTTCCTGCTACTGTTTTCTTTTCACACTGTTTTTCAAATTTGATTTATTTTACTATACCAAAATGTATACTTTGTATGCTGTGTCTTTACAATAAGGAGGGGTAAAAAGAAATATAATCAATAAGTTCTCCCACCCCAAAGGCTAAAATGGTGGATGGCCAGAGAGGTGGTGACGGTTGGTGGCTGGTGTGTTTGTTTGTCAGAACGGAGGAGGTGCGGTAATAGATTTTTCTTGTCTCAAACGTGCTAACGATGATACATGAGGAAAACGGTCGTTGCCGTAGCACAGAATCCACAGAGAAAAGCCCGTGACTGAGAGAACGGAATTTTTTACTTATGGCACAATCTGTGAAGTCCTACAATCCTCGGGTTTGTTCCAGATAAAAGGGAAAGAGAGGCCAAGAAATCATGTCCCAGGGAGGTCAAGTGAAGGGCAAGGTGAGTGGGAAGTCTGAGATTCAAGTCACCTGGGAGAAGGAGGAATGTGTGTCTCCATCCCCCGAGTGTACTTTTTATCTCATGCTGCTGCTTCTCTCAGGAAAGTTGTAACACTGGCCCAAATTTCCCGTGTGCACAGAGGGCATGGGCCTTAACTGGAGCTTGGTTTAGGGGTATCACTTTCCATTGCCCAGACACACACAAGATAGCAATGAAGTGGACACGCTTTGTTTTTAGCAGACTAAGAGGTGTCTTCTCCAGCTCCTCACTCTAAGCCCTGCTGACAGACGGTGGTCCCAACGCTAGGGCACAGGGTGGACAAACTCACCACTTTGCTGCCGAGGCTGGGAGACACCTTAGCCTCGCTGTGCCGCAGACCCAGGCCCCAGCTCCGTCCCTCATCCTCCACTGCAGTGTGGGGACCGACAGCCAGGAGAGAGGGCTGTCAACAGTGAGGGAGTATAGGACTGAATTTCCCACTTGGTCCGGCTCCCCTCCACCCTAGGATTTCTGCAAGTCTGTTGGAGTCTACTGTCCCAGCTATTGCTATAGTTTTGGTGACAGCTGACCCAGTCTAATCACTACTTCTCAGCTCTGCTTTGTCTTCTGCCCCAGACATAGTTTTCGACATCTGCCTGCTCCTTCACAGGAGTCCAAGGCAATGTTATAAATCTCTGGGCTGCTGCTGGATCTGGACCCTCTGCACTCCTGTGAGCAAACTGGTCCCCGGCCATTGCTAACACGATTAAATCTAATACTGCATTTCCCCCTGTGGACAAAGTTGATTGCATGCTCTGTATTTCCTCCTCTCCCTCACTAGACTTTTCTTTGGACTCAGCAGTGAACTTGGCATGTTGCTCCAATCTGCTGGCTCATTCCTCTTGGCTTGGGCCGGCCTCGCAGGCTGAAGGTCAGTGCCGCCAGCATGTTGCTGTCATGCCCTTGGTCCAGTCGCAGAGTGCTGAGCTGAACCAGCACATAAATGCCCGTATACCTCTGTGCCGGGAAAACACTCAGCCCCACACAGACACTCTGAGGGAAGTTTACCTTTTTTAGCACTTGCCGACCTAGGCTGGAAGCTTGGGCCCTGCGAGTGCAAGAAGGCCTGCGGTTCCAAACTCCTCTTGGACTTGAAGCTTCCTCCCAGGGTGTGCTCTTCTGGAGGTGGCCAGGAATAAACGATTTCAGCAACTCGGTTGGCAATGGAAGCGACTTTGGGGTCCACAGCTGAAATAAGACAAAACGGTGCTGAGAGGCCCTTCCCAGAAGAACTTGGCCGAGCTCATTGGTATGCGCAGTTGCCCTCAGTGAAAGACCAGCCCGGAGCGAGGGGAAACCGCCTGGGAGTGCGTGTGCAGTGCAGGCCGCCCCGCAGAAAGCGCTGGCACTTGCCTGGCAGAGGCTGAGACAAGGGAGGAGTCATCCACAGGGGAAGGGTCACCACCTTGAAACAATTGTCTTGTACCCTCTGTATGAAGTCTTTGCAAAATTGGGGTCCCCTTTCCCCTTTGTGAGGGAAGAAACACAAGCGGGTATGCTTAGTTCTTTGCTTGAGGAAATGCTCATTATGCTTTTATTTTTATTTATTTATTTTTTGGACATCCTTTATATTTTGGAGAGCTGGCCTTTATGTACATAGGAGGGCATTCAGTAGTTGACAAGCCCATGGGGGTTGGTCACTGAGGAAAGATAAATATGCCTGCTCTCTGGCCATATTCATTACTCAAGTCTATTAGCAAATAAACACCGAACTCTCCTGTCTCCTCCTCTCTCTCCCAGGTCCACTGGGAAACATCTAGTTAATGCTGATAGGAAGCAAGGACACATCCAGTGCAGCCCACGACCTTCAAGAATTTATAATCTGGGAAAAGAGCATGTCATGTATTTGCACATGTAACTAGAGAATAAAGCATTTGGGACCTGAAGGTTTTGATGACATTGGCCTCCCGAATGTCATAGTCCATGAAAGACAAGTTGGCTTTGCCCCTGGTTGGGGAGGGGGCTGGGGGGACAGGTGCTATTTCTGAGTTGTTTAGGAGTAAAATATTCATTGTTGAGTCGTTACTAAATTCTTAACTTTTAGAAGCTTGTACCAGCTTTGTCTGTGATGCCAGATGAAGCAATCCCATCATGGGATGTTTGAGAAACAATATTGTTTAATTCACAGGCTTGAAGTAACAGAGTGGGGTTTTGGCTGGAAGGCTGGTGTGCCTGGGAAATTGCTGGGCTTTCTAGATCAGGATAGGGAGAGGTGATGCCTGGGTCTCAGGAGGAACTGTGTCACATGAAGAGCAGGTTTGGACATCCCATGGAGCTGCCCAGGCGATGTCTGACCCTCTCTCCCTGGATTCCTCCACAGCACGAGGACAGTGGGGCTCTCCCTTCGCCGCCTGGGCACGTGCTGAAAGGGCACAGAGACTAACGCTCTGTCTGGAATGCCTTCTTTTTAAAAAGGCATAATGGCTCCTTTAAAAAGTCATTTTTCATGCTCCCTTCACAGGGTTGAAAAACAGATGAGTGAATCAGAGACAGAGGAATGGACAGGTCAAGGACAGGAGGGTCCATGCTTTCCTTCCCATGCTAACCACTAAACCAAGTATACTTTCCACTTTTCAAGCACCTTATTGCAGCCCAACCAGCCTCCTCTAGAACCCTGGTCACCCATGGCCATTGGCAAGGAAATGGCAAAAGACTGGATCCTGAAGTCAATGGGAACCTTCCTTTGCAGTGTCCACAGGGCACAGGAAAGAAAAGCTTGTGTCTTCTTCCTCGGTAAACTTGTGCAGCCTGTCTAGGATGGTCAGTGCGTGGTTCTCCCACCAGAAGCCACATTGTGCCCATCTTGCACCCAAAGAAGGCAGATAAAGATCCCAAAAGCTGTCCCCCCACCTTACCCCCTCGTCCCTCCTCCATGTGGCAGGGCAATCACAAGACACCTGGCAGGTACAGAAGGACCCAGGCTGACTTGCCTGTGTACAGTGTACAGATGTCTATGAATTGGGGGCATGGAGTGAGCAGTGCAGATGAAATGTGTGGGAGAAAAACCATAAGCAAATACATTTTGACTCAGATGAACTAACTCTAATTAAGACTCCCATTTTGAATATCTTAATTTTAAACATTGGAGAAAGAAAAGTTTCTGTTCTTGTCTGAGTAGGCTCCACCTGATAGGCAAGGGGAAGTTGGAGGGGGTGGGGAGAGAACAGGGAGGCCGCCCATTCTTTGGAGCCTATTTTGGGGGGTCATTGTGGGGCTAAGGAGGGCAGGGTTGGGAAGGTGCCATTGAGCCTTTGGCCTGAGGCATTTGTTTTAAAGAGAAGGGGCAGAAAGGTTGTGAGAGATTTCCACATGGTTGAGAATGCTCTTTTCCACTCGGTATCCATTTTCTTCTTTTTCTGTAACAGACTCCTGCAATGTCAGAGGCAGCTACGGATGCATGGATAAAACTACATTTCCCAGCCTCCCTTGCAGTTAGGACTGGCCAATGAGATGTAAGAAGAAGTTAGGGGCAATTTCAAGAATGCTTTCTAAAAGGGAGCTGAATTGTTTAGAAAGAAGACACATGTCATGTTTGTCCTTCCTTTGCTTCCTCTTTCTTTCTCCTGGGAATGGAGACATAGTGGCTGGACTCACAGCAGACACCTTGGAATGGAAGGTCACTTTGAGGTTGGAAGCCACTAGTGAAGGGATGGCAGAATAAGAATCCCTAATGACTGTATGGAACTACCATATCAGGCCTGGGTGATATGGGTCGCCCAGGAACTTGGTTCTTCTGTTGTGGGAGAGAAACATAACCTCTAGGTTCTCACAGCCTGCGGAGGCCTGCTGGGAACAGGACTTCCATCTTGACAAATATGTCTAGAGGCTGTGGTCCAAGGCCAGTTTTTGCCGCAGGCTACGAGCAGGGTCTCCAGAATCCCAGGGAGCACACAGCCCTTCTTAAAATCGAAGATGTTTGTGCTCCAGATGGCAATGGATCCTGTCTAGGCCAGAGACGTGCTGTGTGCACAAAGCAAACAGCGGCATAGTGACTCCTGGTGGCAAACCGAACAAAACCGGAGCGATGGGGCAAAGGCAATTTGTGCTCCGGCTGCCCGGTTCGCGCGGAATTTCCGAACAACCTTCCTACCACGGCCATCGGACACGGGATCCAGGCAGTGCTGCACCTCCCCCCCGACACACACCCCCTTGGAATGTAAACTTATTGAAAAGCACATAAACAAAAGTGAGTTTGTGAAAAGAAAACAACACTATACGTATGTTGCTGAGACTAATCTTAACTGCAACATTTCACGTGTAGTGAATCACAGCTGAGGAGAAACAAAAGATTCACGAGGGTCTCTAAAATGGGTTTTGACATCCATTTTTCTACATCAGAAGGCCTGTCAGTACTAGTCTTTGGCCTGGGGACATCGCTTCACAGTTCTCAATTAAGCCCAGTGTCTGAGTCCTGGCAATGGCAGCCCAGGCTACATTGCGACCTTCAGTTAAAAGAACCCAGGTGACGCCAGCTGCTGAGCTGTGATTTATAAGTGGCAAAAGAGAAATGGAACTCGAGGTTCTCTTGGGTGACACCCAACATAAAACCAACGAACGACCCACACAATTAGCTTGTACACACGAAAGCAAGGGGGAAAGAAAAAGGTGAGAAGAGAAGGTAACTGTATAAAAATGTTTATAGCTAAGCCTACGTAGGAGGTAACTGTCTACTTTTTAGAGATGTCTATGTATGTATATAGAGATCTCGAAATTTTAGGAAATAAAAAAAGGTCAAATGACACTTCTGTAATTTGGAAAGGCAGAATGTCACTTATCTCAAGAAAGCCAGAAGATTAGTTTGTAAAATCTTCCGTCTCCTGGCGAAGTCCAAAGAACAGGCCCAGCAGAAAAGCCTATGTAGATGCCTTCAGATTGTGGTTTGCTCCAGAGCTCAGGCCCATGCCCAGGGTAAGGAGCCTGTTGTACCCCCAGGTGGGGGTGGGGGGCTGCCCGGGGAATCCGACCCTCACTTCTGTTCTCAAACGCCGTGTCTGGTGGGGAATGGAAACTTCTTTGACCATAGGACTGATCTAAAGCTGTCCTTATGCGAGCTGATTGTCCAAGCAAGCCAGGGAGGGCAGATTTAAAAATTGAGACATTACCGCCACCTGTTGACTAATTATAGGAAAGTTACCCGGGCCAATCATCCCAGCAGGAGGGGTGCTTTCTTTCAAATGCTGGGCCTCCCGCACTAGACGTTGTTGAAGAAGCTTATGCCAACGTTTGTGGTTGAAGGGCAGCTCTCTATGATGAAGCCTTTTGTGAAAATATTTTATTCAACACAGTGTATTTTGTCCTGCTGAGCGAAATTTTGTCAAAATACTTCTCAATTGTTTTTTAGGGTGGTTTCGACTTTGAAAAGTATTTTTTTGTATATAGCCACCTCATCTTTTCATCTCTTCCACTGGGTAGGGAGGATGAGACGCCCGAACCTACAGACGGAAGCGCAGGGGCCCAGAGAGGCAGTCTGACTTCCCTTAGGAAGAGCGGCTGCCCCAGCCGCTGTCCAGAGTGCCTTCCTTTGTGCTGGTCTCTGGCACAGAGGCTGAAGAATCTGGACAGTAAGCTTATTCGTAGACCGTGGAGCCAGAAAACCAGTCCCATCACCTTTTGCTGCCATCCTCATCCTTTCTGCTCAGTCTTGAGAAAAGTAGGGCAATTATTATTGACTGTTAATAACTTGGGAAATGGAGGCACAATGGACACCCCGCCTAAGGCCACATCACCAGCTAGGAGGAGATGAACTACCACTCACACAAAGGAGGGAACGATTTGGTTACGGGAGAAAAAAGAACCCCCCCCACCCCCGCCCCCACCACCAAGCCTACCTTCGGCCTCTATGCACTCTTCCACGTTAGAAGAGGACTTAGCCCGTTGCTGAGTGTGACGAGACCCCTGAAATTCCACCCGCCTTCGATTCTTGGCTTGGGTCTCTGTCGTCGAGCTCTGCGAACCTGCCCCTGTCTCTGCCCCTTCGAAGAATGTTCTCCAAGACGACTTTTTCTTGGCAAGGTTTATGGGCTTCTCGCTAGATCGGGAACCTCTGCAAGGCCACGACACCTGTGTCCACGACTCATTTGCTGACCAGCTCCCCAGTACTTTCTGGGACAGACTTCTTGTTCTCAGCGGCTTTGGTGAGGACACAGCAGCCATGATCCTGAAGACATGGTGCTTGGTGTAGTGCTCCAGGATCTGGAATTCCATGCTCTTCGTGTCGTCCTCCTCCAGGGGGATCTCCTCCAGGTCGCACGGGCCGGGGGTGCACATGGCGGGCCTGCAACGACAAAGGGCACACGCGTCCTCTACCTGTGGGCCACCTATTCTTTGTGGGTCAGGAGAGGCAGGGGAGACTCGGTGAACATTTACAGAGCACCTATTCTATTGGTTCTGGGAGGGGAGGGGAAAAGTCAGGGTCCTTTTTGAAAGTTCAATCTTATGGAGACGAGGAGAGAGGCGTGTGTGTAGTCAACTCCGAAGAGCGAGCTAGGACAGGAGCAGGGATGCGGGGGGCCGGGCCGGGGGTGGGGAAGATGGCCAGAACAGACAGCTGCAAGCAGTGGGCGAGTGAAGGTCCCTTCGACAACAGAAAGGGTTTAGGTGGGTGGGTGGATGGATGTTGGGGCTGAGAACAGGATGGGCAGAGGGGAGGCTGTGGGTGAATCTGCGGAGTGTTTGAAGGGTGGTGAGAGAACCATTTGGCGTAAGCATGCCCTTCGTGATTAGCTGGGTCTCAGGAATGTGGAGCGGCAATAAATCAAGTGGTCACTGGGGCCAGGGGATGGGAAGCTTTGAATGTTAGGCTGAAAGGAGCCCAAGACTGTGGAGGGCGGTTAAAGGTCTTCTTGGGAGAGGGCAGGTGGGCACGGGGAAGGCCAGCTCGGGAGAGGGAAATGTCTGGGGTGCAAGGCCCCTCCCACCTTCTCTCCTCCTTCATTCACCCTCTCCTTTTAGTTTGTGTGGATTTGCTCCCGCTATGTTTGGTATTCCGTGTAATATTTCATCTGAAAAATCCTGCTTTTTTGAGTGACCGGATCACAGACATGATTTAGGAAGATGGACGCAAGACAAAAAATTACAGGGACAGAGGGGAAGGGTTTCATTTCCATCTTCACATGAAGAAACAGATAGATGCAATAAACTGACTCTGTTCAATCTGAGCTTTCATGAAATAATTCCTTTTCTGTTAATAGTCTACTTTACTTTCTTCTGGTGTATGTTAAGGACTACACTTTCCTTTTTGTTCCATGTGCCAGAAAGCCTGGATCTACCAACTTTCACTCAATTAAAGTTTCACCGTAGATGGACTGAAAAATAGCTTAAGCTCCTCCGACTAACAGTCCTGAGTTCAAATCCTAGTCATGGCATTGACTAGTTGTGTGACCTGGGCAGGGTACTTCACCTCTCTGAACTTGAGTTTCCTAGGGGTTAGTTGAAAATAACAAGGGTGTGGCGAGGGTACAAGCCAATGCATGAGACGTCTCAGTGCAGAAACTGGCTCAGAAAGGGTAGCTAGTATTTGTTTCTAGTACACCTGTCGTCCCAGGCTCTCTGACTCTGCCCTCGAGGTGGTTCTTAATCATATTCTCTTCTTCCCTTACTGGTCTGGCTTTAAGACTATCTTTGGTCACGTGAGCTGGTGCGATAACAAATCAATAGGAGCCCTTCTTTTTCCCCATTGTGCCTTCTCACACCAAGACCGACAAAAAGAGAAACGGGCAGTGACTGCAGACAGGGTTTGAGGCCGTGTGACGTGGTTCGGATAAACTGGACTGGGTGCCTGGAGGCTGCAGGGTCAGGGCTGGCTCAAGGTCCAACTTGCAAAGTCCTCGGACAAGTCACAAAATGCCTTTGGTCCTCAACGCCCAGTCTCTAACTCTTCTCTCTGACTCTGGCATCGGTAGGAAACGGAATATCCGCCCTGCAGGCCAGCTGGGTGCTTCCTGTTTCCACACCTGGGATGACAGGAAAGCCGTTTGTCTGAGGAACTGCTCCTTGGCCAGGCCCGGGAAAGCCAGGACTTGGTTTCCGTTTGTAAAACGCAACTCACGTCATCTCACTGGCCAACCACGTAGGGAGATGGCATGACAAACTGTGAAAACCCTTGTACACTGCGAAGCAGTGACACGTGCTGGTTTGCACAGAGCAGTGGTTAACGTGCTGGTCTCTCGACTCAGGTGACCTTGTTCAAAGCCTGGTCCTTGGGCTTACTACTTGTGTGAACTGGGTGCAAGTCTTAATTTCTTTGTGCCTCCATTTGTCCACCAGTCAGCTGGGGATAAAAAGTCCTCCGTCATCAAGGTGGGATGTGGATAAAAAGGATGAGTACATACAAAGCCCTTCACACTGTGCATGGTAGATGAGAAATGCTCAACCAAAATTAGCATACTTATTCATTAAAATGACATTATTTTGAAGGGTTGCCTTTTTGTAAGTAAATTTTAATATTTATAAAAGCAAGCTCATTAAATGCAGCAATTAAGAAAACTAATGAATCACCTACAAAGATTAGGTTCAACATCAAATCAACACTCTTCTTATAGTTTCCTATACTTCTCCCTGTGCACTGTGTGTATGCAAGTATGTCTGTTGTAAGGTACAAACACTGGACCTGGCTGGCATTCCCAGCACCTGGCACAATGCCCGACACATGCTAAGTTCCCCATAAATATTTGACAAATGAATGACAAATGTGTGTAAGGTTGCCAGATAAAATATGGGACATCCAGTCAAATTTCAGGTAACACATAATTTTTAGTATAACTATGTCCCCAGTATTGCAGGAGACATGCTCGGTCAGCTGCTCCTCGGTCTCTGATGGGGTTATGTCCAGATAAATCCATTGCATTGAAACTATCATTAGTCAAAAGTGCATTTAACACACCCAACCTACCGAACACCATAGCTTAGCCTGCCTTGTGCATGCTAAGAACACTTACATCGGCCTATAGGTGGGCAAAATCATCTAACACAAAGCCTGTTTTGTACTAAAGTGTTCACTAACTCATGTAATTTATCATGCGTGTTACTTTTGCAACATGGTAAAGTTGAAAAACCACAAGTAAACAATCATTAATTGGGGGACCATCTGTATTTAAAATAAGTATATGTTGTTTATCTGAAATACAAAGCTAACTGGGCATCTTGGATTTTTATGCAAATCTGGCAACCCTATGAGTGAAAGATGTTGCTTAGGACTATTGAGACCTCAGGTAAGTGTGAGCAAAGACAGTGGGCCAAAGGTCCAGACTGAGAAACCTGGGAAAAGCAAGAGAATGAGCCCGACAGGGTGAAGTGAGCTGTGTGGTCAGAACTCTGGGCAGCGACTTGGTTGGGAAGTCACTGAGCCCAGGCAAGAGCCCAGAACTGGAATGTGTCAGGAGAGGATCTATGAGGTTTTTATTTTGAAGCTTCCTTTTGAATTGGGCAGCTCAGGACACGGTCGGCAAGAAGTCCATTTGGATGCTACAGGAACTATGTACTGCGTAGAAGGAAGGGTGAGTCCTCTCCTCAAGCCGTAAGACTACGCTTTCGAAGAAACCTCTATGTAAGTTAAAAACCAAACCAAACAAAAAACCATACCTTTCTAACACAGTGTGAGGAGTACTGGAAAGTTGTGTGTGTGTGTGTTGCACACGTGTGTGGCATTGTTGGAGAGACGAAGGGTCCAACTTATTTAAGAAATAAGTTTGCTAAATGCTGATTCAGAAGCAAGGTCAGAAAAAGAGGGAAACCGCTGAGGTCAAGAAGGACCACACAGTCCTTCCATTTGTGAAAGAAATTTTTGTTGTGTTATAGGCTAGAGAGGAAGGAAGTACTTGGCCCGAGGGGGCAACCAGCAACGTTAAGGGTGAGAAGTAGAGAACCGTGCAAGGGCTCAAGCAGCGACCCCCCCAGGCGAACCGGGCCACACCTCCCGAGGGGGCGGAGCGCGGTGAGCGCTGTGGACAGGCCCTGGGAAGCAAGCACTCGGCTAAAAGAGGATGCATGGAGACACAAAAGTACTGGCTAAGACACTGCAAATGCATTTAACAAGTGCAGATTGTTAAGGGAGAGCCATGTTAAATGAACAGCTAAGTCTTATTTTAAAGCAGCGGTGACTTAAGTTATCACATGTCGGATCCTTGCTGCTCTCAGCTACTCCAGTTGAAAGTGAAAGCCCAACTTCTGGGTTTTGGGAACGCAAAAACGGTAAGTTTCAAGACAATGTTAATATGGAAACAAAGCCCTGGGTGGGGCCCCCTGCGCTCAGAGCGGGGAGGGAAGAAGGAGCTCCCCGTAAGACCTGTGAGACTAGTTCTAACTCAATGAATGGCTCACCACCCTGTATTTACATACTCTCTCCTTATCTACATAGCAAACTACACAAACCTACTCCCCAGAGCAAGGTTACAAAGTTTCTTTTGTTGGCCTCTTTTCCCACCCGAGTCCTCTCGTCTCCCCCTGCAGAGAAGGCGCTGCTGGGTGGGCAGTGTGTGTCCAGCCTGGGAGCCCAAAGCTGCAGGGGGCGCGCCTGAACCTCTGCTATTGCCAGACACACTGGGAATTTTTCTAGCTCTAGATTTGTTTGCTGAGGTTACATTTCACTCCCCTGTGGGAGGTAATGGATGTGTGAATGGAGGAAGCAGGCTCCCAGGATGAGTGAAACTACAAGTTTAACTGGATACAACTTACACTGGGTTCACTTGGCATCGGCTTGCCCTAGGGGTGAGGGGTGTGGAGGCCCCTGGGGCAACAGGCTCAGCAAAAGAGCTGACTTTCATTGCTCTGGACACAGATGAGGCCTGAGTGTCCCTCACCGGCGTAGACACTCATCTCCAAGGAGGGCTCCTACAGCAAGTGATGAGCTCAGTCTGGGCTGGTTGCCTTGAGCGTCCCCTGGAGCACCCTGTGCCCTCGATGCCCTTCAGAGGCTATCTGCCCTTCTCCTTCCATCTCCAAACTTCCAGCCTTTGACAGCCTTCCTTCCTCCTCCCCTGGGTGTCACGTCTGAGTATGATGTGCTCTTTAATCCTAAGGGTGAGATGAGGCATGTGGTAAACTGCCTTAACTTTGTAAAGTAGATACTAAACTGGCAGAGCCATAGGTCATATTTATCAAACAAAAGGACTCAAGCTCTGATGGTAGGAGAGAGGGGCCAGGGCGCCAGAGAGGAGGGAGCTTTCTAGAGGGGAGGGAGAGGGATTGCTCATGTTATCTCGGCCTGGTACTCAAGGAAGTCCCTAAGGAGTCTGCCAGGCCTAGACCTTGTGACCAAGTTCCCACAAGATGCTCAGGACTCTGGGCTCCAACCCAGGATTCCTGCCCTCAGCCCCATCCCTGCTCTAGGGAGGAAGTCAGCATCTCCAGGCCACTGACTGGCTGTCATGCCATCACCTATCTTGTCATACATGCAATGAGAGAGAATGGCATTGTGTTAAAAATGATTCAGCCACTTATACAATCTTAACTGAATGATCCCCAGCCTTCTGTAGCAAAGGAGAAGTGAAAGAGAAAATGAAATATCTCCTTTCTCTTTCCTGGAAATTCTAATGAA
The DNA here is from genome assembly GCF_004126475.2 of Phyllostomus discolor. Taxonomy (NCBI): domain Eukaryota; kingdom Metazoa; phylum Chordata; class Mammalia; order Chiroptera; family Phyllostomidae; genus Phyllostomus; species Phyllostomus discolor. The sequence goes on from NC_040904.2 coordinate 190,688,042, forward strand.
CTAGATTCTAAGCTGTCATTTTGCATTCTGAGACTTACATGATATGAACTGTTTAAACAACTCAGTAAGCATCTCCCCTAGTTACATTGCCTCATTAGTAAAGCCAGAACTGAAGAGCCAACTGTGTCCTCCTGGGAAGGCTGAGAGTGAAGACTGGTGCCTCCTGGTGTTACCTGGTCTTGAAGCTGTCAGTGCTTTCCTCTGCTTCCGGTAGGTGGCAGGAAGGGTGTTTCTATACCTGAATCTCTCCCCAGGAAATTTAAGAGGAAACTTTCCCCGAGTCTTCTTGGCTTCTCACTTGGGGAGGTTCGTGTGGTCTAAGGCTTCATCTGGTGCTGCCTGTCCAGCTTTAGGACTCAGGTTTTAGTGAGGCTTGGGGGAGGAGCACCACTTCCTCCTTAAGCCCTGCCCCCTCCACCCACCTCCCCTCCCCGCCCACGTTTCATCCAAGGAGTGGCTGACCTTCACTCCTGTAATTTGATTCTAAAAGGACTTCTGCATCTTTTCTTTTTTAGTTGGCAAACCCTGTTTTTTCTTTTTCTTTTAAATATATTTTATTGATTATACTGTTACAGTTGTTTCATGTTCCCATCCTTCATTCCCCTCTGCCCTGCATTCCCCATCCCATCCGCATTCCCCGCCCCCCTTAGTTCACGTCCATGGTCATGCATACAAGTTCTTTGGCTTCTCCATTTCCCATACTATTCCTAACCTCCCCCTGTCTATTTTCTACCTACCATTTATGCTTCTTATTCCCTGTACCTTTGCCCCATTCCCCCCATTCCTCCCTTCCCCCTTCCTGCTGATAACCCTCCATGTGCTCTCCATTTCTCTGGTTCTGTTCCTATTCTAGTTGTTTGCTTAATATGTTCTTGTTTGTGTTTTTTTTTTTAGGTTCAGTTGTTGATAGTTGTGAGTTTGTTATAATTGTTATAACTGTTCATATTTTTTATCTTCTTTTTTTTTTTTACATAAGTCCTTTTTAACATTTCATACATTAAGGGCTTGGTGGTGATGAACTCCTTTAACTTATCTGGGAAGCACTTTATCTGCCCTTCCATTCTAAATGATAGCTTTGCTGGATAGAGTAATCTTGGATGTAGGTCCTTGCCTTTCATGACTTTGAATAGTTCTTTCCAGTCCCTTCTTGCCTGTAAGTTGTCTTTCGAGAAATCAGCTGATAGTCTTATGGAAACTCCTTTGTAGTAACTGTCTTTCTCTTGCTGCTTTTAAGATTCTCTTCTTATCTTTAAACTTGGGTAATGTAATTATGATGTGCCTTGGTGTGTGCTTCCTTGGATCCAGCTTCTTTGGGACTCTCTGAGCTTCCTGAACTTCCTGGAAGTCTATTTCCATTGCCAGATTGGGGAAGTTCTCCATTACACTTTCAAGTAAGTTTTTAATTTCTTGCTCTTCCTCTTCTCCTTCTGGCACCCCTATGATTTGGATGTCGGAATGTTTCAAGTTGTCTTGGAGGTTCCTAAGCCTCTCCTCATTTTTTTGAATTCTTGTTTCTTAATTTTGTTCTGTTTGAATGTTTATTTCTTCCTTCTGGTCCAAACCATTGGTTTGAGTCTCAGTTTCCTTCTTGTTACTGTTAATTCCCTGTCCATTTTCCTTAATTTCACTTTTCATAGCCTTCAGTTTTTCCTCTATTTTGCAACCATACTCAACCACTTCTGTGAGCATTCTGATTACCAGTGTTTTGAACTCTGCATCTGATAGGTTGGCTGTCTCTTCATTGCTTAGTTATATTTTTTCTAGAGCTTCGATCTGTTCTTTCATTTGTGCCATATTTTTTTTCTTTGTCTCTGAGTGCTTGTTACATAGTAAGGAGTGGAGCCTTAGATATTCCCCAGGGCGGGGCAACCCACCTGGCCCCACTGTGAGGGAGGGGTCTGAGAGGGAACAGTGCTGCTTGCTCAGCTCTCTGCCCGCCTTCAGTCACTTCTTCCCATAGCCACAAGCAAATTGGATCCTTCTGGTTCTGATTCCCAGGTGGGTGGGTTTGTGTACATTCAAGGGCCCTGTGGGTCTCTCCAATGAACTCTCCTGTGAGGCTGGGGGTTTCTCCCACTGCTGCAACCCCCACAGATTTTTTTCAGTCAGAGGTTTTGAGGCTTTATTTCCCTGCACTGGAACCCAGGGTTACACCACCTGTCTCACTCCCCAGTTGTTCCTCCCAGTTTATCTGCTCACAAATGTGGGACCAGTGGTCTGCCAGACACCACCTTGCCTCACATCTTCTCCATCCCAGCTGCCCATCTCTGCCCCTCCTACTGGTCTGGATGAATGTTTCTTTAACTCCTTGGTTGTCGGACTTCCATACAGTTTGATTTTTAGCAGTTCTGGTTATTTTTTGTTTTCAAATTTGTTGTTGTCCTTCTTTGGGTTGTGCAAGGAGGCACAGTATATCTACCTATACCTCTATCTTGGCTGGAAGTTCAAACCCTGTTTTTTTTTTTAACTGAATTTATTTATTATCAAAGTCACCGCCCTTCAGGAAAATTATATAGGTGTTTTCCTGATAGTTTACTTCATTTTTTTAACTTTCTTTTCAGTTCTTCTGTTCAGCAAATGTTTACTATCTAACACATGACAGGTATTGCACAAATACTTAATCTTAACTACACTGAGAGGCAGGTGTTATTCTCACTTTATACATGAGTAAACCAAGGCTCGGAGAAGTCAAACATCTTGCTAATGGTCCTATCATTTGAGCTGCAATCTAAACCCTGGTCTTTTTGGCTTCACACTATATCATGTCACCTCTACTATGAAAACCAAAGGTCGTATTCAAAGGGAACCACAGGAACATCTTTAAAACCATAGCCCTAACCATAGTAAAATCCACAAAGGCTCATCTAGAGGTCATATGTGGTAAATTTAGGGATAGTATTCTCTGTGTGTACGATAGAAGAAACACTTAAATATGATTTTACACTCCACCCAAACTCTTAACTGAAATAGACATGTATGGCCATGCACGTGATCGTGAAACGGTACGTGCTGGCTGACTGACACGTGCAGATGGAGGAAGTGTGGACAGTGCAGGAGAAATCATGACTCAGCTCCTACAAGTGCAGGAAGAACTGACGGTTTAAATACTAGGCACAGAGACCAGCAAAGAGTTGCTGTGGGAAAGCCAGTTCAAAATGAGTTTTAACCAGCAAGCTCGTAGTTGTTGTACATAACGTACATCAGTCTAGTCACCTTAAAGGGTATTAACAAAAAATTAAGAGTGGTTTTCCTTACTTTAAAAATCAGCCCTTTGGGGGATGATGAGATATAGTTATTTGAAACAATTCAAGAGTCAACAAATGCACTTGATCAGTAAGTCAGTCACGGAGTACGGACTGGAGTTGCTACTGGAGTCCAGAGGTACATAACTGCACTGGGTGCAGGTACCATTTGGAATCCCACCAGTCCTTGGTGAGGTATGGATGAACTGAGGAAGGCGCAGCCAGCACAAGGAGGTAGATTCACTGAGGACAGAGAATGTCCATTACTCATTGGACTTCTCATCTCCCACACCCAACAAGCGGGCACGTATTAGAGATGGGACCCCAGACATGTTACATATTAAAAAGCAAAACCAAACCCACTTTTCTCCTGATTCTAAAACTTATTCCTAACAGTGTTGAAAACTCTCAAAACATAAAAGAATATAAAGTAAGGACCACCATGATCCAGTCTGTCGGTGATAAGTATTGTTAAAATTTTGGTGTATTTCTTTTCTTCTGTGACAATACGGTGAACTACCTTTCAGGCGTCTGCTGTTTCCCTTCGTGCTGCCCCAGTAATGCGCCTGCTGAGAGGAAGACCTGCAGCCAGGTGGACAAAATGACCCCTCGTGATATCCAAGTGGACGAGAGGTGGACTCGCCTACCCAAGCTGGGCCAATTCCATTCTATACGCCAGAAATTCAGAATTGCGTTACAGAGAATCTAGCCGTGTATTTCGACTGGGAGGTCATGTTCGGCTTCCACGCAGCAGAGGAGAAAAAGCTGGTGGGCAGAGAAAGAAATGAAGGAACTAGAATTGGAGGGCACTGGTCCCGGGGGCAGGAGAGAGGACTGCCCTGCATCCAGACAGCTCCTGCTTGCCACCCAGGGTCCAGGGGTGCGCTTGCTTTTTTTTTTTTTTAGCTTAAGCTGATTTGAGTGTTTCTTTCAACCAGATGAATCCCTCAATAAATGAGATGTCCATGGTTTTCTATATTCAAGATGTTATTATAGTTTTGTGACTTGCTTTCTCCATTTAACATTTATCATAAAGAGATCTCCATGCCAACAAACATATTTTGTAAATGGAATTTCTAGTGGCTGCACAAGTCCAGTGAAGGGAAGCACTGGGATTATTCCACCAGACAACTCTTTTTCACATGTTTTGTTTGCTTTCAACTGCTCACTGTTGCACATAATGTTGCAGCGTATAATTTTGTCACCTTTGCTGATATTTTGCATTGTTTCCTGAGGAATTATTCCCAGGAGTTGAATTACTGAGTATGGATTATTTAAAATTATTATACTGATTTTCAACCTGCCTTAATTTTGGATTCTGGAATTTATTTAAATTATTACTGGGAATATGTCTCGGGAAAATCTTTAAGTGTTTGCATGAATGCATAAAAAGCTCTTCTTCAGGAAAATTTGGGTTTTCTTGTCCATCACTATAAGTGAGTAGCCAAATAAAACTCAAAAGGCCAGCTGGGCAGATTTTAGAATGGGTGCCACATTACTTTGGGGATGTGACTCTCATCCTTATACCAATCTCAGTGATGAAACTTGATGAAATGGGATCCGAGAGGAAATGACTAGTTCAATGAAACATTTGAGGAAAGGAACTGCGGAGAACCACTGATTGCTACAAAGCATACCTGGGAATGGTTCAGAGGATGCGATCCCAAACATGCCATTTTGGCGTGAGGAATATTTTCAGCTGAAGGCAATTAAGAAGCGCACACAAGAACAGCTCTCTTATTTCTGTCTCCATTCAGGAAGGGAAGGAGGATTCTTAACTACTGGAGACAACTCTAGGCGTTCATTATCCTAGAGCCGCCACCAGAGGAATCGACACAACGGACCTTACTGACTCAGCCCGGACCTTGGATCCGTCTCCTCCGTACATTTACCTCCCACACTTTGCCACCCCAAAGCCTAAAGCCCTTTCGTTTGTCTTCCCACTTCTCCACAAATTTATTGTTATCCCCCACCCCCAGCTTTACTGAGGTATAATTGACGAATAAAATTGCAGTACATATAAAGTGTGTAACATGATGATTTGTTATACATTATGAAAATATTTCTACCACTGAGTTAATTAAAATATCCACCAGCTTATTACATATTTACCCTTTTTTGGGGTGAGTGGTGGTGGTGAGGACACATTTCTACTCCCTTAGCAATTTTCTTCCATTTGGACTTATGTATCCAAAATTTATTTATTTTTTTAAAAGATTTTATTTATTCACCTCTAAAGAGGGAGGAAGGGAGGGAGAGAAACATCCTGTGTGGTTGCCTCTCGCGCATGCTCTGCTGGGGACCTGGTTCACAACCCAGGCATGTGCCCTGCCTGGGAGTGGAACTGGTGACCTCTTTGTTCACAGGTCAGGGCTCAGTGCACTGAGCCAGTCCAGCCAGGGGCAAATTTTGATTATACAGTACAGTATTATCAAGTAGACTCCCATGTTACACATCAGATCCTCAGACCTTATTCATCTTATAATGGAAAGTTTGTTCCATTTACCAGCCTCTTCCTGCTTCTCCCAGGCCCCAGCCCCTGGCAACCACCATCATCATCTCTGCAACTTGTGGTTAGAGTGTCTGGGTGAGGACAAAATTATAAGGGCAATTGAAGCAATGGCATTGGAACTATTCTAACTGGTCCCACTAGAGGGAAGATGGATGATGCTTTTGGTATAGAGATCACCTGCACAGAGGCAGGATATGAGTGTGACAGAAGATTTTAACTTCCTTGACTCCTACTAAACACTCCTGGTTAACAAACAGAATCTCACACTTGACACTAATATCATCTCTTAAGTAAAAGAAAGCAATGGTGATACAGGTTTTCTACACTTGAATCTACACTTGGTGAAGAGGAACTTGTTAGTCTACTAGCAGCGATGGGAACCCTGGGGAAAAAAATTAATGTACATTATCTTGTAGAACCTGTGATCATTATGCTAGAATTCTCACCTGGCATTTCCTTTTAGAGCAAAGCTAGGCATGCTGTCATGGCCACAGGCTCCAAAGAGGCATAATGAATACAGCTATTGTTGTACTGAGACTTCACCAATTATTAACTGGGTTATGCAGTAGGTACTTACTGTTATGCTCGCTTTATAGATGAGGAAATTGAGGTACAGGGAGGTTAAGTAAAATTGCCCAAGGTAACACAACCATGTAACTTGACCATCTTAATTCTGTATAAATGGTCCCTGATTATCGCTGCTTTCCATTCTCTTTATTTTCTGGACTTATTTTTACTGCTGTTGGACCTTGGTATATAAGGAACAACTGGAAGGTTTTGAAATCAAGAGATTACTGGATATCCTTTCAATGGACTGCCAGACCCTCTGGAGGTTATGTGATTTTGTAGACAAGTCTACCTTTGCTGGTTTTTGATTGGGCTGTTCTAAGTTTGTAGAAACAGAAGCTGACTTGTAGGAAACTGATAGTAATGTAAATAATTGCATCCAGTAAATGCAGATTGTCTCTCTGGAGTGCAACTGCTTATTGGCCCGTGGGTAGTGACCGGTTTTTCCAGTTTTGCCTCTGTTTGTAAAACCATTTCAGCATTTCTTATGGGACTATGACAATGAAGTAGCTGAATTCTCCTTTTTGAGCTAATAAGAAATGATTGGATGAGCTCTCACTTTTAAGGTACATATTAAAAAAGTCCAAAGGAAGTGTTAAAAATTGTTCTTTACTTGTTAAAACACTAGGGTAGACTACATCCAGGACTACTGTGGTAGGTGGTCAGGCTGCTTTCACTGCATTGGGGTTTTGTGGAGCAGGAAAGACACTTGGCTCAGCCCGAACACAAGGAGGAAACCCGGGAATTCATAGCTAAGGAGCGGGTGGAGGGTCAGGAGATGGCACATTAGTGAGAGGAAGCCTCAGGGTTAAGGGGGCTTCTGGCTACACCGACCAGGTAGGACTCCTGCGGAGGCCACGGTGACCAGGCAGTCCGTGGGGGACGGCTGGGTGAAGAGTTTGGTCAGATATCAAGGGCGGGAGATTTGGATAAACTGACTTAGTGGGAGTCTTGCTAAAACTGGGCCCTTAGAGAACGAGCCCAGGGATGGGGCTCCACTGGGCTCAGCGAGGCCTGGGTCAAGTTTGGCCAAGGACAGAGTCTTTGTCACTGGCTGTGACAAAAAGCCAATACGAAGTGGACTAGGCCCAGAGGGTCAGGTTGAGCTGAGATTCCTGAAAACATTAATGACAAAAGGAGGGACTTTCCAGATTCATGTACAACAGAAGCGAGAAGGAAAACAAAACACTCCGACTTCCTCTCTTCTCTGCAGAGGAAATGACTGGGAGACGGGAAGCTTTAGATAAAAAGTAGGTGGCAGAGCGTGTTTGGCAGGTTTCAGTAAATCACAGGCTCCCCGTAGGGTGACCCAGGGCCAGCCTTCAGTGGTGCCCGACGACCGGAGATGAGGACCTGCTCAGTTTTCAGGGTGCTGGAGAGCTCGGAAAACCTCACACGGATGCTCACTCCTTGAAAACACCCCTACACAGCTGACTTGCGAACCGTCAGAACAGAGTTCCGTGCGCTCACTGAGAGTCGGTCAGGACACACGAATCCCACCTGCCATGATCGGGGCACAGGTGGAGGGGGGCGGTCCTTCAATGAAGTGGACGATGAAGTGGACACTCATTGCGGCGAGGCCGTCAGTAGAGCCCTCAGGAGACACGTGCAAACAGGTGGGAGAACTGCGGTCGAGACGACACTGTGACTGCAAAATGTTGTGGACGGTCTCTCGTCCATGTGGGAAGTGTGTGTTGACGGAATGGAGGGCTTGACTTCCCCGCATCGCTCTCTTTTCCATCTTCTTTCTTCCCTCGGCAGGTGAGCCTGGAGGGACTGCTCAGCTTCTCGGGCCCTTGATATTATGTAAGAAGTGCCTCGATCTCTAATGGTTTAGACTACGCGAGTACTCGGTTCACGTAAACCAGGAGGGATATAACTCACCTTGGAGTTCTGCCCTTGCTTCTGCTTAATATTTTTTGGCATTGACTTAGATAATGACGAGTCTGCGGATGATGCAAAGGAGTCCCAGAGCATATGAGCTCAGGACCTAGCATCAGACAGTCCTGGACACAAACCTTGGGTCTTTATTTCCTAATTGGATCTTCAGCAAGTATCTTAACTTCACTGGCTTTGATTTCCTATTCTCTTAAACGTTTATAACAACACATTCCGTGTAAAGACTAAACTATCATATAAGACACTGCATGAAACACATTTGGGAGGGTGCCTTGCACAAAGTTAATGCTCCACTACCTATTAGCTGTTACTGTAATACTAAACTGGAAGTGATAACATTGATAACATATGATTCGAGATTACCATAGGGTGTAGCTGAGAGCTAAAACCTAGAATGACTTAGGGCTCAACGAAGAGCCCAACATCTAGGATTAACTAATAAACTGCGTGTGCATGAATGGGGCTGAGCTGGTTTAACGGTGGCTCATGTCAAAGTGTTTTAGGGGCTTTAGGAGACGCCAGCGCAATCGGAGTTGTTGCTGCCACGTGGCTGCCAGCAACGCCAATGCTGTCTTCGGCTGAGTGAACAGGAAAGCTCTGGTGCCACGCTACGCTCCCCCGGTTTGGCAGAACATGCCTGTGCTCCCTTCCACCCTTGCAGTTTCTACTGAAGAAGTAAAGTGGGAATCCAGAATGTGTGGGTTCAAATCCCAGCTCTGCCACCAGACTGGCGCTCTGAAGATGGGCACATTATTTAAGTCTCTGTGCTCCTGCTTTCTCAGCTGTAAAATGGGAGTAATAAAACTTGTACTTATGTCACCGGGCTGGTGTAAGGATGCAGTGCGACATAAACATAAGTACCCAAAGTGCTTGCCAAGGTGTCTGGCTCAGAGTAATTGCTAAAGAAATATTGTTGCTGGTGGGCACAGTGACGGTGGCGCCAGCATCACATTCTAAGGACGTTGTCAGTGTCCCAAAAAGACGTACCAGATTGGTGAGGGTGCTGCCTCAGTATGACAGGCAGAAGAAACAGTGAATGAATTACCCTCCTATCTTGCCTCAAACACACACACTACAACCTTGACATGGGCAGGGGTTGACATTTTTATACTCTTGCCTACAGTGGGCACACTCAAACTAACAACACCCCCTGTGACCTCCATCATCAGATTTTAGAAGTCATCGAGAGCAGGGCCCTTATTTAAAATATGCTCAAGGTCAAACAGGAAGGTAAGAACCAGGGTCCTCAAGTCCGTATCCAGTGCTGTTTCTACTCACCACCTGCCTCCTTCCCGCAGCTACCTGTGGGAGTCTTTCAAACTCTGACTCAAATCCCCTCTTTGTTTTGAAGCCTTTTTGGCTCCCCCAAGTTGAATTGGCCCACCCTTTCCCCGTAGCTACATCATAGCAAATTTTGAACATTTTTCACAGTACTTATCAGCCTTCTTTGACTTAGAGTCCATTGTCCATGCTTCTGTCTTCACCTTGTTTGCCTGAAGAGCAAGGAGATCATTTAGTCACTTTAGGGTCCTGTTTAGCACATGTGTGGGGCTTCGCACACACTGGGCCGTCATACAGTGATCGTTGACTTGGTTACTAAGGTTGGGTAACGTGCACTATTCACCTCAGAAGAGAGAAGATTTGGGGGGAATGGGACCGACTCTCATGGGGAGGAAGGGTTAGATTCGGCTACTTAGCTCCAGTGTGCAGAGTGGGGACGAACAGGGCTGGCAGTTGCCAGGAGACGGATGTGATCTAGCCGTGTGGAGGAAGTTCTTCACACCGAGAGTCAGTCAATGAGGAGGTGGGTGCCTCGTAAGAAGTCAGGTTCCTCCAAGTACAGGTGAGCATTGCAGGGTGTATCCCTGAGACTCCCTGTTCACGGCCTATGTCTCAACACCACTAGAGATCTTGGGGCCACTTTAGGGTCCACATGCAGCCGCAGGTGCAGCACATGCCCCGCATGCCTGGTGCACTAACGGGGTTGAGACGGGCCCAGCGCTACCCTGTCTTGAATTTGAGTCTCACTAGTCCATTGTGCAAAGGGGAATGTACCTCCTTGAAAAGCCAGACCCTCTCCTCATCTCCTCTATTTTTTGCAACATCCCTTCCCTCTCTCTTGCCCACCCTGCTCATTGGTGTCTGTCCATCCAGAAGGTCACCTTTATTTACTACAGGGAAAAGTCCTGAGTGTCTCAGTTCTATCCTGAAACCTCTCAGCTTAGCTTCAGTTATAGTGATATTCAAACCTTATGTAGCACTTTCCCACAAAGCCTCAAACCCATCTCTTCTAGGCTCTTAGTGGTAGAGCTATACAGTTTGCATTTCTTCTAGCCACTCCATTTCATTTCCAAAAGTTGGGTCTAGCTATTTCTTTTCTGTTTGCATCCTAGGTATATTGCTATAAGCTTTTGGTGAACACCTTTCTGTTTTCATAGCCTGCTCTCCCATGAGTAGGCACCCACCCTCTGGCATTGCTCTCAGCACCATTTTCCTTGTTTCTGAGGCTTCTTCCCAAGACTCCCAGCCTCCGCACACCATGGACACCCTCCCCCACGCATGTGTAGCTGGGTTTCTTCACACACAGCTCTGCTTCCCATCCTTGGCTTTGAGAGCCTCTGTCACCTGGCCTCACACCCAAGGTTCTTGCTCAGAGTGGTCAGCCTAGTAGAGTATCTATGATTCACCCGAAATGTGGTCTCCAAAGCAGCTTCTCTCAAAACTCTAAACTCTAGGTGACATCTTAAGAGGGGTTCTGTTTCAAAAGTTCGTTTGTAAGAAACTTGCTTAGAACTCACATTTTCCCCTGGCGACAGTGTTCTTCATGGTGGTTAGCTCAGCCAGGATGGCCCGGGAGAGCCCATTTAACTCGTAGGATTAAGCGAGGCACCGGAACCACTGGACCTTTAGGGGTAATAATAGTGACGCAGAGCCCAGTCACAGTGGGCAGCGGTGTTTCTACGGGGAACTGCTCTCAGAGTTCCGCCTGGGGACACTGGGATGCCCCTCCTCCACTGTAACAGAAAACCCACCACAACTTATTGAGGAATACCTAGCACTGGGCAGTGTAAACATGTTAGATGAGTTACACTGCTTTGTCCTCACGTCAACCTGTGATGGGAGCAGTGTGGGTGCTGCCATCACCCACCTTGTACAGATGAGGGGATGGAGGCCTGAAGAACTGCTCTCAGCGACTGCAGACAGGCTTTCTAATAAAACCAGCCTGGCGAGTGCTGGGAATGGAGTGGGGATGCTGGAAGGTCGGAAGGGTGAGGAGGGAACCACTGGGGCAGCAGGTGGAATGAGGACTGGGCCAGGGCTGGGGACGGTGGGATGTGCTGCAGGGGGACCGTCCAGAAGCAGCGTGGCTCATGCAGGAAGTTTTCAGACATCACACATTCTCTTCCCTGAGACTCGTCCTTGACAAAGGGATACTCAGGTCCTGGTGTTCAGTGTTCAGAGCAACAGAGAATTAATTGCCACCGTCTGCCTGTGAGAAGGAAGAGTGGCTACCGGCAGCTTCAGTCCTCGAGGTGACAGAGGATGGTGTGGTGGCACCTGTGATGGCCCCTGGTTGTCACCACGCCCTGTGCCCATGCTGATGACCAAGTAGTGCCCTCCCATCATGAGTAGAAGGATCTGCCCTGTCCTGAAATTCTGGGCTCAGTCATGTGCCTTGCTTCAGCTGTCGTGATGTAAAAGCCACCACTGAAGCCCACGACAGAGGTTTGTCTGCTGGAGCTCGCTTTCCTGGGTGCCCCAGCTGTTGCCACGAGAACGCATCCAGGCTGCCTGCTGAAGATAAGAGGTACATGGAGCAAAGCCAAGTTCCCCGTTGACTCAGAGGGGCCCGGCCCATGGTCACACCCCATGACCATGACTGAGGCCAGTCAAGATCAACGGAGCCACCTGGTCTGTGTCAGCTGAAGCTTTCAGACTGATAAAAAATAATTTATTTTTGTATGCCCTGAGTTTTTTTTTTAAGATTTTATTTATTTATTTTTAGAGAGGGAAGGAAGAGAGAAAGAGAGAGAGAGAGAGAGAGAGAGAGAGAGAGAGAGAGAGAGAGAGAGAGAGAAACATCAATGTGTGGTTGCTGGGGGCGATGGCCTGCAACCTAGGCATGTGCCCTGACTGGGAACTGAACCTGTGATGCCTGGTTTGCAGCCCGTGTGCAATCCACTGAGCTATACCAGCCAGGTATACCCTGAGTTTTTAAAAATTAAACTTATTTTGAGATAATTGTATATTCAAATACACCTGTAAGAGATAATAAAGAGAGATTTTGTGTTACTCTTTATCCAGTTTTCCTCAATGGTAATGCCATGCAAAACTGTAGTGCAGTATCGTAACCAGGGTGTTGGCGCCGATGGAGTCACGACACAGAGCATTTCCCTCCCCAGAAGGACCCCTCGTGTCAGCATTTCCCAGCCACAACCCTTCCCTCCTGCTCCCGTCCTGTCTTATAACCTCTGGCAACTACTAATCTGTCCTCTGCTTGTATAATTTTGTCATTTTAAGAAAGGTATATAAATACACTCACACAATATATAACCTTTTGGGATTGGAAGTTTTCACTTGGCATAATTCTCTGGAGATTCAACTAAGGTACAGGTCTGCCAATAGTCTGCTCCTTTCACGGCTGAATGGGGCTCCAGGGTGTGGATGTCCCACGCCTGGTTCAGCCCCTCGCCCGTGAAAGGACAGCGGACTGCTCCCCGTCGGGGGCTATTATGGACAAAGCTGCTGCCATCACTTGTGTATAGGTTCTGTGCAACTCTCGGTCCTTGTGTCTGTGAGAGGCACTTCTGGGACTTCCAGGAGCGTACTTCTGGGTGACATGGCAGCTGCATGCTTAGTTTTTAAAGAAACTGCCAAACCCTACCGTTTCACATTCCTACCGGCAACAGGTGAGGGATCCAACTCCTCTGCATCCTTGTCGGAACTGGGTGGTGCCGCTCTGTTTTGTTCCAGCCATTCCGGTAGGTGTGCGGTGGTTTCTCACAGCGGGTTTCATGTGCAGCTCACCCACAGCTAATAACGCAGGGTGTCTTTTCACGTGTTTGTTGTCTGTGTGTTGTCAGTGGTAAAACGTCTCTTCATGTGCTTTGTCCATGATCTAACTGGACTTTTAGCTTTTTTTACTGTTAAATTTTGAGAGATTTTTATGTAGTCTAGATACTAGTTCTTTGCCAGGTATGTGGTTTGCAAATATTTGTCTCCCCCTCTGTGGCTTGTCTTTTTTATCTTTTTAAACAGGGTCTTCCACAGACCAAAGTTTTTGATTTTGATCAAGCCCAATTTATAATTTTTTTTTTTTATTGATCATGCTTTCTGTGTCAAGTCTGAGAACTCTTTGCCTGGCTCTAGGGGGTGAATATTTTCTCCTATGTTTTTTCCTGTATGTTTTATGGTTTTACTTTTTTTATATGAAACTTTTTTAAGATTTTATTTATTTATTTTTAGAGAGGGTGGGGGGGGGAAGAGAGAGAGACAGAGAGAGAGAGAGAGAGAGAGAGAGAGAAACATCAATGTGTGGTTGCTGGGGGCCATGGCCTGCAACCTAGGCATGTGCCCTGACTGGGAATCGAACCTGCGATGCCTGGTCCCCAGCCCATGCTGAATCCACTGAGCTACACCAGCCAGGGCATGGTTTTACTTTTGACATTTAAGTCTGAGATCCTTGTTGAATTAATTTTTGTACAAGGTGTGAGACTTAGGTTGAGGTTCATTTTCCAGTCACGGATATGCAGTTGTGCCAGCTCTCCTTCCTTTAGCGAACTGCTCTGCATCCTGTCAGAAATCCGTTGGGCGTGTTTGCGTGGGTCTGTTTGGGGTTCTTTCTTTTGTTCCACTGAGCTGTGTGTCAATTCCTCCACCAATGCCATATAACCTCGATTACATACACTGATTCTCCTTCTTTTTAAAAATTGGTTTTGGCTCTTCTAGTTATATTAAATATACAATACCACATTTAGCCTTCCAGTTCAGCATGGCACACACATACCTGAGCTTATTCTCCACCCCACCACTCCTTATACACAATTACACTGAAGGAGTAAAAGGCATGAACCCATAAGGACAAAGACAACTGGGCAGGGGCCACCGAGCAGAGACAGGAGCAGAGAAGAGATGTGGTCACGTCTGGGAGGTAGAAGTGCTTTGAAGGGTGGTCACTGACTCCGCCCGAGCAGAGGGGGCTGAAACGCAAGTGCCTGGGGGAGGAAGACTGATGAGCGGTGGGTTGTTCACTGGGGCGCCTCGGAGCCTTCGGAGTTGGAGACACCAGCTCAGTGGAAGGGGCAGGGGTGAGTCATGGGGCTGAGGAACGGGAGGTGGTTTGAATTGGAAAGATTCTCTAGGGATCTGCTATACCTCTGACCTACACACTGGGCACCCGCTGCTCCCTAACTCCTGCAGGACGTGAAGCTCCTTCTCTGGAGAGACTGAGCAGAGCCTCTGGCTGTGGAGCCTACCAGCCGGGCAGCCCCCGTCATCGTCCCTGCTCCCACTATGGCACCAGGCTCGTTCCCCAACAGCTTCGTGCTGAGAAGACCAGAGCGAAAACCAATGGAAACTTTAATTTCCCCAGAGAAAATACAGGTGACAATTGGGGGAGGGGTGGGAGGGTGTCTCCCAGTGACAGAGTGGCTCAACATCTCATCTCTCCCTAGGCCAACAGGTGACACTTCTGATCTAATCACACAGCTTTCCCAAGTAGCTTATTGGTGTCGTTTTAAGGCATAAACCAACAACCAGGGGTCACTAGACTTCCAAGGGACACCACCAAAATAAAAGGCAGAGATCAAAGTGTGTGTGTGTGTGTGTGTGTGTGTGAACTTATCAATTTGAAGAAAAGGGAAATAGTGTAAGAAAGAGGCAAAAAGAAAAAAAAAGGACTTAAAAGAAAAATTGTAAGTATCCTTAGAGAGAAGATATTGTAGTCACGAATCGAGAATGAATGCCATTAGAACAAACAAAAGAGGAGATACCAGAAAACAAGAAAGAACTCTTAGAAATTAAAATAATTAGAACAGCAATAAAAACTCAACAGAAGTTTTGGAAGACGCAATTGAGGAATTCTTGCATGAAGTAGTTTTTTAAAAAAGACTGGAAACTAGGATACTGGGTTGGTTCATTCCTCCCTTTTCTCTTGTCTCCCTCCACTGGGGTCTGATACTAACACTTTCTTTCCCAGCCTCTCCTGTAATTAGATTTGCCCTTTGATCCATTTCTAGCTGTTGAGTCAGAAGTTGAAGTCTGCAGGGGGTTTGTGGAAATCTTTACTTTCCTGATACAGATGCAACTCCTGTTTTCTTCTTCTTTATTCCTGCCTTGGATGCGGATGTGTTGGTGGGAGCTGCAGCAGTTATCTTGTGACCATGTGTTAGAGGCCAAGAGAATCCCAGAGAGCTTTGCCCTGACATTTTTGAGCCTCTGAAATAATACCAATCCAACTACCTCTTGCTTTCTTATAAAAAAAAAAGCCTCTTAATTTATTTAAGCTACTACTTAATTGGATATTCTTTTACTCCTAGCTGAATCATATTCCCTAATATAGAGAGAAAAGTTAAAATCCTAGAATATCTATTCAAGTGGTCCAACAGTTAAGTACTCGACATTTAAGAAACAGAAAACAGAGATAATGGGTGGAAGAAGGATTATCAAAGGAACAATAGAAGAAAATATCCCAGAGTCGAGCTTTCACATCTTGAAACAACACAGCCCAGTCACTAAAAATCAACAGGATGCAGGATGGAAGTATTTCACAGTTTGCTTTCAGATAAATGGACCGGAGGTCAGGAAATTGGCTTCGCCACAGTAAAGGAATATACAGTAAAAAGAATGAACGTTGCATAGATATTCAAAAGGTTTGTCAATCAGTGCCAACCCCCAACTGTCACACTTTAAGAAGTTGGGAACTCGTGAAAACACAGTCGTGCCTAGGGGGCCCATTCAACACCAAGGTTTAAGTTTGGGCTGCTGGGTGTGTACCTGGAAATTGCCATGTTTTATTTTAAAAGTTGGCTATTTTGAAAGATTATTATGTGCTCTGAGATCTCACGGACCTGGTTCTGATTCGGTGGTCCGGTCCGGCAGTCTCCTTAACTCCTCTGTGCCTATTCCCTCTCCGCCCGGCTGCTCCAGGGGTCACTGGGGGGCGGCTGGGGATTCTGCAGTGAAAGTGGGCGCCCAGCTGGCAATTCTTAAGCGCTCATTCCCTGTAATGATGTTTCTGAAACTGAGATTCCACCTGCACATATGCACCACACCCTTGCGTTCCTTCCTTGTTTCAGTTCATAAGAGCTTGAGTTACCCTCAAGCTTATCCAGTGTATTGGTTCTTAAACTGGGATTCCCAACCCTTAGGGCCTGGGAGAGTTGTAACTAGGGTCTGTGAGTTAGTCGCAATAGTTTCAAGTCTACAGAAATCATACACGTCGTACTGGGGATCAGGATAAGGAGGGGTCAGGTGTCTTTGTTTTCGTCTGGGATGTAAATTCACTGGGGTAACTCTGGTGGCTTCGTGATGACCAGAAGCTCTGGCCGATCTTTATAGATCTGATTACTGAAGATAGAAAAGTCATTCGTTACTTTTTTAGAGACGCGTGTTCACCGGCAACCTCTTCTAAAACCATGGAAGTTACGGAGAAAATGGCGAAGAGGGTAACGAGTCTGGGGCATTAAGGCCCACACACATTTAGCAGCTTGCCCAAGGTCACCCTGATCTCTCCGGCAGCCAGCGCATGCCCACAGCGACTCTCCACCCACCTTTGTTTCCCACCACCTGCCTCCTTCCCGTCTATCAGCTACTGCTCCGGAGGCCCAAAACCCAGGGTATTGCAGTGTCAGGGGTGCCTGGGCGCTCTATAGGCGAGGGCCCTGGGAATCATGTAAAAGGGAAAGGATCCTTGACAATTTGTCATGATTTATAGGTACGGCCAGAAATTTCCCTCTTGCTTCCTTTTGTCAATGAGGGAGATTGGTACTCTAGACGATTTAAAATGCTTGGTTACTTAGGAGAAAGAGAAAACTCTGTTGCTTGTTTGTATTGTGTTGTGTGCCTGTGAAAAGACAGGAGACGCTCAGCCAAGGCTGAGATTCCCACGACAAAGCAGGCCAGGCATGAGAACTGAACGCATACCTGTCTGGAAACTGGAGCCTTTAATAAACACAAACAAGGGGACTGGGAACAAAACTGCTTTAAT
The DNA here is from genome assembly GCF_004126475.2 of Phyllostomus discolor. Lineage (NCBI taxonomy): Eukaryota > Metazoa > Chordata > Mammalia > Chiroptera > Phyllostomidae > Phyllostomus > Phyllostomus discolor. The sequence goes on from NC_040904.2 coordinate 190,705,470, forward strand.
AAGCTATGGTCACCAGGTGGCGCTACACACACGCTGTCAAATCCAACAGTTTCTCAAACCTGGGGCATTTTTCTGGATTTTCTGAAGCAGAAACAAAACAAAACAAAAAACAGGTAGGTCCAGGTAGGACTAGTATCTCAACTTGAGGTGGTGGAGTTGAAAGAGATGGTGAAAAAACCCCCCAAACTTGCCCTCTAATTGTGTGGGCAGTTAAAACACTAGAGAATCCACTAGTGTTTGGGGGCTTCATTGAGTCAACCAGGAGCTGGCCAGCTTCTCAAGTGAGGGAGACTCGGGAAGTGACCCACTCCAGCAGTGGCTGTGGCTCGGTGCAATGACCGGCTGACCCTAAGGGGAAAGGCAATTTTCATTTCTATACAGGGGAACTCATTTCCTTCGTTACTTCCTCCTCCGCCCCGGCCCCCACCCCAGGAATTGTGAATTCCCAACCCAGCTGGGGCCTGGGAGCAGGACAAGGGCAGTGAACCAGCAGGGGACCCTTCTTCCTTCCCACTCCCTGAAGACCCTCCAGCACCCCCACCCGCCCCTTTCCCCCAAAGGAAGAATGCTTGCGGTATATCCATGCCCATCAACAATCATGGATTTTCCTGCCAGTTTTGATTTAAAATATCTTGAAAGTTTCCATTCAAGGGCCATGTTGTATTAAAGGGAGAAAATAAAAGCATCATGCCTCCTACCCTAAAGTGTTTTCCTGGTACCCCACCTGCCCCCAACCCCACTACAAAAAAACAAAAAACAAAAAAAGAAAGAAAGAAAGAAAGAAAGAAAGAAAGGAAAAGAAAGAAAATAAAAGAAAGGAAAGGAAAGGAAGGAAAGAAAAGAAAAGGAAAAGAAAAGAAAACAACCAGGCTTTCAGCCCTCTGGCACCTTCAATTCCAGGCCAATGTGACGGCACCCAGGCCAGCTCCTGGTGTCTCTGCTGATGAAGCAGCGACTCCAGAAGGTCCTGGTGCAGCCACACCTGGACTCTGCTTGGCTGCAGTTTTGGAGGCAACACTGTTGCAGAACAGTGGTCGCCACACTTTAGCCGGCACCTGCAGAGGCCGGGGCCTGTTCAGACACAGACTACTGGGCCCCACTTCCAGAGTTTCTGGTTTGGGGGTCACACTGGGAAATTTGCATTTTTAACCAGTTGCACTGTGAAGCTAATGCTTCCAGTCTGGGGATCCCACTCAAGAACAGCTCTTTCAAAGTAAAGAACAGGTGTGGGGAAGGAGCAGTAGGAAGAAGCCCCGGCTGTGGCTTGGAGGGTCTTTTCTCGGGGGTGGGGGCAGGGGCGAGTGGCGTATGTTTCAGCACTGCAGGGCGCCAAGACGGCCTGACCTCTGAGATGCTGCAAGTCCTTTTCTCTTCTTTACAACTAGTGGTTCTGAACCTTGGCAGTGCATTGGAATCACTTTAGGTGCCTTAAAAAAACACCCCAGTGACTGCTTCCCAGCCCCAGAGACCTGGACTTAACTGGTTTGAATCCAGGTAAGTCCAGGTGGTGTGGGCGTTGGACAGTTTAGAAGCTCTGCAGGTTTTTCTGGTGTTCAGAGGTTGAAAAACCACTGTTCTAGGCTCTCCTTTCTTTGCAGTCTTATATCCAACCCCCAGTGAGTGAAAGTACTAATCATCCATCTTCTAACACTCCCAGCTCTTCGTCACACCTCCCTACCTCTGCCCACCCTCAAGCTGGCACACTGTCACATCTGTCTCTCCTAGTGAACTCCTACATATGCTTCAAAACCCAATCCAAACTCTTCTTTCATGGTGGAGATGGTCCTGGCTTCCCCTGACAGTTACCTGCTTCTCTATGTCCTAAAGTACTTTACACACACTCGAATTATAACCTTTATTTTACTGTATTGTAATTGTCTGTGTTCATATCTTCCCCTCCCACTGGATGTTGTACCCCTCAGGGGGCTTAATATAACTGATGGAATAAGTCAGTCCCATAAGTGGAGACAAGGCTTAAAATGCCAAAGGTTTGCCCTGACCAGTGTGGCTCAGCTGTCTGGGTGTCGTCCCGCAAAGTGAAAGGTCGCTGGTTTGGTACTGGTCGGGGTGGGTATGAGAGGCAACTGATCAATGTTTCTTCCCTGCATTGATGTTTCTCTTCCTCTCTTCCTGCCTCCCTCCCTCTCTCCCTAAAATAAATACATAAATACATACACACACACACATGCACATACATACATACATAAAATGCCAAAGGTTCTGGATAAGGAAGTTGATTAATCTTGATTTTCTTCTGCAAACTGAGTACCTACAGTGGTTCCAGCTCTGGTGGGGGCTCGGGAAGCAAAGTCAAGTGAGCCCTGGACCCTGCCCCAGAGGAATTTCTCCTGAAGTTGGACTCTCTGAAGCTAGTCGTGCTCTCATTACACTCAGAGCTCCCAGAGAGACCACCCGGAGCCCAGAACCATGTGCACCTCCCTCTCAGACCCTCCACATGCACCATCCACAGGATGGAGTGAGCTTACTGGCACGTCTTTCTTGAATTTGCCCTTGTCTGTCTGTCCAGATATTCAGTTCCCTGGCAAGTTCATGCTTGGACCTTTGTTCCCTGCACACCTCGTGCTATCGCCAGCTCATACGTTTCTGTTCTTTGAGATGCGCTTCTCACCCTTGTCTGCCCTGCCTACGGGTCTCCCTTCCCTGACCCCAGGCCGAGGGCCTTCTCTCTTCGTGCTCTCTTAGCATTTTACACGTACCTCTGCCATCATGTTGACACATGACTGCTTTTTAATGAACCCGGCACAGAGTACGTTCTTTGTAAGTATTGACTTGAATCGATGCTTATGCAGATTCTAAAACTTTATTCACGTGGGTTTGAAATAGGCAGGCATGCTCTCCTGGAGGATTCTAACGCAGGTGCAGTGTCCTGTGCTGGGGCTGAGAGGTGTGGGATCACTGTGGAATTGGAAGTATGCTGGGTGCTTTCAAACTCTGAGCACAACCATCTTCACTGCCGTCGGCCTGGCAGTTACGGTTATCCCCACACACCAGGGCCAGAGCCACACCACACGGTGGCTGGTTTCTAAGCCCCTTCCCCTGACTAGAACCAGGTGTTTCCTGAAGGCAGGGACATGGTCCTAATAATTTTTGTACCTGGTGTCAGAGCTGAGAGAAATGAACTGAATTACACATATTGCACGAAAGCCCTGTTTTAATCTTTTCACGATTAAAAACCTTGTCATATTCTCATTGTACAGTTACCTACTTCTTAGGTCAAGTGTTGGCTTACAGTTTTCCTTTCTAGATCTACTGTCTTTGTTCTCTTCTGCCATTTTTTTACTCTGCGCTTTTTTTTTTCCTTCTGCGGGGCACTCTCTCCCTGCCAAGTGTTGGCATGGAGTACACAGGTCTGGAAGCCTGTCTCCTGCCGTCCGTACAGCTCGAACAACCACACTCCACACCAACCAGCCACACTCTCCCCTCCGTGGGGGTGGATCCCAAGCCAAGTTCACATGGTTGGTCCATAACACCATGAAAATGGTACCATTAGCTTTGGATCCACACCCGTTGGTGAGCGTGGCCCACGGCTGTGTGTGCCTGGAAGAATCAGGCTGGGAAGTAGTGTGGCTACTTAGAACCTGCTGTGTTAGTTTTTGTACCCGCCAGGTTTACTTTTCCACTTCCCTTATTGTCTTCCTCCTCCTCTCCATCCCGAAACCCACCGCCACAACCTCACGTCTATTCTGAGGACGGCGTCAGGGCAGGGTTCCACTTTCACTATTTCATGATGTTTTCACGAGAGATCTGTAAGTTAGCTCGGTCTGGTTCCTGCCATTTGTTCTTGGTTTGACCCATCTATTCTTTGTCCCTTTTTCCCTCTCCCCTGTCTCCTTTGGATTAGTGAAGTATTCATTAGTGTTCCACTCTGTCTCCTCTATTGCCTTTTCTAGCTTCAGCTCTCTGATTTATTTATTTCAGTGTCTTCTCAAAATATGCATCTTTAGCTTTTCCCAGTCTGACTTGAATTAATATGGCTCCATGTGAGGTGTAAGAATGTTACAATACTGTGCTCCCATTTGCTCCTCGGCCGTGCTCTGTGCTGTTGTTATTACATGTTTTACTTCTACATGTATTAGAAGCCCAGAAACACGTCACCATTATTTTGGCCTTCAATAGTCAATGTAAAGAAATAAAAAAATTTAAAACTGTTTTATATTTCCTCCATATATTTGCCGTGTCCGGCACTGTTCTTTGTGTATGGTAGATGTATGTTTCTATCTGGGATTTCCTTTTGGTCCGAAGAACTTCCTTGAATAGTTTTTATGGTGCAGCTCTGCTGGAAATAAATTCTTTCGGCTTTTGCTTACCTGACATGTCTTTACTTTGCCTTCATTTTTGGAAGACATTTGTGCTGGATATAGAATTCCAGGCTAACAGTGTTTTCTCTCAGAGCTTCAGCGGTTTCATTCCACTATCTTCTGGCTCTTGCTGATTCTGATGGGAAGTCGGTGATCAGTCTTATTAATGTTCCCACTTAAAAAGGGTATTTTTTGTTGTTGTTGTTTCCACGATGCTTTTAAGATCTTCTCTATTTTTTTCCCAGCTATTTCACTGTGATATGCTTAGATGTGGTTTCCTTTGTGTTTGTTTCGCTTACGATACATTGAGAGTCTTAGATCTGAGGACTTGTATTTTTTTAATCACATGTGGAAGTCATTATTTTTTTGAAATATTTCTTCTGTTCTAATTTCTCTTTGCTTTCCTTTTCAGTTTTCAGGTATACAGGGTCCAGCATAAATGATGCCATTTTATTTTATTTTATTTTATTTTATTAATTGTTGTTCAAGTACAGTTTTCTTTTTATTCCCATCCCAGCCCAACCCCCCAGCCCTCCCCACCTCCCTCCTATTTCTACCCCCCTAGTTTTTGTCCATGTGTCCTTAATACTAGTTCCTGTAAACCCTTCCCCATTTTCCCCTGAAATTCCTTCCCCTCTCCCCTCTGGTCACTGTCAGCCTGTTCTCCATTTCAGTATCTTAAAACAATGCCCCCTTTTATTACAAAATGTTTTATGAAAAAAAATCAGAAGCATGTAATTCTTTTTTTTAAGATTTATTTATTTATTTTTAGAGAGGGGAGGGAGAAAGAGAGAGAGAAACATCAATGTGCAGTTGCTGGGGGCCGTGGCCTGCAACCCAGGCATGTGCCCTGACTGGGAATCGGACCTGCAATGCTTTGGTTCTCAGGCCATGCTCAATCCACTGAGCTATGCCAGCCAGGGCAGAAGCATGTAATTCTGTAACATATCACACTCAAGCACTCCATATGACATTTTAGGTGAAATGTTCAAATTAAAACTATAAATTATTATACCCGTATTATTATTCTACCAACCACACTCAAGCAGGTGTTACTTCTGCTGGACCCTGTATATGTGTTCAACTGGTTAATATTGTCCCATGTGTAACTGAAACTGTTTTTTCAGTCCTTTTTTCTCTGTGTGCTTAATTGAATACTTTCTATTATTCTCTCTTCAAGTTTATTGATCTCTTCTTTTGTAGTGTCCGGTCTGCCGCTAAGCCCATCCTGTGAATGATTTTAGTAATTGTTTATTTTTCCATTCTAAAGTTTCCACTTGGTTCTATTTCATAGTTTCTCTTCTCTGATAAGATTAACCATCTATTCATTCCTTATATCTATTCTTTCCCTTTAAGTTCTTGAACAAACTTATCTCATCTTTTTAAAGTCCTGGTCTGTTAAATCCTCTGTGTCACCTCTGGGACTCTCTCTATGGACCACTGTTTCCACTTGGTTACATGTCATCCTTTTTTTATTGCATGCCATACTTTATGGATTTTAGTGTCTTCCTTTTAAGAGTATTTTTTTTTTTTTGGCAGGCAGCTGGTTATTCGAGGGTCAGCATGATACTGCTCAGTGTCAGCCTTTGTTTTTGTTATGGTGGGTCCAGTGCATCGCCTCTGTACGGTCCGGTGACCCAACTCCTAAGGTGAGGCCTTTCCTGGATCTTCAGTCGAGTGTCCAGAGTGTTCTTCAAACACTCTCCACTGTGGCCACTGAGAACACCAGTGTCCACCCCACTCTGTGACCTCTGGAATCTCTGTTCAGGACACAGCTCTCTGGCACCCTGCATGTACGCAGCTTTGTTTGCAGCCAGACTCGGGTGGTCCCTGTGCGGATTTCTGGATTTCTTCTCTAGGCAGCTCCTTCCTCTCTAGTGCCCTGCCCTGCTAACTTCAGCTTCTTGGTCGGCCCTCCCGTTTTGGTCTGCTTTTCCTCCTGCCTTAGTTTGGATTATACTTCCCTATGCTGTGGTTTTGGAAAGCCCCAGGCAGAAGGCCAGAGTAAACACGGATTTCACCTCTTCTGTTTTACTTCTCTCAAGGTTCCCGTCTTTGCACCATCTGTGGTCGACTCCCTGAAAACAGTTGTTTTATATATCTTGTCCAGTTATATTGTTGTTTATTGGTATTTATGGTGGGAGGGTAAGTCTGCTATCTCTTTCTCTGTCACGGCTACACCACAAGCTACTCTGTGGTTAGGCTATTAATCTATTTTATATTTGAGGCACCTGAGGCTCCGAGTTCAGAAGCACCTCCTTGCTCGCGATCACATTAGAACCAGCTGAGTAAGGGCGGGGACACAGACCAGAGCCCAGGCTCTAGAGCGGGACTCGCAACACTTCCCCCTTTGCTTCTCGCTTTCCATTCTGTTCCTCTTCCCAGAGACTATACCATAGTCTCTTATCCACCTTCATATGTTCACTTCTATTCTATTTCATATTGTCTCTCATTTTCTTGGTTGTGAACTTCACTCCACCTTATTTGGCAGACACCATAGTTTAAATACTTACCCTTCTCTTTCTGCTTCTGTTTGTGTCACAGTGTCTAGCCATGTTTCTTATACATTCTTGTATTTTCTCAGTGTTTAGCACTGTGCTTGGTTCATAGACCATGTTTTTATTAATGCTGACTGAAGCAGAGAAGAAATGGGATTCATTTTGTGCATCTTCTCACCCTTTTCCACGTGTGCTATTGAAAACAGGTGCTGAAGGGGGCCCGGGGGAGGAGCAGAAGTTCTCGGGAGTCGGAAGGAGGCCCCAGAATGTGGCTGCTTCTCCACACTCAGCTCAAACACCCTTCTCCTCGGATATGGGTTGCTGGCTAATGATTCATGTATTTCTTTATTATTCTTGGCATGCAGGAATAAACCCACGGCCTTTTCCCTTCTCCTGTACCTTTTTCCTCCTGGAAACCGTTTCACAAAAATCCCCTTTATTAATCATTTCAATCATGTCACTAAAATCTACCCACTGCGTTTAACCATTACTCCTTTTTCCTTCCATTTCTAGCACACTCTAGAGTTCTGTAGGCGATTTCTTTATTTTTGTTGTATCTTTCTCTCCCCCCCCCCCCATTTCCCTCCTCTGTACAAACTCCTCTAGAAGCCTCTCTTTGTGCATTTCAAATTTCATCATTTCTTTCCAGTTTCTTTATCCTGGCCTCTCTTATTGTTGCTTCTACTTGAGGGACTCTGGCTTTCTCTTTAAAACCTGTCCTTTCGGGGCCATTTTCCTTGAGCACTTCCTCATATCATTTTCTAACGTGCCCGCCACTGCCAGCTCAGGAAGATCAGAGGCTCACCCTGCCCTTGATCTCACCTTCTTTGCTTTTAATCTCATCTCGTTCCAGGAGCTCACCCCCTTCTTTATACCTCCGCCAGACTTCTGGTTTCTAAGAAGTGAATGTTGGCTATTCCCTTCATAAATAAAAACGGGGGCATCACTTATGTTACATGTCGCAACCTGTATTCTTTTTTGTACATAGATAGATAATGCTGTTCTTCCCTTTGGGTCACCGTGTAGCCAACTGTTGGCCTGTGCATTTAAATAAACATCTCTAGTTCTGTGCTCTTACAACCTGGGTTATTTGGGTTGCTGGGGCCCTTCGATCTCTCTCTCATTTCATTCTTTTCTGAAGAATCAGTGGAAAGCTCCCTTTCCTCCCCCCACCCATTCTCTTCTTGCGGTGTTTAGGAAATTAGTCATATTTTAAAATATGGCTCTTCTTTTCACATTTCTTTTGGGGGTTTTAAGAATCTTCCTGGGGAATATGCATATCCATGAAGTGGATTGTGTTGCTTCTTCCATCCACAAGCCTCGTTTTGTATCGTCAGATCCAGGTCCCATAAGTCTTCGGAGAGTTCCCATTATAAACTGCAAACAGATATCTCACTCTTCGTAAATTGTTTGGTAGGAAACCTGTGGATCCATTCCTGTTCTTTGTACATGATCTTCTCACAGGTAGTATCCAGACCACTTCCTACCCAATTTTATCACAGTTTGTCTTTCCATGGACTCCTGTAACTCTTCCTTTTAGTGATAAATTTATGCTTTTATGTGGACTTACTCTTTATTCTTTTTGTGAATTTAATTAGTCTTTTAAGACGTCTTTTAAATTTCTCTTCCTTTGTCTGCTTTTTTCTGCCCATTATTTTAAGACTTGGGATCTACCCACAATCAGTTGACCAAGCTTCCCTCTCTCTCTGCTACTTCCTATAGCCATTCTTTCTCCTCTAGTTCCCCACCATATCAGGTGGGGACTTCTTCTGTGAAGAAGGGGGAACTTCTGTGAAGTTCTAGGACTTCACAGAACTTTCCATCTGGAGTTAGGCTTATCCATCTAGGCGCGATTTCTCCCAGGAAGCTATCTTCTAAGGGCATTGATCACCACACTCTGGCTTCTTTGTTTTCCTTTTCCTGTTTCCCACCACCAGCTGGAACCAATCATCTTTCTTTCCTCTTCTCCCTCTGGAGCCCTACAAACTCCATTTCCTTTCCTTGTCAGGCCCAGGTAGCTCTGTTGAGTCCATTTGAGCAAGTGTTCCCAGCTCACCTCTCATTCTGTACCTTTGAAGCCAGCCCAGCTGGTCCCACCTCCATGGTTTTTGACCTGCTCTTGGGCAATCTGCTTATCTTTTTTCCAACAAACGCCATGTGCCAGGTAGTTATGGTTTTGTTTTCAACAGCTAAAAGTTTGACTCCACATTACACTCAGCTGATGTCTTGAGTTTCATCTTTTGCAGGTCTTTATCCTATACAAAGAAGCTAGAAAAATATCTAAAACTTCTCTGGTAATAAACAGTTCAATTTCATATTTCCTCAGCCCAGCCTGCATAGTAGTCAGCCATTATTGGCTCTACCAAGATGGCGAATACCTAACCAAGTGTCATTAACTGAATCATAATGGATTAGTGGATGAAGTCTTTAGATTTGACCTGCCCAGTGGAATCACTAGAAATTTCCTATGGTATCCTGACCCTCTTTACTGATAAAGTGTCTAAATTAAATCAAGTTTCTCTGGTGATCTTAACTTCTAGGAAAGTCTGAAAATCTATACTTTGTGTTCGTCCATAATGAATTGAAAATCACGTCCTTTATCACAGGTCTCAGACTGCAGGGACTTGGAAAGGTACCACGTGATTGCTGTTTCCATAGTCTGGCATTGGAGAGCCTTTTATTATGTCCAGTTCTGTACAGTAGTTGGATGAAAGCCAAGACTTTGGCAGATAGTTATGTGCTCCCCACACTGGTCCTTTGTACAACTGCATCGGCAAATGTGGTGCTGGCCCCCTAGAGAACTGTTGGCTGGGTTCCTAGGCTCTGGTTTGAACACTGCTGTTAAAAAGCAAATATTCCTGAAGGATCTTATCAGATAATTTCTTAGAGAGAGCCCCAGTCATGCCGTTGCCCTTGGAGTCCAGTGGACAACACAGCTGCCCATTCTGGCTCTTCTACTTAACAGCTGAAGAATGCATAGAGTCCGTGTGCCTCAGTGTCCGCATCTGTAAAAGTGGGTGTGCAATACTCACTTCATTAGATTGTTCTCATAATTTCATGGGGGCTTCAGAAGGGTATTGTTACTATAAAGTGCTGTTACATATAGTGAAAGTTAATTTATGCTTCTTTTGCTCCTTCTTGTTTTATCCTGCTTGGAGGGAGGGCATGACTGGTACCCAGGACATACAGTTAACAATGGTGAAGAATGATGATACCAATAAAAGACTCGGGACAGGTGGAACAAGTCTACCCTGAAGCAGAGAGGGCAGCATAGGATAGAACACTGAAAACCGTGTGGACACAAGTGAAGGAAATATGTCTGTCAGATGAGAGGGGTCCCTCTTTCTTTAATCCATGGTGCATGGTGAGTATCAGCACTTGTGTTATTGCAGGAGGCTAAGGAATATAATTTACAGCTTTTTGATTCATGTGTTTCTTTTGGAGGGGCCAGGGCAGCATTAAGATAACAAAGAGCGTTAGAGCCCAAGAGAACAGGACATGGAAGAGTGGGCGGGAGGGGGAAGGCTCACTGAAGGCAAGCAGTGCCCACTCACCAGCCTTGTTCAGGACAGACCCTGGTTCTCTCCTCGATGCTGAACATCTTCACATCAGTCACCCAGCTTAGAAATGGGAATCGGTATGATGGGTTAAACCGGTGAGCCAGAAGGACCTGAATGTTAACCAAGGGGCTGTCCTACCCAGAGGAAGAGCTGTGGGGCTCTGATGCAGAATCCTAGTTGTAGCCTTTGGTCTCAGGCATCTGGGTGGAGGGTTGGCCATCAGAGGAATGAGCTAACATTTGGTTGGGTTACTTCTTGGCCATGTAGCCTTGAATATGTTTCCCAACCTCTCTCTGAGCCTCAGTTTCCTAATACCATCTAATATTACTACTTATGTCACATTTTTTCTTGTGGTTATTAAGTGACAGGTACTTGAAGCTTTCCCACAAATCTTATTTTCCCATAAAGTTTGTATGGAACCTTATTATTTTAAAGCCCAACATATATCTGTAACAGATAAGGAAATTATAATCTAAACAGGTCACATGTGTGTTAAGACAGCTAGTGGCGGAGGTAAGAATGGAAGCCGGGGCTCCTGTCTCCCAGAGAAGGGCAAGGGGAGCTTGGAGGACTGTGTGCGCCACTCTGGCCAGGTGAGTAGACTCTGAAAGACAAGGGCCAGTAACGCTGGCAGTAGGGTTCTCTGTGTGTGTGTCAGGCACGGGTGAGGAGAGCAGAACATAGGATGAAGTCTTTTGTGAGTGAGTTACTGCTCAGCCCTGTTCCTACAGCACCTGCTGAGCTGAAACTGCCCAACGTTCATCCACCAATCTGTAGACTCCCTTTTAGCAGGTACATTTCTGTGGACTTGAAGGAAACCTAGGGAGTTGCAGGAGGTGAGGTTTTCCTCCTCTAACCCAGAAGGAGTAGGCTGGGGAGCAGGGCGAGGGGAGTGTGACAGTAGGGGACATGATGACTGCATCCTTGGTGCCGCCTCCGCCTTGCCAGATGGACAGAGTAGACCTCTGTGTTCATGAGATAGATTCCTCGATGTCAGCCACCATCTCTTCTTCGGTGAGTTGTAAAGTCAGGGCATCTCTTTTCAGCACTGTAGGATGGCTGCTTCTTCATGTCCTGCGGTAAGACTTTCCCTGGAACGGGAGGGATTGAGACAGGAGCACTCTCGGGAAATAGGAAGGGGGTGTGGCTAAATCCCTCACAGTTTCGTGATTTTTTGTAGGAGGACCGCACAGCAGTTTGGTTCTTTTGCAGTTTCTATCATTTATCTCCACACCCTTACTCCCTCCTACCTGCATCGCCTATAAGTGTTTTAGGATCCCTGGTTAGCCAGCCCTTTTCCTCCTTTCTACACGCACTGGGGTCCCTCAACTCGGATGTGCTTCACTGTGTCTGAGGTTCATTTTGGTACCTGGGCAGACTGTTCAGGTTTCTGCTCTCTCCTTGGGTTCCCAAGGGCTCAGGACAGTGCTGTACTGGACCAGAAACTTCCAGCTTGCAAGAGCCAAATATAATTTTCAGGATTTTTTGTGAATCAGTGGACAATCATGCTGACAACTTGAAATTGGCCAGGTTGGGAATATGTATACCATAGGAATAAGCACATGTTATAAATCAGGGGGCAATTTTCCTGCATAGCGAGTTGATAAACTTTTTTACTGGCTCACTGATGTCTAAGGAGAATGCAGGGTTCAGTGTAGTCCTTAGGAACAGCGTCTGTTCAAGTCCCCAGAGTGCCCTAGAGCACCCGGAGAGGATCCAGTGGCCCGACACCCTAATTCAAGGCATCCAGCCCCTTTGGACACTAGATACCCTGGGAGAGAGTTGCAGAGGGAACGAATACTGAGAAACACTCTGGGCTGGTCAGTGACCAGGTTTCTCCTCCGGGCTCCTGGCCACTGTTGTCCTGGTGTGACTAGAGGGAACTGCTCTGAGGCAGAGGGGCCACCTTCTTTAATGTGACAGCAGGGACAGGCCCAGGGCTCCAAGCCTGCTTGGAACTCCACGCCAGGACTCTCCCCTTTCCCTTCCTTATCTCTGGATGGCAATCACACAAGTCGTCAAACTGTCACTAATTTCCTAACCAAGGCATGTGATGTTTGGCGGGTGCCCAAGCACCTGACTCTATGACTTTGACTCACCTTGACCTTTGTATGATCAGACCCTGGAGGAGGCACTGTACACGGGCTCTGCCTCACTCCCAGCCCCCCGCCCCCCAAACACCACTTTCCCTCCTGTTCCTCCATCTCCAACTCCTCATTAAAACAAATAACAACACAACAAAATGATAACACCAACCAAACATCTATAAAAACCAGACCGAAGCCCCATTAAAAGAGGCAGCCCCAAACACCAGTCTCACCCTTCAGCCCTGGAGAAAGCTAGCTCGCTGCCTTCCACACAATGATAGAAACACGCCACCCAGGAAGCATGAATCCTGCATCCTCCCACGACTTCATCTGCACAGAAACAGACACGTCATCTGCTTCCATTTCTGGTTTTCCTGTCCAGAAATCATTCTCTTTTCGTGACACTAGAGCTTGTTGCTACAAGGGATGGTTTCTGGTGAGGGCGGCAGGCAGTGCCCGCTGGCTGGGTGCCAGGATGTGCCAGGACTGAAAGGTGCCAGGACAGGGAAAGGCTGAGAGCTGAGCTGGGATGTGGGAAGGGAGAACACGTGACAGGGGACACACTCTCAGAGACGACCAAGTTGAGTGCCTATGTTCATGCTTTCTGTTGGGGTCCAGAGAGGGCCATTGACCTGCCCCGGGTCATCCCATGGACGGGATAGACGTGGGACAGAGGAAGGACGCATCATGCCCCAAAGTTCCATGCCAGATGTGACGGGTGGCAGGGTTTGCGCCAGCTGATGCCCTTGCAGGAGAGGCACATGGTGCAGAGGGAAGAGCCCAGCAGGGGATCCCGTGTGTGGATTCTCATCCCACACTGTCCTGCGTCCTGTCTCGGCAAGCACTTGGATTAGATCAGGGACTGGCCAGCTGTGGCCCACCAGCTGCATCCAGTCTGCTGCCTGTTTGGGTATGGCCAGTGAATTAAAAATGGCTTTTACATTTTTAAATGACTGAAAAAAAAAGTAACATTTTCATGACATGTTCTGTTTCTTTTAGATTCCACAGATAAGTGGAACCACACAGTGTTTGTCTTTCTCTGACTTATTTCACTCAGCACCTGTGGGCCCATCCATGCTGTGGCAATGGCAAGATCCCATTCATTTTTACTGTCGTGCGATATTCTATAGCACGTGTATCACACATCTTTTTCATCCATTCATCTACTGATGGACAACAGCCTTCTTCCAATGCAGCCTACTGCTCGTTTGTGTTGTTATTGAAAGAGCAGTAGGATGTTGGGTATCAAGACATTTTGGTTCTTCCCAGCTCTTTAATTTATTTTCCCAACAAATGTTCACTGAGCCCCTCCCATGTACCAGGCACTGGGGTACACAGGCGAGCCACACAGACCACAGCGCCCCAGCGAGGGAGCAGATGCTGTACAGACAGTCAAGTGCATAGTACAATGCCAGGGAGAGACACAAATAATAATAAACAAAACAAAACAAACAAAAGTAAAGCTCTCTAAGGGATTGAAGGGATTCTGGCACAAGCTGGCTGTGCAGGCTTGGCAGAGCAGAGAGACTGGCTCTAATCTGGTGTGTTCAAGCAGTGCTCAGGGGAGCCCCAGGAGTCTGGGAAGGGGCCTGAGGGGGCGTCGAAAGGTGGCAGTGAGACGCCAATGGCAGGACCCTTTGTCTCCGCTGCACAGAGCAGCACCTTAACAAACTTTTTTTTTGAAATAGGTTTCTGTGTGAAATTCTACTGGATGAAAATGTCCTACTGTTTTAAAAAAGTTTGAGGCCCTCATTATTGGATAGTCTGTGGGTTTTCTTTCAGCGTAAAGGTGGTGCAAATTGCTAGAAGTTTTTCACAGGAACTGCTGCTAAGCCAGACCTCCCTCACTGGTGCCTAGTGCGACTGTGAGTGTAGCATTTACACTCATTGGTGTGAGTTTTTGTCTTCTTAGTTTGGTCTATCGATCTGGTAGGCAACATTAATTCTAATGCCTTATGTATTAGTGATACCTCCAAGCTTTGGTCTTTCTGCAAATCTGTTTTATGTGCTTTTTATACCTTCATCCAAGGTGCTTATAAAAATACTGGTTAGGATGGGGCCCAGGGTGCAGACCTTCAGTTCTTCAGTAAAGACGAATGGGTTGTTCTAAGCAGAATCAATGGCCTTTGACTTTCACGTGTTCCAATGGCTGTGGACCCGTCGAAGCTTACCAGCACCCACCCCAACCAATGGCTTCCCTCCTTATCTCCATACCGCCTCATTTTCTATACTTATTTAATGGCTGCTACCTATCAAGATCTGGCAGCAACTCTGGGGAAATAAGATAAATAAGACACAGAGTACACTGCTGATAGGCAAGATGGAACTATAAACCACTAATCACAGCAGTGTGTGGAGGGCCAAAGAGAGAGACGAACCAGGGCACTGGTGGGAAGAGCTCGGCTTTGCCTGGAAATGTCAAGGGGATTTTCTCAGTCAAGAAGACATCGCAGATGGTATTAGTCAAAAAGGGACCACGGGAAATGTCCAAAGTCATATAAAATCTAGATAAGTGACACCAGTGGCATCCCTCTGATTTAGGCACTCAATAAATGGCTCCTGAATCTAATGTATAAAGGTCAGGAAGCAGATGCAATCTCGGTCCAGCAGGATGGAGGCGTCAGCTGAGGCGCGGGGAAGCAGGGCTCAGGTGGTGGGTGGGTCGCAGGGGCGGTGCAGAGGAGAGACATTAGGTGGCAGGGAAATCAGAAGTTGTTGAAAAACAAAGTGGGACTGAGGGAGAGCAAGAAGTGACTCAGCCCTCTACACCTGGCTGGTGGCGCTGCCCGTGCCATTAACCCAGACTGCGAGGGGGGAAATAGGTCTGTTTCACGACCTATTAGAAATTTGGTGGAATATATTCCCCCCCTCCCGCCCCGCCCAGCTTTTCCCTTGCAGTTCTAGAAGAGTTTGATTTCAGGTTTCCACCAATAACTGCGGAAACAGGCGAGGACGCCTTCTAGGTGTGTGCCGGGAGCAGCGATGATTTCCATTCTCTCCACGGAACCCTTCCCCCCGAGACGTGCCCTCTTCAGTGTGACTTGGTTGGACCTAAAGGTTTAGCTTCCCCTTTGCCGCAGAACGTGTGTTTGCTTGTCACGCACTTTTCTGTTAGGGTAACCAACTCATTCTGGTTTGCCAGGGACTTTCCCAGTTTTCATAATGAAAGCCCAACCTCCTACAAAGAAATCCCTTTGGCCCCAGGGAAATCGGGACTGTTGGCCACGCTAAGACGTGCGTGAGGTGCTGCGCGTGCCTGCTGTGCGCATTGGCGAGGAAACGCAATTGCTGAAACAGAGTGTAGCTAGCTCCCTAGTCTTGTCTGCCCCGACTGAGAGGTGGTGCACGGGGCCTGGGCAGTAGCAGGGTGGGACCAAGGTGGTGGTTTTGCTATTGTTGCTCCCCTTCTTCCCCCGCCCCCAGGGGTCACCCCAGAAAGTGCGCCGCGGAGTAGAGGGGCTTGGAGCAAAGCTCTGGGTAGCTTGCCATCGGGCCAGCCGCCTCTCTTCAGGGCTGAGCCAGGCCCCTCTTCATTTACTTTCTCGAGCACTTAGATAATTGAATGGAGAAATTCAAGAAGACACAACAAAGAATGGGGCTGGGCTGTCCGTCCCTGAGACCTCAGACGTGGAAGGTCCCGGGAGAACTGCTTTTCCCCGTTTGCGCCTAATCCCTGGAGGGCATTTACCGCTCCGGGAAGCTGGGCAAACACAGTAGCCAGAGCCACAGTCCTCGGAGAAAACGCCGGGTCAGTAGAACCCGGCGGCGGCGGCGGCTGTCCCGAGCGAGCGGCGGGCGCAGGGGGCGCGTGGAAGGTTTCCTGCCCCCGCCTGCTGCTGCGCCCCCTGCACCAGCGCTGCCTCGCCGGGGAGGGATGCAGGGCGGGCGAGTTACGTCTCTTCTCACTTCCCTATAAAGCCTGAGACACTTTGGCAAATCTAATCCTAAATTTATTGCCGAGGCTAAATCCAGCAGCTCCCTCATGCCTTCCCACTCCTCCAAAAGGTTAAACAGTTCCCACCGGGTGCTAGAAAGGGTTATTGAAAACAGCAGGGTTTTTTTTTTTTTTTTTCTTTCCTTAACTTCAGCGCTTCTGGTAAATCTCTGATCCAGCATCTAGTGGTTAACCACTGATACAGGAAATGACATTTAACGTTTTTATCACTCAGCCAGAAATGGAAGAACAAGGCAAGTCTGTGTTTAGGGAAGATGGATGGTTGCCCACCACCTTCATCTTAAAGGCGCACCACCTTCCCGCCCCCCCCCCCCCCCCCCCGCCCCCCGAGTTCTGCTTGGGGGCTGGTAGTTCACCTCCTCTCCGCTTCACCGGCAACAAGGAAGCAGGGATGGCAGGGAAACACTCCCAGCCTCGCTGCTCAAAAGGGAATCCAAATGTTGTCTGTCAGCTGCTGAAAGGATTCGCATGGCACTGCTTCCCCTTTCTCAGCGGCAGTTGCATGTGGGGACAGGCGGGCAGGAAATGAGTGTGGATGCCGCGGTCCCAGGCACTTGGAACCACAGCAGCAGCTCTGGTTCCACGGGCGTCTGGACGCAGGGCCACCTATTTGGGGTGGACTTTGAACAGAACCCCTGTCCTAATAGGAGGACAGTTCACAGAGGGCCCTTACCACCCCCCCCCCCCAAGACAACCAGCAAAGCAAGAGCGTCAACCCCGCAAACCACAGCGAGAGAAATGACATCGGTTTCACTTGCAGTTTCCCTTGCTGCTGAGTTCTTCTGTGTTCTTTTTTGTTGTTGTTGTTGTTGTTGTTGCCCTTTTTGGGTGAGGTGTTTTCAGTGCAGCTGTGAAGCGAAATCCACTGGGTAAGAACAACACTAACAGCAGCAACAACAATAATAACGCACACTAACATTGTTGAGTGGCAAATGGTCTACATCCACGATCTTTACATTACATGCTCAAGGTCTAGAGCTGGTCAGGGCTATGGCCAGTCAGGATTTGAACCCAGGTCTGCCTGTTGTCAAGTCATCCTGCCTTATAGTCATCTAATAATAAGCACAGCCCTCGGCACCCCCTTGCCCACCCTCTCTTGCACCCACTGAGCAGGGAATGGGGTGGATGTGGGGGAGGGGGGCTGGGCTGAGGATCCTAACAGTGGACACACTGGTGGAGTGGGTAGGCAAGATCAATCAATGCATGGCTGGCAAAGAGCTTGTCTTCCCATGCTCAGTAGGGCCCAGAGTAGCTGATAAAATTCTCCAGGTCCCTCCCTTATTTTAGTAGGAACTAACATGATCCCATTTTCATGAAAAGAGATGCTGAGGTGCTGAATTGTCCTTCTCCTCCACCTCTGGGCATTTCCTCCACGGAGCCCTCCCTGCAAATGCCTCTCCGTCCACACCAGCAGGCAGGGCAGAGTGGGCCAGCGCTGCTCTAGAGGGCAGGACTGCTGGCGTCCGGGCAGGGCTGTGTCATGCCTGGTGAAGCTGACTGCTCTTCAAGAGTCACCTCGTGACTTCTGCTCTGCCCTGTTCTAGAGAGGATTGATGTGACGGCCATGCACAGCCTCTTGGAGCCTCAGTTTACCCATCTGTGTCCTGGCTCTGAAGAAATATGAAGTCTAAAGAGCTCTGAAAAGTACATTTGTCTTTCCAAATTTCCACCACCCTCCGTGCAGAGAAATAAGTTGCTGTTTGACATCAAAGCCTTCCTAACAGGGCAGAGTTGCCGTATGTGGCTGCCATCACCCAAGGGTGTAAGCTGAAAAGACTGATTTCCAGCCGTGCTCACGGAGGGGTGGGAGGTAGGTCCTCCCCAAGGCAAGGCTCTTCTCCAAGACGTATCTTTTCTGCTCCAGGCCTTCTCTGCAGAGCTGCCCCTGGAGGGCCAAGGTGGAGGCGTCAGAGATCTGTCCCGGTGACAGATGCCAGGCATTGTTTCCCGTGCAGGGCGCTGGGGAGCAAACACCAACCTGGCAGTTTCCCTGAGCTGGAGAAATTTTGGTCAACTCAGTGATGCCCATCTCTGGCCACCCACTAGAGTTATCTGGGGAACATACAAAACACCCATGTCCACACCCACCTTAAAAACTTCTTTAATTGGCATTCGTATGTTTTTTTTTTAAGGTCCTTAGGTGTGTGTAGTTCGAGTAGAGCACTAGTGATCTAGATGGAGAGACAGATAAGTTAAAAAGAGAAACAAACACCAAAGCTATCCCGATTACGATATGCTCTGACTGCGGCAAATGAAATTTGCAATGGGAACACAGAGGTAGGGCCACTTACCCAGCCCAGAACACTGGGGAGATATTGCGATGTAGGAAACATCCCAGCTGAGATTTCAAGAGCAAGAGGTAACCAGGTGAGTTAGGACTCGGGGGCTGAGGTGAGGGGAGGGGAAGTTCCAGGGTTTCCATGGGAAGCAAGAAGTATTTGGCCGGGAAGAGCCCGGCGGGGAGCCCCACGATAAAGCAGGGGGAAGTGACCAGGAGGCGGCTCACAGAAGACACCTACGGCATGTTTGGAACTTTGGATTTTATCCTGAGGGTGACAGAGAGCTAATGATGAGTGGTAGTCAGAGGAGGGACTGTGATTGGTTGTGCAGCACCACAACCATCTCGGAAGGGAGCCAGACAGAGGTCGGGAGGAAGTTAGAACGCACTTTGGTGATGGTTTCCTGAGCCATGTTAGTGGTTATAGGGATAGCAAGAGGTGCGTGGAAATGAGAGATGTTAGGACATAGGTTCAATTCAACACGGGGAGTGAAGTGAGAGAAAAGTCAAGGATGACCTCCAGGCTTCTGTCCTGGGCACAAGGGTGGACGGAGGTGCTGTTCCCTGGGCTGGCCCGGCGGTGCAGGAGGCTCTCCATGCCAGTGAGGAGGGTTGCGAACCAGCGGCTCACGCAGAGCGCTAGAGGCCAGGAGGACGGGCTGCGTCTCCTGGCAGCTGTCTCCCACCATGGTGGCTCAGAGCTCCTGGGAGCATCGTGGGAGGACTTGTATCCCAGCAAACCGATTAGGGCATTGCTCCATTCTTTGCAACTTGCCGGCCTATTCAGATTCTTGTGTATCCTCTTCCCTTCCTCCCCTCCCCACCCACCCCCGCTCAAGATGTTTATTTCCTCAGTTAGACCAACCCTCAGACACTGATGGAATCTCAAACACAAGCAGTAATAACTAATTTGCATTTTCTGTGACCTATGGGCTAATTTCCATTTTCCTCCCCTAAGTGAAACTTTTCAGCCCCCCTCTACCCACATAAAAAAGCTTTTAATGATTCCTAAAAGTATCTTGTATGTTCCTGTTGACAAGTTCAGCTCCCCACAGGCTCCCGGTGGCCTCTGTCTTCCCTCCCCTAGGCACCCGCCCCCTCTGCAGACTCTCACTCTTTCCTCATCCCGCACAGTTAAGTCGTCTACTCCTTCCAACCCCTGACGCCCACCTCGAAGATCACTGTCCTCTTCCCTGCTTTGCGGGCTGTCTCAGTCGGGCTGCGCTAACACGTTACCGTGGACTGGGTGGTTTAAGCAATGAACGTTTGTTTCTCACAGTCCGGAGGCTGGAAGTCCAAGATCAAGTGCCAGCATGGGTGGGCTGTGGTGAGGACCCTCTCCCAGGTCACTGGCTGCCTGTTGATGTCTTGCTGTGCTGTCACATGGCAAAAAGAGGGCGAGAGAGCTCTCTGGGGTCCCTTGTATAAGGCTACTAATCCCATTAATTGCTCCACCGTCCTGACGGAATCATCTCCCAAAGGTGTGGATAGAGACCAGAACGCTCTGGAACTCATTAAGTCTATTTAACAACATACCAACTCTATCTTCTTCTGCACATGTAGTAGCTTCGAACTTTCCTCCGGGCTGGAGTTTAGATGTGGCCCGTGAAAATAAGCAGAGAGGATGTCTGTTACTTCCAGGTGGAAGATCTAAAAGCTGGGGCCTGCTCTGCCTTATTCTCTTTTCCTTCTTCCTGGAATGAGGCCAATGCTGCTCGGAAGCAGAGCCATCAGCTAATCTGCAAAGGACACAAGGATGAGCAAGAAACAGACCCCAGTTGCAAGCCACTGGGACTTGGGGGAGCCTGCTACTGCAGCATAACTTAGTTTATCTCAGCTGATATAAGGGTCTGTCAAGGACTTTAATATAAAGTACAAAACTGAGGTTTTGCATTGCGTGGAAGCTCACGGCTAAGTTGCCAGAGTTACATGGATGCTGGCAGAGGACATGATACTAGAGGCAGAGATCAAGGATTCTACTCCTCACAGCACAGCGAGAATCAGGAGCTTCACTGCTACACTAGTTTCCCCTGCCCCCAAATCTCCCTGTGATAATGTAGACTGGCCCAGTCAATGCTGCACCCAGTGGGGTTGGGTTAAAGCTGAGGAAGCCCACGCTGAGGAAACCCCGCTTTTATAATGGACTGCAAGCCAACCTGCCCCTCCCCCCCCCCTTTTCCTGGAGGGGAATATTTTCTTTACCTCGTTGGAAAGCAAACTTTCCCTCCACTCTGGATGGAGTCAGTATCTCTATTCTCCAAACCTTCTCACTGCACAAACATTCTTGAAAAGATACTCTGTAACAAAGTGTCTCAGTGCCTCTATGTGCAAGAAGTGCAGAAATGTAAGACCTGTGGAGAATGTCTTCCAACAATCTCTTTGGGTAAATGGAGGAAAGCGAAAGGCAAAAGGAGTTTGGAGCCTGATTAGGGAGGATTTTGGAGACTACTTTGAGAACCGGACTTTGTCTGGCAGGCGATGTGGAGCCATCTCATGTGTGGTATGGAGGACAGAGGGTGGACTGAAGAAGGAGAACACCGGAGTTAGGAGAAATTAGGGCTAAGCATGTCGGTTGGGGAATTTGACTGTCTGAAGGGAGCCAAAAGCACAGGGTTGGTCTCTACTTGGATAATTTCTATAACCTTCAAGGTTCAAATCAAAGGGCATCTTGTTTGGTAGTTAAAAAAGTTGTTTTTCAAAAGCAGAAGCTTTTTGTCAAAGACAGATGATGCAGACTTGCAGCCAGTGCAACAGGTGGAAAGAGAGGGACTGGCTGACGCAGTAACGGGACCCTGGAGCCAGGGCCCTCGGCGCCCCTGTCTCCGCGGACACCCGGACGGCTCCCGGAAGGCGCCTTGAGAGCTGCAGACCACACCTGGAATCCACTTTTCCTTTCCCCATTGGCCCAGGCAGAACTGACTGCTCCTTCCTCTCTGTTCTCTCAGCAGGTTGATCTCCTCGCCAGAGCATCAGTCGTCACCTAGACGCGTTTGAGGTGAACATGCTTCATCTCCATCTCCGTGCTTCCCGGTGCCCAGCGCGGTGCCTCCCTCCCCCGGAAGGCTCCCAGCCGACGTTTGCCGGATGGAATTGATGTGAAAAACACATCGATGAAACAATGATAGAATGACAATTTTTGGTCAAGCTTTGCATTTTTAAATTTAGTGGACTATAACACAATTCCTGAGACCTGGCCCCGGGTAAATAAGACTCAAGAAAATAATGAAATAAAAAAGATAGCACTTTCTATAGTGACATAGGTTTGGTTTTAGGTTGTTTTAGTTTGCCTAATGCACTAACGAATGCTTTTTGAAGACACAAAGAGCTTTTTCTTAGAAAGGAAACCACAGTCCAAATAAATAACATCCTCCAGATTAGAGGGAGAAAATCGCCAGCCCATCCTCAGGTACTCAAATCCCTGCAGTCACCTGTGTTTCCATCAGGTGGGGGAGGCCAGCCCTGTGCTGATGCTGCTGACGGATGTGGATGCCGGCAGGGTATTCACTTTAGAAGAAACGAAATAATGGAAACGAGGTTGAGCATGTTCTAGGTAGCTGCTAGTTCCTGGTATCTCTGAGTGCTCTGCATTGTCACAGGGTGTTGTTATGCCTGTTCGTGTGTGAATCTGGGAATGAAGTCTGTGTGGGTAGAATTTCTATTCCCCCTGCTTTGGTTTTGCCCCAGCCACCGTCTGTCTGTCTGTCTGTCTGTCTGCCTGTCTGTCTGAGACAGGGCCAACCCTGAGTTACAGTGAGGGAGGAGGGCGTGAGGGACAAACCCGAGATCCCATTGTGAGGATGGACCCAGGCTTTGACGGGCTGAGACTTAGACAGGGGTTGGATCTCTCTGTAAGTGGGAGAATGCAAAATTAGGTGTGAAAAGTGAACTTAGAATGAGAATGAGAACAGAAGTCATAGTAATAATATTTTTATTAACTAACTACTGGACATACCTTTATAGTAGTCTTTTAAAAGTTATCTTAACCATCTACTCTGGGGTTTCATATGACAGCAATTTTGTGGGATTCTTTTATAGAGCGTATAGAAAGGTTATTCAGTCTTTCGTCTAGCACAGTCCATGGAAAAATCATTTATTTTGATTACGGACAGCTTAGAAAAATTTCTTTAAGCTCCCCAACTAGGGATTGATAACACCAAGAAAATGTTTAAAATTGTCAGATTTGGGCAAACTACCACCCTGCTTCTGTCATGTGAGAGCTGTAAGATTTCAGGGCATCGGAGCCTTTTCTCGTGAGTTTCTACCTTGAATACTCTTCGCACTGCGGATGCTGTGTCCTTAGTTCCCTGGCATATGATGACTTTTATGTTATCTCTTTATCCACACCAGTATTTCGTGTCAAACCAGTGAGAAATTAAAGTCTTTTCTCAGTGAATTCCTATGATTCATGTCTCCTTATAAATTGGATTATAAACCTATCCAAGAACTTATTACTGATCATTATTTCTATTTAAAAGGTGTGTCTTTTCTTACTGTTGATGAATTCACTACCTTTGGTAAGAGCTCATTTTTGTTACACTTTGCTGTTTGATATTTATTGATTTTATTACTCAACTTTATTGTTTTTATTTTGTACGTTATTATTGTTTTAACATGAATTTTCTCACAGTTCTTTAACAAATGCATTTATTGAACTTTAATCAGAAGCCTGCAATTTCTCCTTTGTTTCATTAAAACATTTCAGATCTTTGTATGTGTATGTTCAAGGCAGGGAGGAAACAAGTTGGATTATGAGCTTAATTTAGCACCCAGAATGGGCCAGGGTTCGGTGGGTGTTGCTTATAAATGGGAAGACTCGGTGGGTGGGGGGCAGTTAATTTGGGTTGGAATTACTGATATCTTGTCAAACCCACCCAAGGAAAGGGGATATCAGGACAGGAAGACTAAGGTAAGGATGACCAAGCCAGGAGAGAAACAAGGTCGATTCTCTTTAGAGAGTAGCAAGGATGCTTTGGAGAAGAGACAGGCACCATGAGAAGGCCTGGGGGTCAGCAAGTCAGGAGGGAAAGCTGGAGGCCACAGGAGGATGTCGGGGCTGGGGCCCCTGCAGGGAGGGGGCGGGAGCGGGACTCCCACAGCGGTTTCCAGGGGGCTCACAGCTCTGCGGTCAGTGTGGTTGGTGAGGTCCTTCTTGGGGAGCCCGGCAGGACAAGACTCCTTCTTCAAGAGACCGTGAATAGTGGGGGATCCCAGATTCTTCTCTCAGGCCCTAACGGGCTGGATTTTTCTGACCAGACTGAAGTGATCTGAAGAAGGCAATATTGTATAACAAACCATACGTTTTGGAGTCAGAAAGATCTGGGTTTGAATCCTAGCCATGAAATTTCTTATCAATCTCATTTCCCCTTTTGCAAAAATGGGTATACTAGGATATATCTTTTGGGTAGATAATATATCCATCTCATAAAATAGTGTGATGAAGAGTAGAGTAAATTTCATAGTATAATAGTATATATAATATATACATAGTATAATCCAGAGTATATATAGTTGCTTAAAATGTCATGGTTTAAAAAAATGCCAGATATGTTTTCATACTTTCACTGTATTTTATCAATTTATTTTTTATTTTTCAAATAAAAAAATGATATTAGATTGACCTACCTCAGGCAGGTCTCAGAATTCTCAGTTTCTACCTCAGCTTGTTTGCTTGTACTGCCAATGCTGGATGTGTTACACACACCAACACGTGCACACACATGCCACACACATTTTCACATACACTTTAACAGTCATCACCATACAGAAATAAAGCCAGAGTCCTAGAATTAATTCTAGAGTTTAAAAACATATCTGAGCTTCCTGGACTTGAATACCTTTTTCCTTCACTAAATTAGGGAAGTTTTCTTTCACTATTTTTTCAAACAAGGTGGTTGTAAAGAGGCCCGCTCTAAGACACATCATAATTAAAATGCCGGGGTTTAGGGATAAAGAGAGAATCTTAAAAGCAGCAAGAGAAAAGAAGTTAGTTACCTACAGGGGAGTCCCCATATGACTCTCAGCTGATTTCTCAAAAAAAACTTTGCAGTCTAGAAGGAATTGGCAAGAAATATTCAAAATCAGGAGAGGCAGGGACCTACAGCTGAGATGGCTCTACCCAGCAAAGCTATCATTTAGAATTGAAAGGCAGATAAAGAGCTTCCCAGACAAGAGAAAACTAAAGAAGTAGATCATCACCAAACCATTATTATATGAAATATTAAAGGGACTTATTTAAGAAAAAGAAGATCAAAACTATGAACAATAAAATGGCAAAAAATACATATCTATCAACAATTGAATCTAAAAAACAAACTAAGCAAACAAGAGGAACGAAGACAGATTTGTGGATACGGAGAGTATTTTGATGGTTACCAGATGGGAGGAGGGTGTGTAGGAATGGGTGAAGAGGTGAGAGGATTAAGAAGTACAAATAGGTAGTTACAGAGTATCCAGGGGGATGTCAAGTACAGTATAGGAAATGGAGTAGCCAAGGAACTTATCTGAATCATGACCCATGGACATGAACGATGGTGGGGGGTTGCCTGAGGGAGTAGGGGGTGCTGGGTGGAGGAGGGCAAAGGGGGCAAAATCAGAACAACTGTAATAGCACAATCAATAAAATGTAATTTAAAACAAAACATGTCTGAGTTCTGATTCCCTCAACTTTGTTTTTTAACACATAGATATTTTTACTGATACAAGATTCCTGATTTTAGAAAGGAATCTGTTTTAGATCTCTGTGCATTGATGTTCACTGGCTATAATTTCTTGAATTGTTTTGCTCCTATTTCTTTGATTATTCCCTTTATATCATCATTTGGATTTATTCTTTTTGATGTGCGCTCCACCCAATGTAACATATTCACAAGTTCAGCTGCAAGACACCAGGTGCTCATCCTCTCACAAGAGAGAGGCGAGTTGGACCCAGTGAGAACTCGGAGTCCGTTGTCCTGAGTTCGAGCGGGTAAGATGCTTTGGGGCCCGTGGGAAAGAACCTCGCATTTCTCTCCTTTGTCCCACTGGGCGCTCTCACCCTCCACCTTGCCGCCGTGTGTGTGTGTGTGTGTGTGTGTGTGTGTGTGTGTGTGAGTCCTTTAAGCTCTGCACGCGATCGTCTCACCTTGAGAAAGTAAGGAAAGGAGGGGGAGTGTCGTTGGGGGAGGGTTTAGGTAGGTGAGAGCAGGCGTTTTCCACAGAATACTGTGATTGTACTTTTACCCTTGGAGAAAGGTGAAGGAGAAGGCCTCCTTGATCATGTTTGGTGTCAATATGAAGTATGATTTGGTTTTGAAACTAATGATGACTTACTGAGCAGTTATTTTGTCCTACTCATTGAGACCCAGCTTCTCCAAAAATTGTCTTCCTGAAGGTGCAGGGACCTCAGTAAAGAAGCTAGGGCAGCCAGTGACGATTAGTTCTCAATTCCTGCGCCTGGGTCTTAAGGAGAGACTGGCTGATGGAAGGCCAGCTGGGTTCTGATACCATGGTCATGGACGGAGGGGCTCTCCAGAGGCAGCCAGGTCCTAACCAGCGGGGTGGACGGGGTGGGAGCACCCGGAGGTTGTGAGCCCTGGTCCGGGTGAAGGAGGCTTTGGTGCGCATCTGGCTTGGTTGGATGACAGTGTATCACCCGACCTGGTATCTATCACTTCCTCCATAAAAAGAAGGCAAACAAATAATAAAGAATAAAAAAGAGAAGCCTGTCAATGGCCAAGTCATAACTTGAGAGGTGACGTTTACATCTTCATGACTCCTTTATCTTCAGTGAGGAACTCAAGATCAGAAAAATATCCTCCGCTGGGCCTGCAGTGGAAGACTATGACAATACCTATTTTAGAATTTCCTTTTTAATTTACAACCCTCAATACCCTATCTTTTAAATTTTAAGTAGCTAGTGTATACCTTATAAGAGCAGCTAGTGTAGAGTGGTCAATTTAACTAACCCACAGGAGGATTTGGATAAAACGTTGAACAAGAATGTGCCATTGTCACCACATGAGAATGTGGATCACGCATAACAGAACTCTCCCTGACCCTGGAAAGAAGAAACCCCCTGTCATTGTTGGACCAACGGAATGATCTTTGAATGTTGGTAGATGCATTGCAATTACTAGTCATGAGAATAAAATTAAAATGACAGGAAACAACGCATTTGACATCCCATCAGGATTTCTTACTCAGGAAAATTAATGTCTCCGGTAGAAGGCCTAACCAGGCTGGAAGGAGCCCCTCACAGGTGAGAAGGTAGCACCGCCCTCAGGCATGTGACTGGTGAGCACAATGCATGGAAATTCTGAATGGGAAAAAGGGACACGAGGTTGTCGTCATGCAGACCCCTTGGTCGTCTCGTGTCTTATGCCCCCGGATGCTTGTATTGCAGGTGATAAAAATAATCCTACCCCAATGGGCTTAGGCAAGAAGAGAATTTGTTATTAATAAACAGTGACAGTCCCAGGCTCCAGGGGCTACTTGTCACAATGCTGTCATCAGACGCCCTTTCTCTTGATGCACCTGCACCCTGACGCTTCACCTGCGTTATACCCCATCTCAGAGGCTCTCCCTTCGGGGTTATAAAGGCTGCACAGCTTCAGGCTTCACATTTTCTCACCTTCAAATCTCAGGGGAAAATACACAGTGACACCTTTCCAGAAGTCCCAGCAAAAGTCCCACTTAACCTCATTGGTGCTTTTGTGGCCAGAGAATGCAATGCTTTGTGAAAGTGAAGGGAGGTGCGTCCCTAAAGAAAATTTGAGTCTGTTGGCAGAAGGAGGGGGAGTGATTGTTAAGGAGGCAAAAGACAATTGTCTACTCTGTATGTGAACCCAGTGGCCACCAGTTCTAGGACCTGCTTCTCTGGGACCCTCTGCCTGTCTAGTCTGGGATAAGTTCAGAGCACATGGGGTTGAAAGACGCACAGGGCTCTTTCCTGAAGGCTGGCTGGCAGCTGGGCTGTCTCCAAACGTTGTTCCTCTCTTTAGGAGACACTGTCTTGAGGACAAGGTTGGAACAGACAGCAATTTTATACATGCTCTGAAGTGTGGAAAAATATGGGTACAAGGATCATCCTGAACTATCAGGCATATAAGAAAAATTAGTGTTCACATGGTCTTTGCCTCCCAGCATGTGCCTGGAGGTCCATGAGAGACCCCTATTTTAGCATCTGACCATTTCCAGGCCAGGAAAGATTTGTGCCTTTTCTTTCTTTCCAATCTCTGACCCCAGATGAAAGGCATAGGGTGTCTGGTGAATGACTGGTGAATGAATCTGGCAGTGGTTCCACTTCCTGGTTGGCTAATAAGAAAGCTTCAGGCCATTTGCTTTGGTAATTACTGAAAAGCAGAGAAAGGTGATTTTTGCTCCTTATTCCTAGGAAAAGAACACATAGAAAATATTACTGTTTTTCTCCAGGATTCCATAGTTTTCAGACAAGTTTGACCACAGGTAGACCCACATTTTTTTTTGACATATAGATTGAGCAGATTTTAACTAGAATTTCTCTTGATTATCTCTTAATGAGGTTCTTGATGCCAAGCTGCACTGGCTGGTTATGGCAGCTGTAAGGGCCTTTCTCACTAGTGGGCACATGGCAACTATTGGCCTCTTCAGTAAGCATGGTAAGCTCTAGTGACTTAATTATTTATTTGTTTTTCACCCGAGGATATATTTATTTATTTATTTTTTTAATTTTAGAGATAGCCCTGGCCGGTGTAGCTCAGTGGATTGAGCTCTGGCTGTGAACCAAAGGTCGCTGGTTTGATTCCCAGTCAGGGTACATGCCTGGGTTGTAGGCCAGGTCCCCAGTAGTGGGTGAGTGAGAGGCAACCACACAGTTTTCTCTCCCTTTCTTTCTCTTTCCCTTTCCCTCCTTCTAAAAATGAATAAATAAAATCTTTAAAAAAATCTTTAGAGACAGAGGCAGGGGTGGGTGGATACACACACACACACACACACACATACACACAGAGGGGGAGAAGAGGGAGAGGGAGAGGGAGAGGGAGAGAGACACACACACACACACACACACACACACACACACACACATCTCTTGGTGATTTGTTGCCTCCCGCTTTCACCCCAACCAGGGATCTAACCTGCAACCTAGGTATTTGCCTTAGTTGGAAATTGAACCTGCAGCCTTTTGGTGTACGGGATGATGGTCCAACAACTGAGCCACTGGGGGCCAGGGCACTAGTGACACTTTAAATCCTCATCAATTGTACAGTTATTTGACCAAACTGAAATACAGTGTTGGCTAATGAAAACAAGGGAATGATGCTAGAATGGGAAGAACCCAAAACCTATTTGAGTGGGTCTCAAATCTTCACCCCATGTTTACTATTTGGAACACCCCCGACGTCTTGCTCAGGATTGGCAGTTCCTCCTCATGGAACCATAATACACCCTACCTGGAATTAATCGGATGCATGCCAGGATTTAGACAGAGATGCTATGTCCAGTTAGCCTCGTGAAGGAATGACTATACTAGACACTTGTTCCAGAAGTAAAAGTGTAAAAATGCTGATATATCAAAAGATCAGCTGGAGAATCAGGCTACCTGAGGAATTGTTAGCTGTAAATCACCCCACGGCAGACGAATTCATTCTGTCGTCTGGAGAGAGACCAGTCTTGAGTCTGTGTTGTTCCAGGGAGATAAGAATGCATTGTGCACGGCCTTCCATTTTAAAAATCTATTAAATTCCATTTAAAATTATAGAATTCACATGTTCTGTGTAACTGGTAAAATAGCATAAATAAAGAAAATTAAGCATCTTTCTCATCCTCTTTTCATTTCTACCCCTGCTCCTTTACAGTAACCAATGATAATGATTTACTATTTTTTTCACATCTTTCCCAAATTAATCCAAATATGTATTATTTTGACTTTCAAAGATTGAGATTACACTGTATATAGTTTTATGATACTTTTTTTACATAACAATTTGCTATGAATATCCTTTCAGATCAAAATGGCTAAGTCATTCTTTTTAATAGCTTTAAGCAATCCATGGTATAGATGTACCAAAATTTATTTAATCTCTACTCAATGACTATTCAGGAAGTGTCCTTTGGAAGTAATACTGCAATAAATATTCTTTTAAATAGATCATTATAAACTAGTACTTTCCTTCCTCATAGGACCTATTACTAGGGGTGGGATTGCTGGGTCAAAGGTTATTGTATTGGAATTTTTAGTAGCTCTGCCAGCTTGCTTTCCAAAAAAGCATAGCAATTTCCACTTTAATAGCAATGTATGAGGGCGCTTGCTCGTACCAAATTCTACAGGTTTTTAGTTTTAAAAGCTTAATTTTTTTGTCAATTTGAGGAGCAGGAAAAATGGCATCTGCTTATTACTTATTTTATATTTCTCTACTGACCAGTAAAGATGAGCATTTTTTTCATACGTTTAATGGCCATTTGGATTTCCTCTTGTGTGAATTGCCTATTCTACTATACTGAGTTGGATATTACTCATTACACAGGGTCTGGCACAAATAAAGCCCCTTTTTAAATTATGAAATCTTAAGCATGTGATTCTGTAACATAACAATATCACACTCAAGCACACATTTGACATTTTAGGTGAAATGTTCAGATTAAAACTAGAAATGATCACACCCATGTTAGTACCCTGCCAACCACACTCAGGCGGGCGTACTTCTGCCTGACCCTGTATTTTGCAGACATTTTTTCCCAGCTATCGTTTGGTTTTGACTTTATTAGCCTTTGTCTTTTGTTAAAAGATGTTTTAAAAACTATGTTTATCTCTTAATATGTATTAAAAAATTTCTCAAGTAATGTTAGTTTTTTATACAAAATCATTAAACCTAATAAACAAAAAAGAGAAAATAATAAACATCCATTAACATACCACTCATAGGTAACCACCTGTAGATAACTACTTATATTTGGGGGTACACCTCCTGTCTTCTTCACACATTTCACTCCTTGTTTTAAAACATCACCATTGTTCAATAATTTTTTTAAAAGACAAAGAAAAGTCACCGATGAAGGAGAGAACTGTGAATGGGTATACTGGGAAATGGAAATGTGGGACCCTTTTCATAGCCGTGTAAGACATTTGGGAAGATACAGAGAACAGATGGTGAGTGATGGGTAGTACTGATGAAGAGGGAAATTTATTGTTCATATCATAACAATTCTGAAAAGCACTTTTTTTGCTCATCTTAATCTCTCTGAAATGAGGAAGTGTCTTATAAGCAGCGGTGTTTCACAAACACTGTGGGCCGGGCAACCGTCAGAATGTCATCATTGTTGTCAGCACACGTGTGAACTTGTTTACAGCTTTCACCATGTCTGCACTTCACTTGAGTTCTGCTCCCTGTTTGTGGTATAAATTTTGAATTTAATTGTTATTCGAAATGTCTTCAGAAAGCTCACACTATGATTGCATCATCATGAACTAAACAATACAACCTAAGGCAGGAAAAAGAGGCAAATCCCAGATTTCAAGATAACAAAAGTGTGACTAGTTTATGTATCACACATGACTATCCTTAATACATTATCTGTATGTAGTGGTACTAAAATAATGGTGCAACTTATAATTGATGGTGACTTAAATTTAATGTATATAGTAATAAATTGTTTGGTTAAGTCATAGATATGGGACATGTATTTTTCAAGAGATTCTATAATGTGGTTATGCTTATTTAGGAATATTTCATATATTACACTTTTGGAACAAATAAGATACAGTGAGTGAAATTATACAAACATGACCTGATCAATAATAACATCCAACATGCGGCCGGAGCAGCAGAGGCAATACAGAAGGAAAAGACTGCATAGTTTTAGGTTATGGATAAGAGGAGATGTTGCACTGATTGTGTGAACTCAAGAGCTTCTTGGACATGGTGTATGTGGTTATTTCTCCTGTTAATGTGGATGAAGCAGCATAAATAATCCATAAATTCATGTTGCTCCATCGTCCTGCCTATCAGCATGGCGGCATGGAAGCAATCCTGGGCTGGAGATAGTAGTAATCATTCTCCTAGGGATTTTGGTCACTCAGCAGCTTTTGTGAGTGGAAACCTATTGTTTTCCTTGCTCTTCCTGTGCCTCAATTCAACCAAAGGGGGGCAAACCTGCCCAGATTGGATGGAAGTGGTTTGGCAGTGGGAAGATAGATAGCACAAGGAGTCAGTGTGAACAACCCAACTTTGTAACCTAGCTTAACAGCTAATAGCACAACTGATGGCCATCTATCTTGGATCTTTCCTTAAGAAAAACAGGACCTGAGCAGGAGTATCCTAATATGAAAATTCACATAGTTTCTGTCCACTCTTAACCTCTGCCTGTAGTTTCTTATTAAGACTCTTGTTTTTTCTGGCTTTATCAGGAACTTGCCAGGACCAGTTTTCCTAAAGTGGCTGAGTTAGGGCTTAGTACTTTTCTCAGCTTCAACTTGCCAGAAAAAAAGAATGGAGACAAAGCATTTGGAAACATTTCCTTTCTTGTAAACCCACATAGTTTTGTGCAGGTTGCCCTAGCTGTATGTTCTTTCCATTCAGATGATCCTAGGAATGTTTTTAAGCCCACCAAATACATTTTTAACTTCTCACATTATATATTTATTTCCAGCATTTTCAGCATGGTTCCTTTTTAAAAAATTTATCTCCCCAACTATTCACTCTTGTCCAACTTTTCTGCAATATCTTTTTATATGTTTATGATAGTTATTATTTAATAATTACTTGTTGTATTATAACATAATATGATTTATAATAGAATTTTTTGAGGTCCATACCTGTTCATTCCAACATCTGGGCCATCTCTGGGCCAGTTTCTATTGCTATTTGCTCTCTTGACCATGGATCACATTTTCTTGCTTCTTCACAGCAAGATGCACAGAATCTTTTTCGAGTGCAAGGCAGCATCCTGCCAATGGCTTAGAGCATGACTGGCCAACTGAGAGAACACATCCCAGGCACCGTCAGATTTTGTAAGTGCTCTGAGTGCAGCAACTCACCTAAGGTTGCAGGTGGGGCTGGAGAGCTGGAAGAAATTCCTCTTGAGGTTGGCTGAAGACAAAGCAATAAACAGTCAGCTAGGATTAGCTTTGTCTGTGTGTGAGTAACTGTGGTTTAAACATGATAACAATTCACTTCTCTTTCAGACATAAATCTTAGTCCAAGACACTCCTTGATACCAGGCACCTAGAACCTCTTTACCTTATTGTGTGACTTTGGGTACATGATGTAAGATGGTGGAGCTCATATTCTAGGAAAAAGAGTAGAAGAATATGAAGAAGATGGGTAAAAGATGCAGGTATCCTGTCATTTAGGAAAGGTTCTCAAAGACTGTCCAAATCACTCCTACTCATTCCACTCATGAGTACTTTTCCCACAGCAACATATAGCTGAGAAACATAGCCTTTGTTGTAGGCAGCTTTTGTCCAGCTAAAATTCAGGGTTCTACTGCCACAGAGGAAGAGTAGAATATGCTATGTGGAGCAACTAACAGTCTTGGTCACCAATCAGCTTTCTAGGGAAGAACATTAGAGAGTTCCAGTTTAGTCCTGAACCTTGAAACCATGTTGAGGGAGAGAGCACTGAATATTGGAACATCTATTCCAGTAACTCTGTGTGGGCCTATAGAACCAGATCAGTGATGTGTTCAGAGAGGAGCACCCAATACTACAAAGGAACTGGAAAATCATGCCGCATATGAAACAGCTGAAGAGACTGAAGATCTTTAGCTTAGACAGTTCTACCTGCAGCCTGCAGGCCATGTGCATACAGCTCAGGATGGCCCTGAGTGTCGTCCAACACAAAATCATAGATTTATTAAAATGTTATGAGATTTTTTTGTGATTATGTGTCACAATGTATTTAATGTGTGGCCCAAGACAACTCTTCTTCCAGTGTGGCGCAGAGATGCCAAAAGGTTGGACACCCCTGGTTTGGAGGAAAGAAGAGTTGGTGATGACACTGTATTTTCACATATATGAAGGGCTATGTAGTGAAAGGTCTGGTGAACCGGAAGGGCAGAATCCAACCAGTGAGTAGAGTTCAATCTACAGAGGGAAATTCTAATAAGAAGAACTGTCTCAGAAAGTAGTGAGCATACATTTATTTCTGTCTTCTTATCACTGATAAGTAATGAGGACAAAATAGTAAGCAAAGAAAGTTTGGTTCCTGCCCTGATGATACCTACAAGCTGGTGAGGAAGATGGAAATTTATCAGATAGTCACACACACACACACCCCATAAAGTATAGCAAATCAGTCTGAGACTGTTGAGGGAGAAGAAGCAGCAGACTGTGAACCTTCTGCACACCTCATACAGAGAGGATCGGTGCTCATATAGGGTCTCAGCTAAATGACTTACGGTCTTCCCTGGTTCGCTGCTAGAAATGTGCTCCAGGTGTGCGACAGTGAGACGAGCAGAAGAGGTTTGCCTTGGAGGGCAATGTAAATTTCAGATTTGTGGAGCTTCTAAAGTGGACTTTCTAAAGTCCCACAACGGGCCACCACAGGTGACCAGATTGTGCTAATGAATCTTTTGCCTGGATGGAAGAGGTTTTGGTTGAACTCATGTGAATTCATAGTCTTGAGAACTTGAAGACTTCAAATAATTGATTTGGGAGAAGTAAAGGCCCTCTAAAATCTGTACATTTTCTGAAAAGTTTCTGAAAATTCTGAGAAATTTTTTCACCGAGGACTTAAAAAAAAACACAAAAACTCCCTTTCGCCCAAGAAAACCGCCAGGAAAGAAACCATAAAAACTCTCTTTTTCAGTTCTTCCAATGTCTAAATATATCAATACACAAAACATGGTAATTTTATGGTGAAATAAGTTATACATAATGCATTCCTGTGTTACTAAACGAACAGCATGACTTTATATCTTTAAAGGGCACTAAAAATAAGTTTTGCATGTATTTCAATCCCCAGCCCCCAAATTTTCTTTGAAGAAAATTTTTTTTTGTTCTTCTGTAGCTTAGAATTTCTGAAAAATCTAGTCTGTTCCTTTGTTCTTGCTGCCTTTTAGCTCATGTTCTATTCCTGCAAAGTTTATGGGGATGACATCAGCTGTTCTTTTAGCCCAACTGACATGCAAGGTTTAACCCCACCTAATGCCTCACATTTACCTGCTAAGTTGTCTGGAGAGCTGAAGACTGGATGAGCATCCTGTCCGTGGTTTTAGCCAAGGTGAGCTGCTTCTTTTCTTCCCGGCTTTAGTTTCTGTGGGGGCCTGCCAAGCACACTGATATGCAGTAAGTTTATCCAAAGGACTCAAGAACCATACAGCTAGCGAGTAATTTGTCTTCATGACATCCCCAGGAGGCATTCAGGCAAGAAGGCTGTAACCATCGTGGGGCATTGGCAAGAGGATCAGCTTGGAGTCTGGACAGAGTGGTTGGAGGCCAAGAGTCTTGGGTCTGCCCCAGACTCTGTGAGACCACGGGCGGGTCATTCACCTGCTCTGACCTCCCTTTTCTCATTGAAGATTGAGAGTATTGGAGAAAATCTCCACGGTCTTCATAGGCTCTAACATTCTATGAATCTATTATCCTGACCCTACATTCCAAAGTAAGACGGTGAGAGGATTGATGGAAGGTCGTAACATGGGCTAATGGGAAAGTTGAGCTTTTTTGTTTCTGAATGGCACTTCAGTCTTTCGTTAAATATGTTTATCTATGTAAACACACAGGACAGTCTTGGTTTACCATGGGAAGGAGTGAAAATTAATCTGGGAGAAAACAGGATTGAGGGGAGAGAATAAATTCTTTGGTGCCAAAATGACTTTGTGTCATAGCACCAATAATTTCAGTACCTACTTCAGGCTGTGTCACCTTGAAAGCTCTTGAGGAGTAGAACTGGAGAGGGAATGGCCCCTCAGTTTCTGGTGCTGTTTCCTTGGCTTATAGCCTTCAAAGTCTTTCCCTTGAATGCCTGGCTTAGTTTGTAATCACCCAGCTTGATACTTAGTTTGAGTTATTTCTGACCAGTGCAAAAGTGATTGGGCTACTCTCTCCTGCTAAGGTGATGGAGATGGGCTGAGGATCGGGGTGACACATTTGTCCTAGTGGCACAGGAGTCCTTGGGACAACTTTGCCCTTCCCAAAACGACTCTGAGGACAGGATTGCCAAGAGCCCACTGGGGAGTCTGGCCTTATTTTGTCTCCAGACTGGTTGGCACACTCAAGAGGCTGAGATGAACATCTGAATTTAGGAATGTTTAATGCTGATTCAAAACTTAAGCTGCATTCTGGAACTACCCTGCATTTGTAAACTTTTGAGTGGATTGCAATCAATATGTAAAATGTGCATATGTGCTCTTTCAAAAATGACTAATCTCCACCCAACCGCACTATTTCCTTTCTTGCTGCCCACATTCTAACCCCACAAGGGTGGTTCTAGTCATTGTCAATAATGGCACTTCTTAGATTTCTTAGATCTGAAAATAAAAATAAATGCCTCAGTTTGTATATGAAGTGACGTGAGTTATTGTGCACGTAGAAAGTAATTCTGAAAAATTGGAAATAACCTAAACTTCCATCAATGTAGCATTGGTTACATAATTTACAGTAATTTGCAAATGAAATACAATGCAGACTTTAAAATGCATATATATGTACATATATATTTGTTGATAAGGACATGTATTCTTACATGTGAAACGAGTAGGTTGAAACCAAATGTAATAGGTTATCCCATTTTTGCAAAAAATATGTGTATGCACATACTATAAACACTGAAAAAAGTCTGTAAAAGAGGACTTACATAAACATCTATAGCTGAGGTAGGAGAAGAAGTTTCTGTTGTCCAGATGAATTTCTGGCCTGGACCTAGAACTTCAATATTTTTACTACATTGTTCAGATATTATCACCTTGATTTCCAAGGCTTTGTAGTTGCTTGTGCATAAACAATTGAACAGTGGCTAACTATGGGTGATGGGGTTATGGATAATTGTGTTTTCTGCTCACCAGATTAAGTTTTTTACATAATGAACATTCATTATCTCTATGATAAAATAGTAGACATAAGAAAAAGGAATTCAGAAGATTATTCTTTGCTTGGGATTTTTTTTGGAAATTAATTTGAACTTTATTTCTAGTTCCAACTGTTGTATCTACTTCCTCTCCCAATGTCTTTTTGGCTCTAAGTTCTTTATACTCCCTTATTTTGCATTAATTACATCCCTTCCCAAACAATGGTGAAGTCTTGATGTGTGGTAGGTTGGGCAAGACCTTCCAAAAGAAAAGTGATTTTCCATTTGGGTGGCTGATACTGATCTCTTGGCAATTTGGCTAACCTGTGAGGGAGAAAACATTGTCTGGGAAGTCAGAGGAAAAAACCAGATATTGCCAGAGGAGGAAGAATTGGTTGATGTGTGGAGGTTTAACCATCAGTGTAGAAAATTGAATTCCTGTTCTCAATTCTTCATAACATTCAAAGAGAATTATTCATCAACACCCTTGCTATGGCTACATGGTGGGTGGGATATGCCATATTTTCCCATGTATAACACATACCCACGTTTTGTGTGCATCATACACAGGATTATTATGCCCATTTTTATACCCATGGTATGTGATCATTATGCCCATATATAATGCACATCCTTATTTTCCCCTCAAAACTCTGGGCAAAAAAGTACACATTATGCATAGCAAAATATAGTACCTGTTACCCCTTCACTTTGAGTTTGGCTAAAGAGAGTATTAGTGGGTGGCACATGACAGAGGCTTAAAAAAGCCTGTCATTCAGGCTGCTGTTTTCTGTACATCAGTGATCCTCTGAGAGAAGAACTTCCTCCTGTGCATTCAGTTGCCGGTTCAGTCTGAGCCCCAGAATAAGCATACATGCCTACAGCTTAATGTACAGTTTGGAGCCCAGTATAGCTGACCTGCAACCTGAACCAGAGCTCTCCAGCTTAGCCTACCTGGCCAGCCAAACCACAGTCCATCTTGTAAGTTCATAAGTATGAGATTAAATCCTTGTTTTAAGCCTCAGAGTCTTGGGGTGGTTTGTTACGTAGCCTTACTGAGGCAATAGCTGCCTGATGCACTGGCTTAAGGCTGCTAAACAGACCCTTCTGAGTCCCTCCTGGATAAAAAGGGATTTCTGGCTGGACAAAAGGTGTGGAGAACCTCTCCAGAGGTGTTATGGTGATAACAGGGGAAGGAAAAGAATAAGGTCAACCTGACTTCCCATCTTTGCTAACCAGCTGCCTCTAATTTTTCATTTGGGACAAATGAGGCTTTCCCTACCTGCTTATAAATATATTCCAGCCTCACTGGAGCTCTTTAAATGAAGGATCACATTGCCAACGTTCTAGCTCTGGGTCCCCCAAATTCAGTTTGCTGTCAGTTCCTCACCAAATCAGGGGGTCATTATGAACAATTTAGCAAGCCAGGAAGCCCAGATTATCTACTGACTTTGGGTTTTCTGTCAACACCGTTGTTTCTTACAAGACCTCTTTCCTTCCATTTTAGCTTTCCTCTTGGTGTGAATGCCACCAGGCTGCTGGACACATCAGAGGTCTCGATAGAACATGGTAGTGGAAAACTCACAGACAAGTGGCAGGGATATTGGATGTAGTTTGTTTTCTGTCCAGGAACTTTGCAATCTGGGGGGTTTCCTTGAAGCCGGGATTGTGTTCAGATTCCCAAGGGCAAGTCTAACTAGATTCACCTTCTTCTGTGCTTGGCAAGAAATGAAGAACGCTCTTGGATGCCTGCCTCATGTACGATCAATTGTTACTGCTCATTAGACGGCCGCAACACAGTCCCGGGGGTGGGGTGCTCTGGAGGAACAGAGAGACTCAGGGACCTCAGTGCATAGAGGTCGTCTGGCAGCTTCCTGCAGCAGTGAGGACATGAAGTCCGGGCCAGGCTTCCGCGCAGAGCCCACCTAGAAGTGGTAGGACTGGAGCTAGAAGCCCGAGCAGAAGACATCCCGCCCACTGTCTCTCAGTGGTGCCCGTAGATTCCCACCTTTCCTACCTTTTCAATGCAAGGTACTCACTGAGACTGAATTTACTTATGGGGCTGATTTTAAAAATCAATGACACTTTAAATACCATGCAGGCAATACATTGTCTGTGTAAGTGGTTTGAAAAATGTAAAAATGTACAAACAAGAAAACAAAATCACTTGTGACTCCACAACCCAGACGTCATCACTGCTGGTGTGTTTTTATTGTCTTGAGTTATATTACGCAGTCAATTTGGCATTGGCATGCAGGTCATTACATTTAAGAATTTTGTAGAAATTATTCTTCTTTCTCATTTCACATTCTTTAAAAATGCTTAAATTTAATTACTGAAAGTTAATCCATCATAATCTATTTAACTTTTCCATTACTGATGGGTGATTAGTTTCCCCCGATTTTTGCTATCAGAAATACTGCTATGATGAGATTTTTTTCTTAGCGTTCTTTCCTAGAAGGAAAATGGGAAATACTTTTAAAAGACTTCATATTGTTTAGTGAGATATCAAGTGCTGTTGTTAGTAGATAAAGGAATATTAAAATTTTTAAAAGCACTAGGATGATTAAATGATTTATACCTTTTGACTGTAAAATTATTTAAATTTCAATGAAATAATTTGAAATATCACCACAAATCTATGCTCAAAAATTTTTTGCAACATTTTATTTTTAATAAAAGACTGAAAAGAGAAATTCCCTGTACCAGGAAATTCAATAAATGATAAAATACTTTTTGTGAAAATAATATTAGAGTTTTAAATAACAAAAATGATCATAAATGCAAAACAAGGCCACCAAATTTCATGTATTGTATGAGCTTGAAGGTGAGAAAATGTGTACTTTCCTAAATATCAGCGCATGATTGAGTGATTTTTTTCCCCTTCTTCTCTGTACTATTAAGTTAAATATAATACTTTTATAATCAGGACAAAGAGTGTGCTGTTGTCCTTACACTCACATGTTGGGCATGAGGTCACTTCCAGGGAAGGAAGGGATGCCTGGCGAGTGCGGGCCCCACTTCCTTCCTGGCCAGGACCGCCGAGAGCCCAGCCAGGGTTGGGCGGCGTGCTCACTCCTTTGAACCAGAGAAATGCCTTGTTTTGCTTGGCTTCCTATTGTCCGCCTCTGGTTTGGTTTCCCCGAGTATATACATTTCCCAAAGTCAGTTTTTCTAGTTTTCAAACATTTTGGTGCCTTCTTCAAAATGAATAAAAGCCTATATGTTGAATCCAACCCTCCAATTTTCCTCTTAGTGTTGTTTTCAAATCTCAGATAAAGTAATTTTTCAAGTTGGGTGTAGATGTTTATATAGACACGCATATCAACTTTGTTAAAATATAATTTACATATCATATGATTAATTCATTTAAAATGTACAATTCATGTTATTTTAGTATATTCTCAGAGCTGTGCAACCATCACGACATTCGATTTCAGAACATTTTCATCACCTCAGCAAGAAACCCTGTACCCTTCAGTGGTCGCTCCCCGTTTTCCCCAATGCACTCACCCCACCCCACCTTAGGTGAATCACTAATCTATTTTCTGTCTCTACAGATTTGCTTATTCTGGACACAATGAAATCCTAGGATATGCAGCTTTTGTGACTGGCTTCTTTGACCCAGTATGTTTTCAAGTTTCATCCATGTCATAGCGTGAATCAGGACTTCATTCCTTTTCCTGGCCAAATAATATTCTATTGCATAGATTTACCACATTTTATTTGTTTATTCATCAGTTGACAAACGCTTAGACTATTTCTACTTTTTAGCTATTATGAATAATACTGCTATGAACATTGTGTACTAATTTTTATGTGAATGTATGTTTTTATTTCTGTTGAGTCCACTCCTAAGAATGAAATTGCTGGTTCATATGACAATTCTATGTTTAAACTTTCAAGGAACTGCTGGACTGTTTTCCAAAATAAATGCACCATTTTATACTACTACCAGCAATATATGAAGGTTCTGATTTCTCCAC
The DNA here is from genome assembly GCF_004126475.2 of Phyllostomus discolor. Taxonomy (NCBI): domain Eukaryota; kingdom Metazoa; phylum Chordata; class Mammalia; order Chiroptera; family Phyllostomidae; genus Phyllostomus; species Phyllostomus discolor. The sequence continues at coordinate 190,746,113 of NC_040904.2, forward strand.
ATTATTGCCAATACTTACGATCTATCTTTTGATTATAGCCATCCTAGTGGGTGTGCAATGGTATCTCATTGTGATTTTCACTTGCACTTTTCTAATGCAAAACAATAACGATGAACATTTTTTCATGTGCTTATTGGCCATTTTTATATATTCTTTGGGAAAATGTTTCTTGAGGCCTTTTGTCTATGCTTTGATTGGATTATTTGTCTTTATTTTGAATTGTAAGAGTTCTTTATATTTCCAGATACAAATCTTTATCGGGTATATGGTTTTAACATATTTTCTGTCATTGCATGGGTTATCTTTTTTACTTTCTTAATTGTGTCCATTGCACAAAAGTTTTAATTTTGATAAAGTCCAATTTATTTGTTTTTTCCCTTTTGTCACTTGTGTTCGTAGTGTAACATCTAAGAAGGTTTTACCTTTCCCAAGATTGTGAAAATTTACTCATATTTTCTTCTGAAAGCTTTATAGTTTTGCTCATATAGTTAGCTCTCTGCTCCATTTTGAGTTAATTGTTGTGTGGGGTGTGAACCAAAGTTCACACGTTGAAGCTCTAATCCCTAATGTGACTATCTCTGGAGGTAAGGTGTTTAGGAGCTAATTAGATTAAATGAGGTTGTAAGAGTGGGTTCCTAATCTGAAAGGACTGTGGCCTTCTTAGAAGAGGACAAGAGAGATGTCTCCCTTCATCATGTGAGGATACTGTGAGAAGGCAGCTATCTGCAAATCAGGACGAGAGATCTTATCAGAATCTGCCTGCTGACATCCTGATCTTGAACTTCTAGTCTTTAAAACAGAAAATGGATACATATTTTTCAAGCCACCCACTCTATGGCATTTTGTTACGGTGGCCCCAGCTGACTAATATGGGGGTCTGGTCTCATTCTTTTGCATGTGGATTTCCAGTTGTCCCAGAACCATTTGGTCAAAGGACTCTTCTTCCACAATGAATTGTCTTGGTTCCAGTTACTCTTAAACTAGCTCAGGACTGAGACTAGAATCTGTTCAAATTGTGAGTGAGCAGAGGAGAAACAGTGAAATAAATAAAACCCTTCTATTCTTCAACTCCTAAGTAAATCATAACATTCTAGAATTTTGATCTGAAGGTTTGTCCATGCTAAGGAAGGACTTTTGAATCTTCCTTTCTTTGCCAGCATTTGATAGCACTTCAGTAACCTTGCATCTGCTTCTGTTGGCAAGATAATCAGGCGAAGTCAGGCATATAAGACTTCAGCACTGTAATAAAGGCTGTTCCAGTATTCTGGAGCTCAGCTGGTGCTACTGCAAGGAATAAGCAGAGGGAAACAGGAAGGAGAATCAGTGAATACATGTGTATAAGTGATTACATATTTAGTAATAATTTTTGTTATAAACCTGTAGATTTTCACAAAAATCTAAACCTCACCCAAAGAAAGAAAAGCTTTGTCTATCTAATTCTTTTTCCTCATAACCCATTGCCAAATTTAATTCCTGCTCCAAACCAACATTGAAAGAAAAAAAACAACAACAATAAAAACTCTATTGCTCCCCAAAGCACACAATGAGTTCATTGATCTGAGAACAAGTTAGTTCAATTGCTTGCTTTACCTCGTTGCTGGGAAAAAAAAAAACCCCAAAACCTCCTATAAAAACATGGTTTGTGGGAAAAGGTGGGATTACTCTAAAAAGCTTTTCTTTGTTTCTGTGGACACGCTACCCCACAGAGCTTGGGCTGTGTAGTGAGCAGCACTTGGGCTGAAATTCAGGCGTTGCAGATGGATCACGGCTGAGCTGCCGGTCCAGCCTGTGGTTTGGGCATAACCAGAAGTCTTCTCAAATTACCCATAAAGGAAATAGAGACAAGCACAGTGATTCTTCTGTAAGGACACACTCTTGGATTTCTACCTTTTGGTTTTCCAGGGTACCAACCTGACCCCCGTGAAGACACAGAAGAGGAGTCTTTCCTGTACCCCATTCTCAACTCTTTGGATTGGATAAAGAACTGAAAAGCAGACATGGTGAGGCTGACCTTCTGTGCACGCCTCATGTGGCAATGTGGCCAGATGTCCCCAGTCAGAAGGGTAATTCTAGGGCAGATTTTTCTCTTCACATATTCAAAGCTGCGATACCGTCTGCACAGACCTTTTCCTGGCTATGAAATGCCATGGGCACGTTGCAGGCTTTCAGATTCTACGTGCATTTTTATCTGTAAGACTGGGTGCAAGGAAAGTGACTGAGGCAGCCCTGAGGGACTGTGTCCCCTCTTCCTGGCGGGTGGGCAGGCACGGCAGTCCTGGCTGCAGCGGCACTGGCTCAGCCCCTTCCCCCATGCTGGGTCACAGCTACAGGAAGTGTCTTTTAGTAGGAGTTAGTAGACCTGGGTGGGTTGGTAATTTTTCCTTTTTCTTTATTAAATTATGCATAACTGGTTGTTAAATTAAACTCTTCTTGTTGCTTAGGAGATGGGCACCGTCTCTAAAGTCTGAGAATATTACAACAGGTGCTAAGTAACTCCTCTTTATTGCCACATCACAAAAGAATATAAGGTTGAACACATGTTGAGAATGGTAAAATGAGATCCGTTAGCATTATAGTCACCACCTACAACCTTTAAAAAGAGTTGAAATGAAGAGCCCGAGGGTGAGGATTCCCTTGGAGGCAGGTGTGAGAGTGCTTGTCCCCTCCACCCACAGGGGAAAGGACCGAGGGGACTTCCCGCTCACTTGAAGCCAGTTGAGAGGAGCTTCCAGGTAGTTTCCAAATACTCTCTGGAGTGGGAGGAGTGTGAGGACTGACACAGAAAGAGATGGTGAGGCCCAATGCAGAGAGACATGAAAAAACGGAGACTGAGCTTTCTTAGACAATGGTGAAGAAAGGGGTTCAATTCCATGGGCACCAGCTGTGAGCCATGTGGGAAGTGAGCCAGCCTGGAGCTTTCTTGAAAGAATTTGGTTCACAAGGACTCCCTGGAAGGGTGAGGTGACCCGCAGGCATGGATTACCAGGAGCCTACAGGTCTGGGGGAAGTTGAAGCTCAGTCATCCAGAGCAGGTCTCACCTGTGTTCGGTAGGATATCACTTGACATCAACACGAAGGCACTTTTGAGAAAGAAACGAATGCAGTTAACGAATATGTTGGGTCAACAGGCCCAGCACCTGTCCAGCACCTGAGAAACGTCCATGAATATGAACTCCCACTGCCCCTTTCTGTGTACAGCTTTTAAGTCTAGGTTCTTTCCAGTGTATTTTATCCCCGAGATTCTATCTGCATCTTGGATGACCATCTTTTGTCTCATTGCTTCTCTCCCTTTCCATGTTTTGTGCTTTTCTTTTGTTTTTTTTTTAAGTATATTTTATTGATTATGCTATTACAGTAGTCCCATTTTTTTCTCTATTTCCCCTCAGCCCTGCATGCCCCTACCTTCCAGCATCCCCCCACCCCTTAATTCATGTCTGTGGGTTGTATGTATAAGTTCTTTGGCTTCTCTGTTCCCTACACCATTCTTAACCTCTTCCCATTTATTTTATGCCTACCAATTATGCTTCTTATTCTCTGTACCTTCCCCCCCATTCTTCCCCTCCCCCTCACCACTGAAAACCCTCTATGTGATCTCCATTTCCCTGGTCTGTTCCTATTCTAGTTGTTTGCTTAGCTTTTGTTTTTTAGGTTCAGTTGTTGATAGTTATGAGTTTGTGGTCATTTTACTGTTCATAGTTTTTTATCTTCTACTATTTCTTAGATAAGTCCCTTTAACTTTTCATATAATAAGGGCTTGGTAATGATGAACTCCTTTAACTTGACCTTATCTGGGAAGCACTTTATCTGCCCCTCTATTCTAAATGATCGCTTTGCTGGATAGAATAATCTTGGATGTAGGTACTTGCCTTTCATGACTTTGAATACTTCTTTTCAGCCCCGTCTTGGCTGTAAGGTTTCTTTTGAGAAATCAACTGATAGTCTTATGGGAACTTCTTTGTAGGTAACTCTCTCCTTTCCTCTTGTTGCTTTTAAGATTCTCTCTTTATCTTTAATCTTGGGTAATGTAATGATGATGTGCCTTGGTGTGTTCCTCTTTGGGTCCAACTTCTTTGGGACTCTCTGGGCTTCCTGGACTTCCTGGAAGTCTATTTCCTTTGCCAGATTTGGGAAGTTTTCCTTTGTGCAAATAAGTTTTCAATTTCTTGCTCTTGTTCTTCTCCTTCTGGCTCTCCTATGATTTGGTGTTAGAGCTCTTAAAGTTTCCTAAGCTTCCTCATTTTTCTGAATTCTTGTTTCTTCATTCTGTTCCATTTGGATGTTTATTTCTTCCTTTTGTTCCAAATCGTCAATTTGAGTCCCAGTTTCCTTCCCTTCACTGTTGGTCCCTATATATTTTGCTTTATTTCACTTTGTATAGCCTTCATTTCTTCCTTCATCTTGTGACCGAGCTCAGTCTGTACTGTGAGCATCCTGATTGCCAGTGTTTTGAACTCTGCATCAGATAGGTTGTCTATTTCCTCATTGCTTAATTATTATTCTGGAATTTCTATCAATTCTTTCATTAGGGCTATATTTCTTTGTCTCGGCACACCTGTTATGTTGTAAGGGGGTGGGGCCCTAGGTATTTGCCAGGGTAGGACAACCCTCTTTGCTGCATCGTGGCGCTGTATTGGCGGGGGGGGGGGGGGGGGGGGGCGGGTCCGAGAGGGAACAATGCTGTTTGCTTGCTCCACTCTGGCCCCACTTTCCAACAAACTCTCCTGTGAGACTGGGAGTTTCTTCCACCATGGCAACCCCTGCAGTAGTTTACAGCTAGCTTTGAGTCTTTAGTTTTCCATTCAGACAGCCCCGCCCCTCCCGACACCAGTCCTCTCTGCTTGGCTGCTTATCTCCCATCTCCAACCCTCCTACCAGTCTGGGTGAATGTTTCTTTAACTCCTTGGTTTTCAGAGTTCCATGCAGTTTGATTTTCAGGCACTTCCGGTTGTTTATTGTTTGTAAATTGATTGTTATCCTTTTGATTGTTTGTGGAAGTGAAGTGTTTCTACCTACGCCTCCATCTTGGTCAGAACCTCTTATGTGCTTTTCTTAACAAAGGAAACTTACAACTTCAGTTCAAATTTCCTTTAGCAAAAAACTTCCCACAGATAAAGTTCTTCTCAGAAGGCTACTTGGACCAGGAATCTGGGATCTTCTTTTTCCTTTTGTTTGTGGGCAGAGTTTCCGGCTGGCCTGCAAGGTTGAGGCTGGCCTATCCCCCAATCATTCTGAGAGGAAGGGACCCTCCAGGAGGTCTCCCCCCAACTTTTTTTAGAGATGCTTTCAAGGAACTCTGATTAGCCAAGCTTCAGAAGCTGCATTCACTTCTCACCCTACAGTCCTCATTTTTGCATTTTCAGTTTCTTTCACCAGACTCAGCATTGGCTCCGCCACTGGGCTAGAAATCACAAGCCAAGAAATAGCCTCCTCCCTGATTCTCAGCTACCTCCTCAGTGTTCCCTGCTCTGTGGCAGACAAAGTCTATATTAAGGGTGCTAAATGTGAGAGTGGCTTCAAGAGAGCTGGCTTCAAAATGGGCCAAGAGTTCCTCATTTGGCTGCTAGACTACAGGCGACAATGTTTGAAGTTGTACCAAGTGTCTGGTCAAAGCAGAGATGGTAAGATTAAAAAAAAAAACCCAAAATGCCTTAGACGCTGGGAATGGGCAGACGCTAGAATTCACTCTGTGCTTTAGCAGCACGCAGAGGAGATTCAGCTGGTCTGAAGGAAGGAGAAGTGACTAGAGGGCAAGAGGCCAGCCAGCAGGAAGCTGTTCCAGGCGGAGGGCACCCAGGTGGAGCGGGCGATGGAAGACAGCATGGGACGTGGTACCTGAGAAGATTCTGGAAGAGCAGGAAACTGGATCCACTTGGCTGCACAGAAGTCTGTCAGCATGAAACACAGAGGCTGGTCCTGAAGTATACCAAGAAAGAGGACTGGTTCAGGAAAGGCCTGTACCCAGCAGTAAGGCATGGTGCAATGCCCCCGTAACGCTGGTCCAAGCTGCATTCTCCAATCAGACTTTATGAGAAATTCCAGTCTTTTGAGCTTTTTAGCTACTTGACTGCTTTATTTTTTCACTGTGTAATTCCTTTATTTTCTGCATATTAGTGCCTTACCAATGCTACCACCATTAAGAAGACATTTCTAGCTATTGTACTTTTAGTTTGGGGAAACCAGTCTACAGATTCATTGCCTGTATTAGGCAAGATTAACCGCATTCAAAACTTAATTGACTTCTTTCTCTCTTTCTTCCTTTCTCTCTTTCTCTCCCTCCCTCCCTTCCTTCCTTCCTTCTTTCTTTCTCTCTCTTTCTTTCTTTCTGAAGTAAATTTTATTTTATTTTTAAAAAATTCTATTTATTTATTTTTAGAGATGGGAAGGGAGGGAGAAAGAGGGGAAGGGAGGGAGAAAGAGGGGTAGAGAAACACCAATGTGCAGTTGCCTCTCACACACCCCCTACTGGGGACCTGTCCCCCAACCCAGGCATGTGCCCTAGACTGGGAATTGAACTGGCGGCCCTTTGGTTTGCAGGCCGGCACCCAAACCACTGAGCCACGCCAGCCAGGGCGACTACTCTATTTTAAATTGCACCCCAGCCCCCACCCTTTCCCATCTTCTTTACTCGGCTCCTTTTCTCTTCCCCATGGCACTTGCCTCTTCTAGCATTTCTCCAGTTCATCTGTAAAGGTTTTTAGTACACTTTCGAATGGCTTTTGGAAAAAAAATATATTAACTGAAGGGTCCGAATGTTATTCTATTGAGATAGGTTGGGGCATATTAAACTTAGGGAAAATGCTTTTTAGGGGAGAGTATGTGGGGAGAGTATGCTAACTACTATCAAATATCTAAAACATGATTTGGGGGCACAGGTACTACAAACAGTCTCTGGAACTTTAGCTCCTGGAAGCTATGCAGGAAAATGATGATGGTGAACACTTATTGAGTCCTTCAGTGTTAAGTGATTGACATGCATTTCTGTTCTCCACATCCCTGTGAAGTAGCTAAGGCCATTCATCCCACTTTACAAATGGAAACTGAGGCCCGGTGAGGTTAAGTGACTAGTCCTGGGGTTCAGTTCAGGTCTGCCTCATTCCGGGGCCTGTGTGCATGCTGCTGAGTTTAAGAAAAGAGTACTCCAACAATCGGAGCTGGCCGGGGATGGAATGGTGAGGATCCCACGTGGTCTCTGCTTTGAGCCCAATCCAGGAGAGGCTGGGTGACCATCTGCTAGGACGGCTGCAGAAGGGAGATGGATTTAGACAACTTCTGAGTCTCTTTCCAACTGTAAGATCTTATGAAAACTCAAGTGGCAGTCCTGTGGGAAAGGAATTAAATTAGTTCTTTGTAGCTCTGTTCAATAGAGTAGCATTTCTCGGGCTTTTCCAGCTAAAACTCCCCAATGTCAATGGCAAGTGAATAGATACTCCTGGGAAGTCTGGGGTAGAGCTGCCAGAAGCAAAATTTTGTGTCAAATCTAAAAAAGAATTTATTTGAACTTTATATTATACATGAAAATATTTTTATTTTAATGAAAACTATTTTAAATTAGAATTTTTTTAGAAAGCCAAGACTTTCGAAGCAAAGTTTAAAAATTCCCTTTCAATTTGGTTCATCAGGAAGGCATGCCATATTTATTTTATGGGTTTATACACCCCAAACACAACACCAAATCTCCCAGAGGAAATATATATCTTTGTATGAGAAGTAAAGCAGTTGTGTTAAGAGCAATAGTAAGAAGTTCTAAGGAGGTTAGATCAGATTTTATTCCAGCGCAAGAGGGACCTGTCCTAGAGTTGCAGTTGCCTGGCAGTGGAAGGACCTCTAAAAAACTAGCAAGTAAGCAGCCACTGAAAAGTTTCCAAGCAGAAGTGGAGTGTGGGCCTGGGGAAGTTAACAGAGGATTCTGCTTCAGGAGTGCAAGTGCCAGAGCAAATTCATGGCCATGATGCAAGGCAAAGGTGCAACCCACGCTCTCCACCCTGCAAAGAAGGCTTGTAGAGAAGGCTTATGAGAGCGATAACAATGAACACAGCCCTTATTATGCGCCAGGCCCTAATCCCAAAGCTTTAGTGTATCATTTAGTCCTTAGAGAGACCCATATCCTCACCAACCCCATTTTCCAGATAAGGAAAGAGAGGCACAGGGAAATTAAATAAGTGACCCCAAGACCTCACAGCTGCTGAGAAGCAGGGCGGGGTTTGGCATGCAGACCGTTGGAGTTTGGACTGGAACTGGTCCTCTTGGGCACTCTCAGCCCTTTCTGCCTGTCCCACACCACACAAAACCATCTCCTCAGTCCGTAGCTCTGAGCTAGAAGGGGTCTTGTCCAGGGGAAGGAGGACTGGTGGTGAGTGGTTGGACATCTGGACTGTGGTCCACACTCTGCCACTAACCAGGTGACCTTGGGAAGGTCACTTACTTTTTCTGTTTTTTCACATGGTGATTCATTACTTCTGATTCTGCCATGGACACCAGAACGTTTTCATATGTCTTTTACTAAAACTCAGGGAAATTGTGCCACATCATGTAGGAGTTCCATTCTGCAGAAATGAACTGCAGTAAAACGAAATAAAGCAAAGCAAACAACAATGAAAAGAAAAAAACCTCCCGGGAAGTGCCTCTCTCTCCTTGGATTTACTTTTCCAGCAGGTAGAATCTTGTCGCCCAGGGGCTTTAGACTCTGCAGGGAGTGTGTCTTTCTCTAGATCAGGGAATTTCTATTCAAGGATGTTCTTTATGGTTCCCAGCTCCAGCATTATAACAGGACTTTACTGGATCTGTGTTACACACTGTGTATTTACATCTTCACAAAAATATGGGTAGATTGTGTTCAGATGGCTGTCTGTTTCCCAGTTGAAATGGCCACATGATGGACTGAGGTGGGACAATGGTTGAGCTGTGAACCCTTTCTGGGTGCCCTCGCACTACAGTGAGAGGATGAAGGATCTTCGGGGTCTCCAAAGAAACCTCTGCCCTGATGTTCTCCCCTCCAACACCAATGGGTACAGGAGGGGCACCTGATACGGAGCCACGTGGGTTACTGAGAGCTTTGTGAAGCAAATTTTACTAATATTATTAGCTAACATGTATTGAATACTACATTCTATGTGCCAGGCGCTTCATTCACATTAAGTACGCATAGCCGTCCTGGGAGATGGGTGCTGTCATTGTTTTATTTTACAGCTAACAAAGCTGAGGCCTATGGAGGTAAAGTAAATTGCCCAAATCACAGATAGTGAGAGAGCCGAGATTCAAACACTGGCTATTGTATCCCAGACAGAAATAGCTCAAATCTAAAGAAAGGAGAAGAAAGCAAATGTATTTGTTTTAGGAGTTATTTCTCTAACTCATTATACAGCACCCATTTAGGTTTTTTATTTGTCCTAGATGACTCGTCTTCCCAAAATTTTTAGTAAAATCTTTCTCTTTGCTTATACCTTTAATTAATTCCTTCTCTCTGTGATCATTACTACATTATTACAGATCATTGTGAAATCTGTTTAGAATGCACTTGTATGAAAAGCATAGTGCAAAATAAAAATTAGTCTATAAAACATGCCGACAGGGTAAGCAGTGCCTATTTGCAGGTTTTCCCCACACAGCTCATCTGTGTCTCGGTGCTGGGGGTGTGGAGAGGATAGTCACAGTGCCTCTTCTGTTTTTCCACAGCATTTCCTGAGCAGGCCACTGGGGCTTTTGGAACTCGTGCCCATCCACCCATATCTCAGTATAAGCTGAGAGGCAAAGTAGTAAAAAAAAAAAAAGAAAGAAAGAAAAAAGAAAAAGAAAGAACGAATTGCATGATTACCACCACGAGTCTGCCCTGTGCATCGGAGAGATGTACCAGTAGAGTTAGGCTTCTGAGTGTATGAGTCCATCTTCCCCCATGAGTGGGGTGGGAAGGGAAGTTGTGGTAGCATCTGCCTGGATGATAAAGGTGTCCTTTCATAAGTGAGATGGCCTGAGGACAGTGTGTCCTGCTCCTTCACCAGCTCGAAGTCCTCTCCCTAACAGGGATCTGAACACTCATTCATAAAGCCTTACTGCAAACACCAACAAGGTATGTTTTCAGGAGTGGGAGGGGTGGGCCGAAAAGCTATTCTTGGCCCACACTGTGATGCCTCTACCCGACTAGCAGCTGGGATTCTGCTTGTTACCTGAGTGGAAGCCAAGAGCCATAGGGGGGAGAGGGCCTTGGAGAGAGGCTCTTTGCCCTCCTCCTGTAAGGCAGTGTTCACAAGGAAGGGAAAGGTTCACCGGTGTTCATGCATCTCCTTAGAAGTTGTCAGAAAGGACTTCTAAATTGGGCATCTCTACACGTGCAGTGTTCTGAAGAGGATCACATACACAGTAGGGGAGCAGCCGAGTCGCCATCATTGCTGAGGCGGGTCAGCCTGCGAGGGTGCTTGGCTCCAGCCCCTGAAGTTCAGGACAGATAAGCTAAGGGAGGTGCACTACAGCAGCAGGGGCACCGCAGAAACTGCCTCCAAGAACTGAGGCACGGGGCTTCTTCTTAGCCTTTCAGGAAGCAGCGCAGGGGTTCTGGAGAGGCGGCGTTTTTAGCCGTCTCACCTGAGTCTCCTGCTTGTGGCGCAGAGGGACCCTTACGGGGGTGAGTTGAGTTTGGGAGAAACTTAGAGACGGTGAGTATAGACAACACCTTTAGGGAATTTTATTGCCAAAAATGGTGAAGAGAGCAAAGGAGAGGGAGGTAAGTGACTGGTGAAGTCAATGGAAGTTTTATTTTAAGATTGGAGAAGTAATAAGAGCTGGGAGGCATGACGCAGAGTTGCATGTGTCATTATGGATACATCTCGAAAGCATGTTGTTGAGTGGCAGGCAAGTGCAGAATAAAAGATTCTGCATGACTGTTTTATTGTAAAATGTAAAATACAATTTAATCTCATTATTTCTTTATGAGCATATATGTAGTCAATATTTTTTATTTCTTAACAATTTTTTTCCTTATTTTTATTGTTGACACTCTTACAGATGTCTGGTTCTCCTCCCCCTTGTGCAGTGCATGTTTTTAAGAAGACTTCATGGGATGACCCCCTTACCCTCGGGCTGGGGGTTCCCCGTGGGAACAGAGTCCAGTGGATAGGGTCAGGGAGGAGCACTGACACAGCACTACGTGACCCTAACTGGTTGTGATTGTCATAAAAAAACTTAACAAAATATGGTACATTGTGAAGCGTGTTAAAACCAGATGTGGATACATGAATACTGTTTTAAAATTATTATCTATACTTCTTTCTTTACAATGAAATACTTGATAAGGTAAAACAAGCACAGACAAAATTATCGTCACCATCCTGAATCATCAACAACAGTAAAGGCATTCTCTGCCACTTGGAGGATTTCAAATATAGGTCTACCAGAATATATGGGCTATGATTATGACTTTTAACGTTCTTTTTTTAGTGCCTTAATGCTGTGAAAATAAAATGTTTATGCACTGCGCATGTGTTGAGTGAAAGGCTGTGATACCAAGTTCATGCTCTGCGCCCTACCATCTCCCTTCCCACCAAAGGGGAGTGGTCTGGGGGTGATGGTGAGAAGACAATGGGGAGATTTTCTGATGATGGTTCATGTAGGTACAGTTTACCTGTACCTTTTAATTAGAGCAATGTTGACATGTTTGCACAAGTAATTTTGGAGAGAAGCTAAAGCTATGGGCCAATGCCTGGGTTGAGACACCACTGGAAAATATAAAGTTAATCATTGTGGGTTTGACATTGTCCCTCATAAGCACTGAGAAGTAGCCACAATTGTCTTATTATTATTTTTCTGATGTTCACGATTACTTATGTTGGCCTTTGCCTTGAATTTCTGCAGTGTGCGTGTGCTGGATACTGAGGTACTGGCAGGGTTTGGTGATATCTAAGATAGACGAGGAGCGCAGGAATGAGGTTCACTAGAGAAAGCCTTTTATAATTGATCAAGAGATGAGCCTGAGTATCTGCCTTTTCACAAAGGGTCTGGGACAAGTTAAAATACCCCTGTGGGGATACAGTAGGAGAGGGGTCTAGAAGGGAGAGCAGACTCACCTGTTCCTCTTTTGGCCTCTCACAGTTTCTGAAGGTACGATACCAATGGGGTATACTAACAGATCAATGAAAGAACATTCTAGAGAAGCTGGTTTCATTTCAATATAATTTTTTTCAATTAATTGAATGGGTCTCATGGCACAGGGCTGCCTCCTACAGCGGACTCCAAGGAGGTGTAGGCAGATCAAGCTTAGAGGCTCCGATTGGTGGCATCCTGGGTGGTTTCAGGTTGACCCTTAGGAGGAAGGTTGTACGAGGAGGTCCAGCTCCAAGGGTGGGCTGAGTCTCTGAAAGGTAGGGCCTCTCTCTCTCCCTTGGTATCACAGAAGAGTTGCCTCTCCCTACAATCTCAAGGGCACCAGGGTGGGAGGGTGGAGAGCACGAATACTACAGTCTCCCCAGCGTGATACTGTTGGGACACTGTGCTTCTGCAGATGAGCCAACCACATGTGTTCTTGAATTTTAAGAGAAAACAGAAGATTTAGTGAAATGTTATTGGATATTCTTCTCTGAATACCAGTGGGCAAATTGCCCACAGTCCTCCCATAAGCAGCTTGAGATAGCTAAGAGGTAAAGGACAAATCACAGTGAAGACATTGTTTATACAATACCCCAAGTTGACCTTTCAGGATTTGGCTCTGTTTCTTTTTGATAGGTACCAGAGTCTAGAGCTGGGCAAATGAACTTGACTGCTCATCTGTCACATTCGATCTGGCTGTCAGAAGGACTGAGATACCAGCCAACTATTCATGACTTGTCTCATCAGGAGCTCAGCAGCTGGCTGCTAACCGTCAAACACACAGTCCTGGCCCGAGTCCACAGTGGAAGGTTGGACTATTTTGCTTGAGGATTGCTCAGGATGGAGCCCCTTGGAAGGACACCAGACAGATGTCCAGGCCCATTCAGATGGTGAGACAGCAGCTGCTTTGTTATTCTGAGATGAGGCAGCGTTCCCAACCCGTGGAGCTCAGTGGTCAGGGCACAGTCATTCAGACATGGAGCCAGGGCAGAGTCACGACGGGAAGGATGGCAGCAACCCTGGTGTCAGGGGAGCTACCGTGCAGCTAACTGCGTTAGCATTTCTAGAAAGTGTCAGAAATTCCTCATCTTCCCACCTGGCTCTTTGTTCAGTGAAACCACCCATACTTTTAGCATGTCCTAGAGAGATCTATGCCCCGGAAGCGATGGAAGGAAGGGGGCGGAGAGATGCCCTGCACTCATTTTCCTTTGCAGCTCTTCACCTTCTGCAATACCTCTTTCCATCACGGCCAGACCCTTCATGGGACAGAGGAGCAGTCTGAAATATTCAAGGTCATCGTGTTTGATGGAGCCTCCCAGGGTGATGGAGACACAAATTATCCTGGGCTTAATAAAAACTAACTTTATTTAATATTATGTCCAAAGCACTTTTAGACAAAGTCTCACCTCTCAACTCAACAATATGCCCATTTACAAATAAAGAAACTGACTCAATGGTGGAGGCGTTCACTAGACAGTCACAGGTTTAGGAAGGGTGAAGCCAGAACCGGACCCAGAATCACTCCTTTAAATCCCCATTCCATCCATTTCTATGCTAACCTGCCTGCCGTCTCCAGTTTCTGTATGCTCAGGTGTGGTGGGGGATGCTTGGGTGGTCGCTGCACCCGTGGACATCCAATGGCAAGAACGTAAGGGGATTCACTACCAAGAGCTAGTGAGGGGTGCGGCAAGGCCTCCAGCACTGGGCCTACCCCACTACATAGTCATTTCCAAGAACAATTTTCCTCTTTCTTGTGTACCTATGACTCCCCAGCAACTTGAACAAAGGTGCCCACAAATACTGGATTAGTTTTTGCAGTATTATCTCTCTCAGTAGATTGTAAGGGAAAGGGATGTTATTATAGTCAATGTTGTATTCCCATATGAACTATGAAGGGGAATAGTATAGTGAATGTTTTTATGGCTTTTGAGATAAATGGGCTTCAAATTCTGGCTCTATGCATTAGTAGTCTTGGGACCTGGGGTTAGTTTTTATACCTCTCACATCCTAAGATTCATTCTACGTAAAATGGGAAATGCAGGAGTACTGTGAGGATTAAAGGAGATAATGTATCATGGACACTCAGCCTTTACACATTTAAGATTTTTGGTTCTCATTATGAACTTGAATCAAATGGACTTCAAGGCTGAAGAGTCAGGGCAATCCTGGGATTTAGGCCTCAGGTAGGTCAAAGTTTCATCGAGCATCACATGCTCTCAAAAATAGTCCCTCCTGCCTATAGGCACTTCCCATTGTGTCAACATTTATTGGAGGATGCATAAATTCTATAGGCACCCTCTCATTAAAATAATTAGCATTTAGTGGTCCCCTTTTAAGTGGATTGTCCTGTTGACAAACCAGAGAAAGATAAAACTCTATTTAATAACTAAACAGATATTTATTTACCTCTTACAATATATTTAAGTTGAACCCTATAAAATTCCATTGGTAATTTTATTTCCAACCCAAATGCCACAGATTTTCTTTTCCATTATTTTGAATCCCAATACACTCACCCTGTCCCGAGGCGTAAGCTGTCAGGACACAATTCCCTTTCATTCTGATTTTTGGGTTATAATTACTTGCATTTTCTGTTTGTCTTTGTAATCACCAGATCCTCTCATTAACACCATCTTGTTCATCACCCTTAGGACGACACATGACTAAGTAGCTTTATGCCCATTTTATAGATGCCAAAAGGGAGCTTTGTGGAGGTTTCATGAAGTAGCCAAGCATTGAACCAGGGATGTTCTGACTCCCGAGATCAGCACTTTCCCCATCACACTCCAGCTGTCCCCTCTCCATTGTCATCAGAGTCATCATCATTGGTGCGGTATAAGGATGTCTGCATGGCTGAGTTATCACCTCTTTCTCTTTATTTGTTGCCTCCTGGTTTTCATTTCTAGTTTTCCTTAGCTGTTTCAGGCATTCGCACACCCAAGTCCAGCTCCTGTGATTTATCTTATTACATCCTGAGAAGGAGTGTCAAGGAAAGGACCTGGGTGTTCAGGTCTGCCTCACCTATAACTTTGCCAAAGATTCTCAGCTTACTGTCAGCCCAGTGTAGCCATAATATGATGACTTCAGAACTTGGAAGGTATTCTTTTGTTACCTGCATTTCCCTGGCACAGCGGACAGACCATTCATAGAGGTAGAATGCTTTTCGCCTCAATCGTAATAAAATTTTCAATTATTCATCAGTACAGTAGCTTAGACAAATGCCCAAATTATTATTCATCCATAGCTAAATAACCTCCTGCTTTTTTTTTTTTTTTGGAGCTGCAACAAATACTGCTCTTCCAACACTGGCAGAGGGCTCACTCAAAGAGTGCTTTGTGTCTTGCTTTCACGAGGAAAGGAAGGGAAAGCTAGTGCTCCCTGCTTGTGCCTGGGCCTCCTCCCTCACCTGTCCCCCAGGGCAACTTTGGCCCAAGAGCCTGGAGTTAGGGAAGCTGGGAAGAAGGAGACTTTGAGTCCTGCAGCCCTCAGACAGGCAGTTGGGAGGCACCTTGCTCAGCCCCCTGGTTTACCTGGCAAAGGATCTCTGGGCCCAACAGCTGCACAGCTGCACGGGGCCTTTTGCCAAAGGAGCAAATGAATTGCAAATGCAAATTGCAAAATGGAGAGTGGTTCTTGATTAGATCTATTTTGTGGCTTATTCTCTTTTATACTCCATGGCCGCCTCCCTGCTTGTCTCCTGCAGGCCCAGGTCACTGAGAGGGCGAAGCCAGGGAGGAGGAAGTGTCCCAAGCTGCAGCCCTTTCACTTCCTCCTTTCCCCAGATCCCATGTGCGGAGCTTTTCCCCGGGCTGGATAGCTTTCCAGGTTCTCCTCTCCTCTCCTCACCTCTCCTCTCCTCTCCTCTCCTCTCCTCTCCTCTCCTCTCCCCCCCCCTCCCTCCCCTCCCCTCCCCTCCCCTCCCCTCCCCTCCCCTCCCCTCCCCTCCCCTCCCCTTCCCTTCCCTTCCCTCCCCCCCTCTCCTCTCCTCTCCTCTTCTCTCTTCTTCTTTTTCTCTCCTCTCCTCTCCTCTCCTCTCCTCTCCTCTCCTCTCCTCTCCTCTCCTCTCCTCTCCTTTCCTTTCCTTTCCTTCCTTTCCTTTCCTTTCCTTTCCTTTCCTTTCCTTTCCTTTCCTTTCCTTTCCTTTCCTTCCTTTCCTTTCCTTTCCTTTCCTTTCCTTTCCTTTCCTTCCTTTCCTTTCTTTCCTTTCCTTTCCTTTCTTCCCTTCCCTTCTCTTCCTTCCATCCTTTCCTTCCTTCTTCCTTTCACCTTCTCCCCTCAAAATTTACCATAAGACAGATCTCGCGCCAGAAAGTCTCTTGCACTCTGCCAGATACCCAGGGTGCCATTCTGCACATTTGAGACATGCCCCAGCTTCTCCATGTCCCCCCAACCTCCAATACCCTGAAACCTATGGAACTTCTGTGGTATCCCCATTGATGCCACCTCCGCAGACCCTGGTAGTTCTCTCTGTGCTTGACACCTGACATCCTCCTGCCTCAGAGCATCTTGGTCCAATGCCACTTCTCACTCCTTTAATCTTGGATCTCCAAGGCATCTTCCAACCCTGTCCTTTCTCTCGCTGTATCATGCCCTTGCTGCTCTGCATTCCTCTCCCTCACCCTCCCTACCTAACTCACTCCACTGTGCCCTGCGAACCCTAACCATTTGGTGTTCAGCTTCCTCAAGCACTCTACCTCCATCCCCTGTCTTCCCTGCCATTTGTCTTTCCTATAAGGAACACCACACATGTGTCTTTCTTCACTGAAGGTTTTCTATTCTCCCATTTCTGGGTCATGTCATTTCTCTCTCTGTTAACCCATACTGGCTTTCAGCCTTGCTGAGAGTGAAAGCTGAAGTCCTTACAACATCCCTGTGTGATCTGCCCCCTGTTATACTCCAATGACAACAAAGCCTACCATGTTCTGCCTTTTCCCTCACCCCTCTCCAGTTTCTTGGCAGAGTGGTAAGGTCAAACCTAATCCTGCCTCAGTGCCTTTGCCCCTGACGCTCTCTCAGGCTGTAACATTCTTCCACCAGACATTTGATGTCTCAGTCCTTCTTCTTCCATATCCATTCTGTACACAGTAATGCCCTGGCTCCCCCTCACCCCACCAACCTAACTTTTAAATAGTACTTATTGCTCTTAAATATTATTGTATATACTTATCTTTTTGTTTATTGTCTGCTTCCCTCCATTAGAATACAAGCTCCATGACAGTAGAGCTTTTGTTTTGTTCACAAATAGTGGACTGCTAAGGGCTGAGTTGGGTTTCCCCACAAAGTCATATATTGAAGCCTGAACTCTGATATGATGGTGTTTGGAGATGGGATCTTTGGGAGATGATTAGGGTTTAATGAGGTCCTGAGGGTAAGTCCCTTATGATGTGATTAGTGCCCTTATAAGAACAGATACCAGAGAGCTTGCCCTCTCTGTTTCTGCCATGTGAGGACACAGGAAGAAGGAAGCCATCCGCAAGCCAAGAAAAGGGACCTTTTCAAAATCTGGTCATGCCGGCACCTTGATCTTAGACTTCCAGCCCCCAGACTGTGAGAAGTAAATTTCCATTGTTTAATAAGCCACTCGATCTGTGGTAACTTGGTATGGCAGCCCAAGCTGACTAAGATTTGGAGGTTCACTAACATGTCCAACATAGCAAGGGGCCAGGAGAGAAAAACTGGGATTGTGTGGTTATTTACCTCTGGCTGCTACCTCCTTTTCGCATAAAGGTTATTGCCCCCTTCTCATGGTGGCACCTTGTAACTCACGTAGATTTTGGAATCTGGCTCCCTTCATCTTTTCCTCCAACTTTATTTTTAACATCGTGTAGGTGATTTGTCTCTCGCACTGCTTCCTCAGTTTCCCAGTGCCCTTTAACTCCCCTGCACTTGACCGCACCCCACCCCAGCACTTGTTATTGCCCCAGAACTCTCTGACACCCGTGTCTCATGTGTGGCCATGAAGCCTGTCCCTCTGGCTCCCCATGGTCTTCTTCCCACTACACATGCTCTCTGACTTCATGGAGATTTTTTGGCCATTGATTCCTTCATTTCTTCCCAGCCAGGAAGCTCCAAATTGTCAGATTTGCCACCGGAGGGGCCAGGTGCGGCCTGAATCCCAACCAGCACTTGGCTTGGTCTGGTTTCTGTAAGCGTACACTGGGCAGGGCGTGACCTGGAATAAGGACACCTTTTCCTCTTAGAAAGGACAGACCACATCCTTCCCTGGGCCCACAGGATTGCGTGCCCACCTGGTAGGACATTTTCAACAATGTTCCCCGAGGCAGTGTGTAGGCTGCAGGGGTTTGATGTACTCTAGAGTGGATGGCTACTTGAAACTCGTAAACTCTTGAACTCTGCACTTCTTAAACATTTTCTTCATAGTGAAAACCCAACCCACAACTGGGGGTAGGAGGGGAAGGGAGACAAAACAGGCATGCAATTGAGTCCTTAGCCTTGGTTGTTCCCTTGCTTCCAAGAGCAGATACTGATTTCTTGTAGAACCCACCAACCGAGGCACCTACAGGAGACTCTGACTCAACACTGAGTTATACAGAGAAGGCCGGGCATAAGCATCTGCTTTCCTGGGAACATGGTGGCTGAGGGGGTTTGCTTCAATAGTTGGCAGCAGGGGGCTGGCCTCTGAGCTGAAGCTTTGTGATTATGGCAGCGGCCTAGCTCCTCTGATGGGCCAGTCCCATAGTGTGTGTGTGTGTGTGTGTGTCTATGTGTGTAGGGGTGTGTGTGTGGGGGGGGGGTGGGAGGGAGCCATTTCTGGACACTTGGCCACCTGTTGTTTTAAAATATTTTTTTCAATTACAGTTTACATATAATATTACTTTGTATTAGTTTCAGATGTATAGCATAGTGGTTGGACAATCATATACTTTGCATAGTGTACCCCCAGATATTTCCAGTACCCCACCTGGCACCATAAGTAGTTACTATAATACTATTGACTATATTTCCTACTTTACATCTCCAGGGCTATTTTATAACTACCAAGCTGTACTTTTCAGTCCCTTCACATTTTCCACCCAGTTCTCCAATCATCTGGCAGCCATCAGTCTGTTCTCTGTATTTGTGACTCTGTTTTGTTTGTTCATTATATTGTTCTTTAGATTTCACATGTAAGTGAATCGCATGGTAGGTATCATTCTGACTGACTTATTTCACTCAGCCCAATAACCCTCTAGGCCCATGCAAGCTGGTCACAAATGGTAACATCTCCTTCTTTTTATGATCAAATAATATTCCATTTATATATGTACCACAGCTTTTTTATCTACTTATCTATTTATGGGCACTTGGGTTGCTTGCATATCCTGGCTATTATAAATAACACTTCAGTGGACTTAGGGGTGTATATATTCTTTTGAATTAGTGCTTTGGGCTTCTCTGAACATATACACAGAAGTGGGATTGCTGGGTCACACACCATGATCAAGTTGGATTTATTCCTAGATGCAAGGTTGACACAATATTTACAAATCAATTAATGTGATAACACCACATAAACAAAATGAAATAAAAATCATGTGATTATATCAATAGATACAGAGAAAGCATTTGACAAAATCTAGCACCCACTTATGAAAACACCCTCAGCAAAGTGGGAATAGAGGGAACATAACATAAGAAAGACCACATATGACCAACCCACAGCTAACATCATACTTAATAGGCAAAAACTAAAAGCGTTCCTCTTAAGATCAGAGTCTGTTTCTTAACGGCTCTTGGTGAGTTTTTGAGCTACCAATATCTCTTTCTGCTTAAGCTAGCTGGAGTGGATTCTGTTCTGACTGGAACACTGGCCACCATGAGAACCCTCCTTGCCTTTCCCACGTTTCTGTCACCTGTCCTTCCTCTGCATCCACCCAGCAAAACACCTACCGGCCTTCCGTTCCTTTTACACCTGGGCAGCTGAGCAATTTGTGGGGGGGAAATCACATAGCCAGTGCTGATGGTGGCCATTCGGGCCTCAGCCTCAGTTGTGTCATTGTGGACACCCAGCCATCCTTTCCCTTCTCTTTCCATGGTCATCTCCCATTCTCTCCAAAAATGGAAACTTGCACACTTTCCTACATGCCTGGCCTCTTACCCTCAGCAGGCCGCCCTTTAACTTTCCATTCTATTTACCCCTCACCCCTTCCACATTTGGTACCACCCCCTTCCCTGCCCATCTTGGGTACCTCCCCTGCATTTCCTGCTTGAAGGCTACTTTGCCACAGCACCTCTGGCCCTATCTCTTCCCACCTTCTTTGGACATTACTTAGTCCCGCATCTTCTCCCTTTCTTTTTTATTCTCAAAAAATAACTGAAAAACATAGAGTTAGTTTGCATGCTAATTATTTTGTATGCAAATTGTTTCTTCATATGTGATGGAATCTGTTCTTAAGCTGAGGTAAGGATTTATGCGTGAAAGCGGGGGGCGAGGAAACACGGCGAACAGTCTGTACATAGTAAATCTTGTCTGCATTTTTTAAGGGGGTAAATTGATCAGCTGGCAGCCAGAGAAGATGGTCAGTCTGGGCCTCCTGTGCTTGAATATGTCACAAAGGGAAATCGATGAAACAATTTGAGTTGTTTATGGACTCTCGAGAAAACCACATTCTCCCTCTCTCTCTACAATGTCTCCACATGTCCTTCCGTCAGCTTCCCACCCCCATTAGGACCTCTCGTTCCCTGCTGGATCTTTCTCACGAACCCTCTCTTCACACTCAAATAATTCCCATCTTGAAAAAAATGATTCTTCCTTAAACTTCCCCTGCTAGCATATTCAAACTTGTCTGAAAACTCACCTCTCCTCTTGGTCTCTACTTCCTCACCTCTTTTCACTTCTTACTCCACGCGAGTTGGTTTTTGTAACACCGCTTTGCCAAAACTCACTCAGTACCTACTAAACACAGGGGACGGATTCAGTTGTCTTCTTACTGGATTTCCAGCTGTTTCTGACCCTTTGGGATTCCCAGGACACCTCTCAGTCCTGTGGGGTTTTTACAATTATATTTATTTAATTTTTAGAGAGAATAAGGAGGAAGGGAGAAGGGGAAGGAGACAAACATTGGTGGTTTTCTCTCACATATACCCCAACCAGGGACTGAACCTGTAATCCAGGCATGTACCCTAACTGGGAATCAACCAGTGGGCCTTTTGCTTTTCAGGTCAATGCCCAACCAACTGAGCATAGCAGCCAGGGCTCAGTCCTGGTTCTTTATCTATGATCATCTAGAGTTCATGGGCTATTCTTCACATCACAGTCTGAGGTGTTGGCACCTCAGGGTTTTTCTTAGCCACTTCCCTTCCTTCTGGACTCTGTGTATCATGCACTCTCATTTTTTTTTAGAGCTAGTAACTATGTGCTGGTGACTTCCAAACCTGTCGATGATTGCTAGAAAATATAAAGAAGGAAATTCCAGCCAGAGGAAAGAGGAGAATTTATTTTATCCTAAGACAAAAATACTACCATTTCACTGAACTCTTCCCATTGTATGATGACCCAGATACCATATTTCACTGGGGAGTTACTGAAATGTTAAGGAGAGGCAACCTAGTTTGCTAAGGTGCGAGCAGAGCACCGCTTTCCCAAGTCGCTCCTCCCTTCCTGCCCCAGAGACCTCAAAATGAAGACTAGGAAGTGGCTGCCTTTTGGCTCACTCCATCCATCTGTTTTCCCTGAAGTTCCTCTGTAAATATTGACACTATTTAGGTCCAGGCATGGGGAATATTCTCTGCCATCACCCAGATGGGTGGCTGGGCCTTGGGGGTGGCAGCTATGTTATGTGCACAATCTACCGGCCCGGTCAGGTCACTGTAGGTCATTTGTGTGCTGCGGAAGCGTAATCGGGGTGCCCCATTGTTCAGCATTAGGTAAAGAGACTCTCCTTGAGGGGCTGTTGTTGCTCTTCACAATTTTTGTAGCAGAATTTGTTGACACAGCTAGAGGGACCTGATGCTTTAAGAAGGCTTCTTCTCCCTGTGGCTCCCCTCCTACCCCTTCCACCAAAACTTCCCGCCCCTCCTGCCCCCCTGTACAAATGGTTTCTACCATACATTCGGGCACTCAACCACCCTTTGCTTCGATATTTTCTTGTCCCCCAACACCTTGAAGGTAGAGACCATGGAGCTCATACGTGATGTATATGACATGTTTCCAGTGTGGAAAGAGACAGGATGAGCCTAGACTATGAAGCGGGAAGAGGATGAACTCTGAGTTGGACAAACCCATGTGTGAGTTCTGCTCAGTTGTTTACAGGTTGTGTGACCTTGGGGTAACTATTTCTCTGAGACTGCCGTTGAATAACTATAATATAGGGGTAATAATACACTTTATGGCATGGTGGTTATAACAATGAAATGAGGAAGTACAAGTAAACCATGGCATTTATTAAATGTCCCCAAATGGCAGCTGTTAGTAGTATCATTAGTAGATTCTTAATAGATATTTCTTGCTCCTATTGCTTCTCTTCTCTCCCTGGAGAATTCACTCAGTCTTGTAATTCATCCATCACTTCTTAGTGGGTAATTCCCTTTCTCTGCTCTCTATGGGCTGCATCGCACACCTGGGCATTTGTCACTGCTGATGAATATTGATGTATGTGTTTTTGTGTTTATGGTTTGTACCGTAAACTCCAGTGTAGGGTTCCTGAACTATGGATTCTACTCAGTGGCTTTGAAACCCCACTGGCTTTCTCAGTAAATATTTGGGGACACAGATGAAAATCATTTCACCTTAGAATGTAATTGGATACATGCTGAGGTGAAAATCCTCCCTTACCCTTCAATCTATATTCTACTCCCACCCCTACCCTCTCCCCCTTACACAACCCTGTCCCCACCCAAGTTGGGGCCCACTGTGCTGGCCTCGGCTAGAACAGATTGCTGTGCAAGTACTTGGCAGAGTAATAATCTATTTGTGGATATGCAGAGATTGGCTGTATGCTCGGCAGAGTTATGAACTGCCACTATTAACACCCATGAGTCACTAGCATCATGGTGGGCTGAGTGATTTTTCTGCAGGCTTATAGTATATGTGATACTAAAAATGTCACTGTCCATCTGTCTAATCAGCTTCTGTTCCATTGATGTCACAGATATTTAAATGAGCTACTCTTTTCTTGCCCAAATACACAGGGACTTTATGTAATCCTCAGACCCCTCATGCGGGCATGGTTTGGTAAGAGAAGTTAAGAAGGAAAATACTCAAATGAATGAATTCTGTGCTGCCATTCCTGAAGCCAGATCACTGGCTTCACAGCCCGGAAGTGGAAGGGCGAGGACTGGCTGGAGGGACAGAGGGGTTGCATGGCCCTTAACCCAGTAGAATTTCAGCCCCAGGACACTATACTTTATTGACTCTGCTGCTTCATGTCCACCTTCTAAGTCACTCAGAAATTCTTGTGTGACCAGCCTGACCCTAGGCCATTAGGGAAGGGAATTCTGGGAAATGTGGTTTCAGCCTAGCTAACTTGATACAGTACAAGCCCATCACAGATAGTAACCTTGGTTAGCATACTAGAAAAAGAAAATCTTAGAAAAGGAGACAATATTAATCATATTTCTCAATTATACAAGTAACTTACTCTGTAATTAGTGAGCAATCTGTGGACAATACTTTGAGGTGGTGTGAATGTCCTGATGCCCAATGAAGTTTACCCAGTGGTTTCAGTATCTATTGATTATCCCTGTCAGAGTCCATTTTTAGTGTTGGTGGGAGCTCCTTCAGGCCAGGCCTTGAGGTCTTTTATTAATTTTTGTTTATTTATTACCCTTACCCAAGGATATGCTTATTGATTTTAGAGATGGGGAGGAGAGCAAGAGAAAGAAGGGGAGAAACATCAATATGAGAGAGAAACATTGATCAGTTGCCTCTCTGTATGCACTCTGATTGGGCACTGAACCTGCAACCTAGGCGTATGCCCTGACAGGGAATCGAACCTGTGACCTATAGAGTTTATAGGATGACACTCTACTCAACTGAGCCACACCTAACAGGGCCTGAGACCTTTTAACATGACTCTTGGTTTTTGTGTACTTTCTTGTTTTGGACACAAGAAGAGATCCAATGCTTGACTTATATTTTTCTGGTCCCAGACCAGGAACTAGACAGTTTCTTCAAGGAAACGTGGTCTTTTCAGTAAAGAATATATTTAGACACTAAGAACTGGTTGCTAGGCGTGCTCATTGCCATTGGTGTGTTACTGCACCTACGCCCTTCCAATTGGGAGTAACAAAAAAAGTATTTTTAAAAATCTTTAGTTTACTGATGCTTACAATTCAAATTTGTTCTTACCTTTTTTATTTTAGATTTGTATCTCTTTTCTCTCACAATCAAATTTTGGTTCCTAATAATAGTAATATATTTATTTGCTTTACCCTATTATCTACACAAAATATTTTGGGTACATAATACTATTATTACCACTACCAATAAATCCACTAAGTAAAATTTAAGATTTATATTCAGTTCTTTTGTCCTTAGAATATATATCCCACTAAGGATGTAGAGACTAGAAAATTAAGTCTTCAAATTATTTGGATTAATTATTTGTTTGGTTATGCTATTGAATTTATATAAAGTTAGGTTAAGGTCTTTTCATTAATAAAATGTATCTTTCATAGCAGTTTTGAATTGAGCAGAAAGCACAGAGAGTTTCCATATACCTCCTAGCCCTGCACACACACACCTTCTCCCACTATCAACATTCTGCATCGCAGTGGTGCATACAATCAATGAACCTACACAAATGTATCATCACACAAAGTGTATAGTTTCCCTTAGGGTCCACTCTTGGTGTTGTATACTCTATAGGTTTGGACAAATGTGTAAATGACATGTATTCACCATATGGAGATCAACCATCTGCATAAATTTACCTTTTTTAGAATGCCATATAATTAGAATTGGATGGTAGGTAGTCTTTTCAGATTGCTTCTTTCATTTGGTAATAGGCATTTAAGTTTCTTTTACGTCTTTTCATAGCATGATAGCTCATTTTTTTCTAGTGCTGAATAATATTTCATTGTCTGGGTGTGCCACAGTTTATCCATTGACCTACTGAAGAGCATCTTGTTGCTTCCAAGGTTTGGCAATTATAAATTAAGCAATTTTAAATTTCAAATGTTTATAGCAATAAACATCCACGTGCAGGTTTCTCTGTGGACATGTTTTCAGTTCATTTGGCTAAATACCAAATAGTACTATTGCTAGACCTTAAGACTATGTTTAGTTTTGTAAGAAACTGCAAAACTGTCTTTCAAAGTAGCCATACCATTTTGCATTCCTACTATCAATGAATGAATTTTCCTATTGCTCTCATCCTTGCTAACATTTGGTGCTGTTGGATTTTTGTATTTTGGCTATTTTAATAAATGTATAGTGGTGTTTCCTTGCTGTTTAATTAAAAATTCCCTAATGATAAATGATGTTGAACATCTTTTCATATGTTTACTTGCCTTCTGTATATCTTCTTTGGTGAGGTGTCTATTCAGGTTTTTTGCCCATTTTAATTAATTAATTTTTAAACTTATTTTTCATTATAGTAACAGGTGTGCCAAGACAGAAAAATTTGTCCCAAATGAAAAAACAGATCAAAGCTCCAAAAATAAAAGTAAGCAATGAAGAGAGAGCCAACCTATCAGATACAGAATTCAAAACACTGGTAATCAGGTTGCTCATAGAAATGGTTGAGTATGGTCCCCATATAGATGGAGAAGTGAAGGCTATGCAAAGTGAAATAAAGGAAAATGTACAGGGAACCACCAGTGGCTGGAAGGAAACCAGTACTCAAATCAACAGTTTGGACCAGAAGGAAGAAATAAGCTTTCAATCAAGACAGAATGAAGAAATAAGGATTCAGAAAAATGAGGAGAGGCTTAGGAATCTCCCAGACAACATTAAACGTTCCAACATCTGAATCATAGGGGTGCCAGAGGAGAAGATGAAGAGCAAGAAATTGCAAAGTCATTTAAAAAAGTAATGAAGGAAAACTTCCCCAATCTGGTGAAGGAAATAAACCTCCAGGTAGGCCAGGATGCTCAGAGAGTCCCAAAGAAGTTGGACTCAAGGAAGCACACACCAAGGTACATCATAATTACATTATGCAAGATTAAAGATAAGCAGCAAGAGGAAAGGAGACAGGTACCTACAAGGGAGTTCCCATAAGACTATCAGCTGATTCCTCAAAAGAAACTTACAGGCAAGAAGGGGCTGGAAAGGAGTATTCAAAGTCATGAAAGGCAAGTACCTACTTCCAAGGTTACTCTATCCAGCAAAGCTATCATTTAGAATAGAGGGGCAGATAAAGTGCTTCCCAGATAAGGTCAAGTTAAAGGAGTTCATTATCACCAAGCCCTTATTATATGAAACATTAAAGGGACTTACCTAAGAAAAAGAAAATGATAAAAAATATGAACAGTAAAATGACAACAGACTCACAACTATCAACGACTGAATCTAAAACAAAACAAAAACAAACTAAGCCAACAACTAGAACAGGAATAGAATCACAGAAATGGAGATCACATGGAGGGTTATCAGTGGGGAGGGGCAGAGGGAAGAATGGGGAAAAGGTACAGGGAATAAGAAGCATAAATAGTAGGTACAAACAGACGGGGGGGAGGGGTTAAGAATAGTAGTGGAAATGCAGAAGCCGAAGAACTTATATGTATGACCCATGGACATGAACTAAGTGGGTGGAGAATGCTGGTGGGAGGGGGGGTGCAGGGTGGAGGGGAATAAAGAGGAGAAAAACATGGGACAACTATAATAGCATGATCAATAAAATATATTTTTAAAAAACTACAAAAAATAAAATCAAATTGTTTCCTTATTGTTGAATTTTGAAAGATTTTTGCATATTTTGGGTAACAATCTTTTATTAGATGTGACTTTGGTAAATATTTTTTCTCTAGTCTATGACTTGTCTTCCCATTTGCTTGACAGTATTTTTCACAGAGCAGAATTTTACAATTGTAATGAAGTCTAGCCTATTGATTCTTTCTCTTATGGATTGTAACTTTGCTGACAGATCTAAAAACTCATCACCACTCCCAAGGTCATCCAGGTTTTCTCCTGTTATCCTCTGAGACTTTTATAGTTTTGCATTTTATAGGTCAATCTGTAATTTATTTTCAGTTACTTTTTATGAAGGATGTAAGGTCTATGTCTGCATTCATTTTTTTTTTCATGTGGATGTCTTGTTCCAGCACCATTGGTTGTGAAGACTATTGTTGCTCCATTGTATTGCCTTTGCTCTTTTGTAAAGATCAGTTGACACTATTGTGTTGGTCTATTTCTGGGCTCCGTATTCTGTTCCATTGAGTTACCCAAGAATTTCATTTTGGGGGGATGCCATTATGGTATCCAACACATTACCCCAAATGGTAATGTGTTTTTAATTTCAAATTCCACTTACTTATTGTTTTTATATAGAGAAGTGATTGAGTTTTTAGTGTTAAGCTTGTATCCTACAACTTTGCTATAATCACTGATTAGTTTCAGAAGCTTTTTGTTGATTCTTTTGGATTTTCTACATAGATGATTGTGTCATTTATGAACAAAGAGAGTTTTATATCATCCTTTCAAATACATATACTTCATATTTACTTATATTTGGTCTTGCTGCATTGGTTAGAATCTCCAGTATGATGTTGAAAAGCACTGGTGAGAAGAGATGACCTTTCCTTGTCCCAAAGATTAATTTTTGATATTTGGATTCAATTTTAGGCTTCACATAAGAAATATTTATTCCTAATTACTCTTATCCTTTTTCTTTATACCTCGTCTCATCCACTATTTTTTGTTCTTTCAATTTGTATTTATTTCTGATTTATATTTTCTGATTTTTTTCAAAAATAAGCAAATATATATACTTATTTTAATTATTCCTTCATACTTAAGCAAAAGGTGACATACTCTAGATACTCTTTGAGCCTGGCTTTATTCACTTCACAATATATTCTGAAAATCATTAATATCAAGTCACAGAGTTCGTCCACATTCTTTTTCTTTGCTGCATAATATTCTGTTGTGTGCCTTCATGATAATTTTTATTGAACTAGATGCCTCTGAATAAGCATTTGAGCTATTTCTAGTATTTTGTTATTATGAGTAATGCTGCAGTTAAAAACTATGTATATATGATTTTGTGTTTGTAGAAGTATATCTTCAGGGTAAATGCCTAAAGGTGTGATTGTTAGGTCAAAGAATAAAGGCACATATTGTTTTATGGGAAATTGCCAAACTCCCCTCTTTGTGGGTTGTACTATTTTTTACTCCTACTACCAGCAAATACGAGGACCTGTTTTCCCATGGCCTCACTAACCTGAGTGTATTCTTAAGAATTTGAATTTTTGCCATCTTGAGAGGTGAAAAATGGTACTCAGTGTGAGTTTAGTTTGAATTTCTCTCATTATACTGAAGCTGAGCATATTTTCACCTGCTAAGACAGGCCCTTATTTCTTGACTAGACAGTTACAGTGGCCACCTGACTGGTTTCCTTGACTTTGTTCTCTTTTAATTTTCTAAAATCCCACTAGGGAATTCTTTCTAACAAAAGCAATCAGATCATGAAGTACTCTTGGAAAAAGTCATTCAATCAGGTAATTGTTCATAGGAAAAAATTAAGCTGTTAGCATGGCACACAAAGTCCTTAATGATCGGTTCCCTGTCTTGATTCTAGTCTCTCAACCCTGTGCACCCTGCTTCTGCACATTTTAAACATCCTTTTTTTTCTTTTCCTGCTGTGCTCTTTCGAGTCTCTATGCCTTTATGTTTTCCATTCCACCTCCTTGGGATCCCCTTCCTCATCTTCACCAGAAAACTTCTGCTTAACCTTCAAAGCCCAGTTCAAATATCATCTTGATAAGGTCTTTCTTAACTCCCTCAGCAGAGCTACTCATTTCTCTCTGTTCCTATAGAATTTTGCAGCACTGATCCCTACAACAGAATTCATCAGATTGTTTATTGTTTCGTTTATCTCCACTGCTCTTTGAGAAGAGGGATTTATGTTATGGGTTTGCCTCCCAGGCTGAGCACCATGCTTAAACAGTTATGTAGTGAGTGCTGTATAAATGAATGTGTGCTTAATGAGCAAATACATGATGAGCAGGATCGCATCCCTCCTGGCTTCTGCTAATATGAAATTTGATGTTTTCCCTTTCTTTCCTCAGGCTTTTCTTTTTGTAGGATGTTAATGTGTAGATTTCACAGCTCAGTAAGCATGACCCAGCTTATGAGAGTGTCACAGCTTACTACCACCCAATCTTCTAACCTCATTTCCTTTGGCCAGTGATGAGCCATCCAATTATTAAATCTCAGAACTGGAATGGTTGTTGAAGAATCATTTCATTCTTCCTTCTCCTCAAGGCAGGCTCTCAGCCTCTGCTCCGTGGTACATAGGAGAGAAGACTGTGTAATTGCAGGCTTCCCCATCAGCAGAGTGCACACCTCTCCTTTCAGACATGTGTCTAATAGTGCTTGAAATAAGTCACCACAATTTTGGACAGGATGTGTTATAGGCATGACATGGATTGAATTTTAAGGTAACAAAGTAAGTCGATGTTTTTTTTTCCAGGTCAGACAAACTGCAAACACCTTATTACCAGCACTATCTTAATTACCTGTAGGTCTTATTGATGAAGATATATATATCTTCATATATATACAACTAAAATGCCTAGAGAACAAAGTTGAGGGTATTTTACTTGCTTATTCCTTTCCATCATCAGTTTCCTGCTCCTGCATTATTACTATTTTAATAGTCATCGTAACTACTAAGTATTAAGCTGTTACATCACCCATACTAATGTGATTCAAATGAAAATTGGCATTTGACTCCCACTTCCCAAAGCCCGTGAAGACAGGGGTCCTTTCTATTACCTAAGGAAGACGTACAGAGCCATTGAAAAATAACACTCCCACCCCAATCAACGTGCATGTGTGTGTTTCCCATTCTCTGCTCCCTCCGATATTAATAGATAAACTGTTACACCAGCCCCATAAGGGAGCTGTCCTAGCTGTCCGGAATGGGGTTGGAGCTATGTCACACATTAGGGAGCTTCTGTGGTCACACATCTTTAATCTTTAGCCAAGTTGGTCGTACTTACCATGAAGAATAGCACAACCTAGAAAACAGCTCAGAGAGGTGCACACTGAGGTTTGCATTCAGTTTAGCATATAATGGTTTCAAACAGGTGCTGTGCTGGATACTAGGGAGAGGGGATGGTCCTTGCCTTCATGGACTGAATTCCCTACTGAGGGGAGCAGAAAAATAAAGCAAATGAATAAATAAAAAATAAAACAATTTAAACATGTTATAAAGGAAGTAGGTAAAAGGATGGAGTAGAAAATAATAGGGCGACTTACTTTTATGACTTCAAGGACAGGAAGGGACCAGCCAGATGAAGAGCAGGACGAAACCTTGCCATGGATATGAAAGAGCAAATGTAAAGGCCTACAGCGGCCAAGATGTTGCCTTTTTAAAAAGAATTTAAGCAAAGGAAACAGTGAGGCTGGATCCTAATGAGCAAGGGGGAGTGGACCAGCAAAGCAAGATGCGGTTGAAGGGGCAGGCAAGGGTCAGGTGAAGCAGGGCCTTCGGGGTCACCGCTGAAGTTTGTATTCCGTTCTGAGAGTGAAGGGATGGCATTGTAGGGCTTTATGCGACCTGACTGGCCTTTTAAGAAGATCATTTTTAGTCCCTTAGAAGAATACATGGGAGAGCTGGGAAGACCAGTGAATGGGCTGTGTGTTTCTGGGAAGAGGTGTGAGTGCCTTGTTTGAGAAGGGTAGTAGCAAAGGTGGAAAGAAATGGATGAATCCAGAACTATCTTGGATGTGAAACTGATGGGTCCTAGCGATAGATTGGATACTGTGGGATGAAAGGCAGGGGGGAGTCAGAGAAAACTTCCAGAGTTCTCCAGTCCTGAACAGCTAGATAGATAGTGGTACTCATACTTTCTTTTTTTAACATAAAAAATTAAGAATAGAACTACCACATGATCCAGCAACTACTCTTCTGGGTATTTGCTCAAAAAATATGAAAACACTAATTCATAAAGATGTATGCACCCCTATGCTCATAAAATAGCCAAAACATGAAAACAATTCAAGTGTCCATTGACAGATGATGGGGTAAAGAAGATGTGAGATTATATATATATATATATATATATATATAATGGAATACTACTCAGCCATAAAGATGATAAAATATTGGCATGTGGCATCATGGATAGATCTGGAGGGTATTTTGCTAAATGAAATAGGCCAGATGGAAAAGGACAAAAACCATATGATTTTACTCATATGTGAAACATGAAACAAAAAAAGCAACAAACAAAGAAAACAAATAAAAACAAACTCACAGACCAGACCACAACAGAATGGTGGTTACTGGAGGGGATGAGGGGGCTGACTTGGGTGAAGGGCGTCAAATAAACTATGGTAATGGAATGAAATCGTGCTTTGGGTGGTAAGCACTCAATGGAGCATACAGAAATTAAATTATAATGCGATACACCTGAAATTTATATAATGTTATTAAAAAATGTTATATCAAAATTAAGTTTGAAGACTCGAACAGTACTAAAATAATATATAACTGAAAATACCAGTCCCTTCCTATCCCTCAGTTTTGCTCCCTAGCAGCAACCGTTTCTTCAGCTGTTTTCTCAGTACGTATCTCTAAGTTTCTAGATAATATGGGTGTATTGCTATTTTCCTAAAATGCCCGTGATCCTTGATTGTTTATTTACATTTCAGAGAGAGGCCCTAGTGCGTGGCTTAAAGCCTCACACCCGGGGCTGGCATTGTTCTCCGTGGCTAGGAGGCCTCTCTGAAAAGGAAACAGGTTGTGAACTGGCCTCGTACCCATGTCTGAAGGTTGTTTCCGTGGGCCCACTCAGTTTCTCCACAGAAGGAAATTCCAGTCTCTTGCCTGGGGACTTGCCTTTGACTCCTAATGTTCTAGGAGCCTGGCAGAGGAAGGGGGCTGGGTCTGCTTTCTCGATGAATTGCCCCCTTTTCCTCTCGGTGTCTCACACTCACCCTCTTTGGCGGTGTCCAGAGGTGGAGCAGCGAGCCTCCGTTTCTCTGAATTTCTCTGAACACTAACCCTCTGGTCTCCTGTTTAGGGAGGGGGTCTCGTCACTTTTATCCTGAGGTTGAGGGCTGGTGTGGGAAACCCAAGAAATCTGGTTTTGAACACATTACGAGGTGCTCATAAGTAGAGCTGGGAAGTATGTAGGTGGGAGTAAGGTTTGGGGCTCTGAGGAGATGTCCTATTTGGAGAGAAAAACCTGAAGTCACCAGCACGGGAGGGTCTATAAAGCCATGGAAACGGAGGCTGTCGTTCAGGCCAGAGGAGAGATCAGGGCCCAGAACCCAGTGCTGAGGGGCCCTGGGGAGCAGGGAGCCTGCAGGCCTACAGTGAGGGAGTGGGGGACAGGAGGGCATCCTTTCTCGGGGGTGAGAAGAAGGAGAAGGCCTACCCACACTGAAGGAGACCTGTAACTGAGGGCCCAAGCGTCCACTGGCAGAAGAGTGGATACACCAAAGGTGGTATGTGCAAACACTGGAGTATTATTCAGGCTTGGAGAAGAAGGAAATTCTGACATACGCTACAGCATGGATGAATCTAAAGGCATTATGCTAAGTGAAATAATCAAACACAAAAAAGCCATTCATGTGAAATACCTAGTTTACTCAAATTTGTAGAGAGTAAACCTAGAAATGGAAGCTGCCAGTGGCTGGGAGTGGAGAAGTAGAGCTGGTGGCTAACGGGCTCTTAGTTTTAGTGGGAAAAGAAGGCAAAGTTCTGGAGGTGAATGGGGGTGAGGGTTGCCCAACAATGTGAATGTGTTCAATTACCATTAAAGTGGACACTTCAAAATGGGTAAAATGGGAAATTTCATGCTATGTATATTTTGCCGCAATAAAAAAAAAAGAAATTAGAAAGTTCTAGCTAATACTAAGACTACTGATGAAAACAAAACAAAACAAAGTGGTATGGAGAAAACCCCAAAAACTAGCAGGTGAGAAAAGATAACAATGCCCTGTAAACCCATTTTGTTTATTTAGACTGGTTCCCCCTTTGCCCTCCCCTGCCTCACCCACCTTTGACATGGTGTTCCTGCCTAGTCCTTATGGAGGCGGTCTGCTATGGGGAGAACAGGAGAGAGTGGAGAGAGCTGGAGAGGAAGTAAGTTGAAGAATAAACATCTGGGGAGGGTGATGGTGTAGGGAGAGAGGAAAAATCACGGTTGAAGAAGGGACAAAGGGACGGAGAGGAAAGCTTCCTCCAAATGTGTGATGGCCAGGCAAGGAGACAAAGGCAGGCCAGCCCCTCGCTGCCAGGGCTTGCTTCACAACCGAGCAACAAGGACTCAGGATGTAGACCCCACAAAGCTATGACACACAGCTGGATAAGGTCCAGCTAAGTCAATTAAAGCCATGGCTCTCTGTCCTTGCAGAATCTGACTCGGCCGAGTAAACGTGCAACAAATGAATAAGGCATACTCATCTTCTTATATGATGTGTGTGTCCAGGGAGATTTATGAAAAATACACGTGGGTACATCTCTGAACCCCATCACTACTTCCAGCTCACAAGGTAAATGAATGGGAAACATGGTTTTGCCGTACTCCACAGGAGAGAATCTTAAGAGAGATCCATGATATTTCTAAAACACGTATTGTATAGCACAAGTAGTACTTGCTTATTTAGAGAAATTAGAAAATAAAGGAAAGCTAAAAGAGGAAAATTAAAATGTTCCCCAATTCCACGCCCTAAAGCTAACTACTGCTATCCAACAGGCATACCATAATTTCTCCTTGAGGCTGAGCAGGCTTGTCCGCTGCAGCCAATGGAGGATGGTGAGAGTGCAGCCAGGCGATCCCGGAGTCTGGTCAGAAAGGCCTGACGCGCCTGCCTTGTCATTGGAACACTTGCTCTCAGAGCCCTGAGTTGCCACGAAGGAGATCTGACTACTCTGAGGTTGCCATGCTGTGAGGAAGGCCCAGTCACGTGGAAACACACTTGTAGGCACACTGGTTAACACTGAGTCACTGCAGCCCGGGTGCCAGACGGGAGAGTGAAGAAGCCTTCAGATGCTTCTAGCTCCCGCTGTTAGATCACATTCGGCCAATCAGTTCTTCACAGTGGAGCTCCAGACTTGACTGAGCAGAGATAAGTCATCCCACCCTGGGCCCTGGCCAAATTTCTGACCCATAGGATCAGTGAGTACAGTAAAAATGGGTGTGGTTTTATGCCACCAAGCTTTGGGGTGGTTCGTTATGCAGTTATAGATAACTGAACACCCAGCTATTCAGTTCCCCTTCTCAGATGGAACCACTATTACCAGTTCCATATTTTCCATTCAATGTATTTTTTAAAGATTTTATTTATTTATTTTTAGAGAGGGAAGGGAGGTAGAAAGAGAGAGAGAGAGAGAGAGAGAGAGAGAAACATCAATGTGCGATTGCTGGGGGCCGTGGCCTGCAACCCAGGCATGTGCCCTGACTGGGAATAGAACCTGCAACACTTTGGTTCGCAGCCTGCACTCAGTCCACTGAGCTATGCCAGCCAGGTTCAATGTATTTTTTAAACAAATGGTTGCATACCATGCACTTTGTGCTGCACTTTGATTTTTTTTTTCATTTAACACCATCTCTTGAAGATTCTTCAACCACACATGTAGCGCTCTTTTATTCTTTTTTTATAGATGCATAATATTTTTATACAGGCACTCTCAGCTAAATGACAGGGATACATTCTGAGAAACGCATCATTAGGCGATTTTGTCATCTTGCAAATATCACAGAATGCACTTACAGAAAACTGGATATTATACTATAGCCTACTGCACACCTAGGCCAAGTGGTCTAGCCTATTGCTCCTGGGCTACAAGCCTGTACAGCATGTTACTATACTGAATACTGTAAGCAATGTAACACAATGGTAATTATTTGTGCATCTAAATGTATCTAAACAAAGAAAAGGTACAGCGAAGATACACCATTAAGGGAAAAAATGATACACCTGTACGTATAGGGCACTTGCCAAGAATGAAGCTTGTAGGCCCAGAAGTGGCTCTGGGTCAGTGAGTGAGTGGTGGGTGAATGAAGGCTCAGGATGTTACTGTACACTATCATTGACTTTATAAATACTAGACACTTAGGCTACACTAAATGTATAAAACAACAAGACATTAAATCAAGCATGAGAGAAAATGATAAAATCAAGAGACATGAAATTTATGAGGCACCTGCCAGCATAACACAGCCTATTGTTTTACAGAAAACTTTTAATAAGTAAAAATAGAGTACTCTGAAGTCACAATAGAATGTGCAGTATAGCAAACACATAAACAAGAAACAGAGTTGTTTATTATCATTATCAAGTATTAAGTACTGCACACAACTGTGTGTGCTGTGCTTTTGTAGGACTGGCAGCAGAGCGGGTACGTTCACGCCAGCATCACCACGAACCTGTGAGTAACGTGCTGCCACGATGTCTACACCATCCCTAGGTGCCAGAGAGTTCCCAGCTCGATTATAATTTTATGGGACCACCGTTGTATATGTGGTCTGTCAATTCGAAACATCATTATGTGGCATAGCTGTTTACATATTTCATAATTTAAATGACTAGCCCTATATTGATGAAGATTTATATTTCTTTCACATAACTGCAAGGAGCCAAAAGTCTAAACACAGTGGCTCAAGTAAATAGGGTTTTTTTTGTTTCCGTGGGCAGTCTAAGGGTAGGTGGTTGCTAGCATTGATTCAGCTGTTCAACAATGTTAGGACTAATCCCCCTTAGCCTACTCTCATGGCCTTTTTTGTTTGCTTGTTTGTGTGTTTGTTTGTTTTAGTCCCAGGATGATTTCTACAGGACTAGTTTTTCAAAGAAAAAAGGTGCCAATGTGTTTGTATATTTTTTTCTAGGAAAGCAAGAAATTTTCCCAGTAGATTTTCACTTAAGTCTTGTTGACCAAAACCAAGTCACATAACAACTATAGCTGCAAGGGAGGCTGGGAAAGTAGAGAACAAGACAGCCATCATAGCCCTTGTTTGGGGGTTCAACCTATTGCCACCCTGAAGAGAACTGGGTTTTATTTATCTGGGAAAGGGTGGAAAGAGGAAAATGGATATAATGGACAGAAAAATCACAGTTCTTGGCACAGTAAAAGGGCTTTCCCCACTATAAGATTATACAACAACTTCTTCATGTTTTCTTCTGGTATTTTAATGGTTTAATTTTTCACATTTCAATTTTTGATTCACTTGGTTTCTATATTATTAATTTTTGAATACAGATAGAATTGTTTTCTGAGATGATAATCCTATTGTCTTCACAGTATTTATTAAATAATCCACTTTGTCCCCACTGATTTAAAACTCCACCTTTATCTTGTACAAAATTCCTGTATAAATTTGAGTCATGTTAAAATTTTTCTTGATTATTCTATTGATACAGTCATGAACCAGTACGACATGTTTTAATTAGCTGTGATGTGGTAGAATAGACATTTTTTTTTTATTTTTCCCCCCAGAATTTTCCTGGCAACTCTCCAAATAAGTTTTAGAACCACTTTGTCAAGTTAAAAAAAAAATCTGTTGATATTTTATGAGGATGACGTAAATGGTAAGTTAATTTAGAAAGAATTAACACCTTGCCCTGGCTGGTGTGGGTCAGTGGGTCGGGCATCACCCCACAGACTAAAAGGTCGCAGATTCAATTCCTGGTCAGGGCACATGCCTGGGCTGTGGGCCAGGTCCCCAGCTTGGGGCGTGCGAGTGGCTACCAACTGATGTTTCTCTCTCACACTGATGTTTCTCGCCCTCTTTTTCTCCCTTCCTCCCCTACTCTAAAAAAAAAATAAATAAAATCTTAATAAAAAAGACAAAAATAACATCTTTATGCTGTTGAGTCTTCCTGTCTAAGAACACACACTATTTTTTATTTGGTTAAGATTTGGGGGGATTCCATCTGTAGCATTTTACAGGTTTCTGGCATGTTTTTTTGAGTTACGCCTATGTGTTTTATGTCATGTTCCCATTATAATGGATATTTTCTACCATTATGAGGTTTAAGCAAATGTTGTTTATATACATGAAGACTGTTGATTTTTTAATATTAACTTCAATTTAGACAACTTAAATTTCTTATTATTTATAATAATTTTAGTGGGTTTTTGTGGGTTCTCTAGGCAAGTATATTACCACCAAATGCTACTCTTTTCGTTTTTTCTTGCCTAACTGATTTTAATAATACAGATAATGTTACACAGAAATAAAAATTGTGACAGTTGACAGTCTTGTGTTATTATTTATGATTTAGCAGAGAATGTATAGATATATATGTATTTCTTGGTTTATATGTGTATATGTATTCACATGTAATGTTCTCAAGACACTATTCATCTATGCCCCCTTATAAGAGTTTTTCATTGATGTCTTTTTAGAAACCTTGTTTTGAAAAATAAAATTAAGATATAAGCCCTTGCATTCTAGACTTATCGACCAGGTAGGAGATTCTAAGCAGTACAGAGGAGAGGTTAGTGAGGAAAAGATGATCTTATCCAGACAGTAGTGTGATTATTAAGTTCATAAGAAGGTCAAGGGCAAGGTTTCAGAATGGAGCATATTGCAGTAAAACACATTTTTATCTACTGGCAAATAGGACCCATTTATGTATTGGGCAGATACTGACTTGTCAGACTGAATTTTTGCTCATAATTGAAGGTTAAATCCAACACAGTATATTTTGAAATAACATCATGTTCTTCTATATATCTGCGTTGCTCAGATCTTCTTGGAATGAAGTACATTTTTTTTAAAAAGTGTTTCCATTCATGTTTTTGTTATTTTAACATCCTTAAAATCTGTAGAACATTTTGTTCACATCCTTTCTGAGGTAAAAAATAATGAAACTCCTGATTTCGAGTTAAAGAAGGAGAAGAATATAGAGGAAAAAATGAGTGTTTTCCTTCTGGGGAAGGTTAATGTGGGTGCAATAATGACCAAAACCTTCTGAAGGCTTCAGGTTTGCAGAATCAACGCGCGCTGTCATTACTTTGGTATTTGCAAAGAGGCTGAGTTCATTCTAAATCCCCCACGTTGTGCTCTGACACTCAGAAGACTGACACAGGTTTTTGTTATTTTCCACTTCCTGGAGTGAGCTTTTAATGGACTGGAAGCAAACAGCAGCAGGAAAGAATGAAGAATGACTGCACTGGATTGAGTGGCTGTGCACAGGTGACAAAGATGGGAGAGGAGGACCCAAGAGAGCTGGTGCTGATAAGGATCCCACATGCTTTACTGACACTGAAGCTCTCCGGGGAGTTCAAAGGATGTTACAGTATGGTCTGATTACCTCTCCCAGCAACTCTGGACCATAGCTAATAAGGAGAAAGGAAGCTCTCATCTGTGGTAGCTAAATGCTGGATGGGGAACAATGGGGCCCTGTTCTTCTAGCATTCCCCAGGCCCTGTACAATGGAAACCCCAGTCCTCTCTGCATTCCCTCTCCAGGTGAGGTGACACTGGCCAGGACTCCTCTTGCCCTCCTCTTAGTTGAGTCAGCTTCAGTTTCTCCCTTGTGTTAGGGAAAGTGAATCCCATACTCCTTTTAATCACAATCGACAATACTGGCTTTGTGGGTTCAGCTGTCTCTCCAGTGCCTGCTCCTGAAGGGTGAAAAGTGATAAGTTAGAAACTGGACCCATTGAGCTGGCTTGGCTGCAAATCAATGACCCCAGGCAAACAAGTCTTATCAACTTTCATTCGATCAATTCTAATCCTTGAGCTGTGTAATTCTTCCCGAGCTGCAGCCCTTCCCGTATCTCTAGATGCGCAGAAACATTGAAAAGTAACCTGCAGGTGTCTGAATGAGGAATTTGGGGAGGAATGTGTCCCTGATAGATACAGGTTTTGGTGGTTACTAAGAGTGACATCTATTATATCATTTTAAAGGTTCTGAAAGAGCTCAAGTTACTTATTTTTGTAAAAAACGAAGTGAGGGAAAACAAGAAAGAAAGAGGAAAAATTCCCAGAAATTGAGTTTTTGAAGAAGAAAGATACAGTTAATATTTACCTGCCAATTACAATCATTATTATAGTTGTATCAGAACAAGTGACTCACATCTGAGATAGCATTGGGGGTAGTGTGGCTTCCCAGCCCAGGCCTCTGAGCTTCTGAGAGTCAGTAATTCACTCCACAGAAGAAACACCTAAAGTCCCTCTTAGGAACTCTTAGACCATTTATCTTAAAATTGAGTGTAAAACATAGTTCTTCTGGAACCCTCAGCATATTCCCACTTAATTTATCTGATTAAGTGCACATGAAGAAGAAAGGCTGGAAGGGAACTGAAGGGGTGGGGAACAGAGAGAAGAGGTTATAGAAACAGTGGAATCCCCAAAGTATAATGCATTCTGGAGTCATCTTGTGTAGGGGTAAGCAATAATACACATGATTCTGGGTTCAGCAAAAAATTCAAATATGTAAATATTATATGTTTGATAAGCCAAGGAATTATAACAGTGGTAAAGCTGCTATTCAAAAAGATTTGAGTAAATTTAAAAAAGTAATTCAGTCAACACAACGTTGAAGAAGAACAGGGTTGAAGCACTGATACCATCCAACTTCAAGACTCATTATAATGCGTCAATGAGACAGCGTGATATTAACAAAAGAATAAACAAATAGATCAATGGAAGAGAATGGAACCCAGAAGTAGACCCACATGGTGTAATCAACAGATCTTTACAGAGGAGAAAAGGCAATATAATAGAGCAAAAATAATCTTTTGAACAAATGGTTAGAACAACTGGACACCCATATGCCAAAAAAATATCTAGACACAGACAAGCTTCACAAAAACTAACTTGAAATGCATCACACACCTAAGTGTAAAATGTAAAACTATAAAACTTTTAGAAGATAACGCAGAAGGAAATCTAACAGGGTGGTCCTTGGTTTGGATACAACACCAAAGGCACAATCCTAGACAAAAGAATTGATAAGCTGGACTTCATAAAAATGAAAAATATCTGCTCTGGGAAAGACACTGCCAACAGAACACAGAGACAAGCCACACACTAGGAAAAATATTTGCAAAAAGATACATCTGATAGAGGCTTGCTCTGCAAAATACACAAAGAACTGTGGAAACTCAACGGTAAGAAAACAAACAACTCAATTAAAAATGTAGCCAAAGACCTTAACAGACACCTCACCAAAGAAGATATACAGATGGCAAATAAGCATATGAAAAGATGCTTCACATCATATGTCACCAGGGAAATGCAAATTAAAACAATCATGAGCTATCATTACACACATATCAGAATGGCTAGAATCTAGAACGCTAACATCACCAATTGCTGGTGAGGCTGTAAAGTAAGAGGAACTATTGTTCATTGCAGAAGGGAATGCAAAAGGGCACTTTGTATAATAACCTGTCAGCTTATTACAAAACTAAACACAGTCTTACCATATGATACAGCAATCATGCTTGATGGTTTTTACCTGAAGGAAATGAAAACTTAATGTTTACACAAAAACCTGCATACACATGTTTATAGCAGCTTTATTTATCTGCCAAAACCTGCACGCAGTCAAGATGTTTTTCAGTGAGTGAATGGGTAAATGAGCTGTGGTACATCCAGACAGCTGAATTTTGTCCAGCACTGAAAACAAATGTTCTATTAAGCCATGAAAAGACATGGGGAAACCTTAAATGCATACTCCTCAGTGAAAGAGACCAAGCTGAAAAGGGTTACGTACTGTATGATTTCAACTATATGACGTTCTGGAAAAGGTGTAACTATGGAGACAGTGAAAAGATCAGGGATTAGGGATGGTTGAGCACAGAGATTTTTAGGGCAGTGAAACTACTCTGTGTGCTACTCTAATGGTGGATACGTACCATTGTATATTTGCCCCAGCCCATAGGATATACAACAGCAAGAGTGAGCCTTAATGTAAACTGCAGACTCCCGATGTTAAAGAAGTATCCATGTAGCATCATCAATTGCAATAGATGTGACACTCTGGTGGGGGATGTTGCTGATGGGGGAGGCTGTGCATGTGTGAGGGTAGGGGAGGTGTGGGGAATCTCGGTACTTTCGGTTCCATTCCACTGTGAACATATAACTGCTGTTTGAAACAAAAGTATAGTAAAACAAAAAACAATTAAGTCATTCAGGGCTTAAAATATTAAAGTATGTTTTGAAAATTTTATTTATATTTTATATCACTTATATGCATAACAAATGAATTATTTCATTAAACAGAATTTTGAATTCTAAAAGTATTCAAAATATAAATTTGGGAATTTTGTTAAATATTCTAGTTTTGATTTCACTGGGGTTACAGAGAATTCAGTACAGAATCTTGGAAACATGAGTTAAAGAAGAAAGAATATTCTCCTTATTTCCCTATTTGACTTATGGAATATATATCTTCCTTTTTAGAAGAGAGAAGCATTCTCTGGGTGTCTACTTCCTAGGTTTTCCCCTGTTACAGATTTGTATTTAGCAAAAGTGAGAATGGGCCGTCCACCCTGGAAAGTAAGCTTTAATTGATGATTGGTGTGAAGAAGTGAAGTCTTTGTATGACTATTGGAAAATAAATTACTACAAGAAGCTCCATAGGGGCTGCATTTAGATGTAACCCATTCTGCCCATCCCCCTTTTTTATTGCCTGGAAGTGTCTCAGCTGAGGACTTGCGTGGAGTCTGGGCTGAATCGAGTTGGGGCTAGGAATGCTGGCTCACTGGTAAGGGTTGAGCTTGGCAGAGGTTAAATGTCAACCTGAAAGAAGATTGGTCATAATGAGTCAGACCCCGAGGAGCAAGTAGGAAAGCAGTGTGAAGTTTGAAAGGAAACACCAATAGACGACCCATATTAAAAGCCACAGATGGGTTTCAGAGAGAGAGATGGACCATACTATGCAGAGATATTTCTTCTGCAAAACTGGACAGATTATGATTTTGAGCTGGATTTCCTTATGGCATTTGTACTTGTTACCCTAGCTCTGTTTCTTAATGGGTGGGGGAAGGGATGAAGATAGTTTCTGGCAGGGAGAAGCAAAGATGGCTGTGGAGATAACGGTCTGCCCAGATAGTAGGATCTAGCTGTTGTTGAATCAGTCTAACCAGTAGCTGGACAGCTTGACCGGATGGGGTACAATCTGGAAGAGGCCAAAATCGTTTCCAATGCTTTGTCACCTCTGCCTTCGCTTAGGTGTCATGCAGGTCAGTCTTGCCAGTGGAAATTCTTCGATGGATCAAGAAATGACAAAAGTGCACTTTTTTTTCCTGAATTATTTATTTATTTTAAAATATTCTATTGTTTGTGCTATTACAGTTGTCCCACTTTTTCCCCCTTTCCCTCCTCCACCCATCCTGTCCTCCACTTCCATAATTGGTCCCCTCAGTGTTGTCCGTGTCTCTGGGTCACACATATATGTTCTCTGACCAATCCCTTCACCTTCCTTCAGTCCGTCCCTCTCTCTCCCAGCCCCTCTTACGGCTGTCAGTCTGTTCCGTGATTTTACGTTTCTGGTTCTATCTTGCTCTTTAGTTTATTTTGTTCACTAGATCTCACTTATAGGTGAGATCATATTGTCTTTCACCAACTGGTTTATTTCCCTTAGCATAATAGTCTCCAGTTTCATCCATGCTGTTGCAAAGGGTAGGAGCTCCTTCTTTCTTTCTGCTGCATAGTATTCCATTGTGTAAATGTACCATAATTTTCTGATCCACTCATCTACTTATGGGCATTTAGGCTGCTTCCAAATCCTGGCTATTGTAAATAGTAGAAATTATTGCTATGAACATGGGAATTCATAAGTTCTTTGAATTGGTGTTTTGGGATTCTTTGGGTATATTCCCAGCAGTGGAATTGCTGGGTCAAAAGACAGTTCCATTTTTAGATTTTGAGGAAATTCCATACTGTTTTCCACAGTGGCTGCACC
This sequence comes from Phyllostomus discolor, assembly GCF_004126475.2. Classification (NCBI taxonomy): domain Eukaryota; kingdom Metazoa; phylum Chordata; class Mammalia; order Chiroptera; family Phyllostomidae; genus Phyllostomus; species Phyllostomus discolor. The sequence continues at coordinate 190,789,166 of NC_040904.2, forward strand.
AGTCTGCACTCCCACCAACAGTGCACTAGGGTTCCCTTTTCTCCGCATCCTCTCCTACACTTGTTGTTTGCTGATTTATTAATGATGGCCATTCTGACAGGTGTGTAGTGATATTTCATTGTGGTTTTAATTTGCTTCTTTCTGATGGCTAGTGATGCTGAACATTTTTTCATATGTCTACAAGCTATCTGTATGTCCTCCTTGGAGAATTGTCTATTTAGGTCCTTTGCCCATTTTTTAATTGGATTGTTTGTCTTCCTGGTGTTGAGTCATATAAGTTCATTATATATTTTGGAGATTTAAACCCTTGTCCGATGTATCATTGGTAAATATCCTCTCCCATACAGTCGGTTCCCTTTTCGTTGACAAAAGTGCACTTTACAAGCAACATGTTTATATTTGATCTATTCAATCTATTGAATATTTATTGATTTGTTAAAGAAAGTTCTTGGGTCTAATGGGATCTCTTCACTTTGTTGGGGCTGATTTTGGGTTTCTATTTCTGGAAGCTACTGGAAAACCTGTAAGGCTGTCCCGTTCCTTCAACCAGATAGGACTGCCTTAGAAACAGGACCTCAGCAATCCTTTTGTGGTGATGTGGAGGAACACATAAAATGAAGTTCTTGATTGATACTCTCCCTTATACTATGCTTCAGAATCTGGTTAACTCATTCTCTACATGTACTCGCTGGGATTATGTGTCAGGGGCTCTAATTGCCCCCATTTCTCTGTGCTCCTGAAGCACCAGCAATCTTAGAACACAGAGCAGAACCTTCCGTTCTACGAGCAAAAACAAATGATTGAATGGCTGTTATTTTCCAAGTGTTGCAGCAGACATCTGCCATACCGTGTTTCACAATTAGGCATCACCACCATTTTACAGAGAGGTTACCCCACCCTGAAGGCCTTTTTCCAAAGGGAAATGTAGGACCATTCAAGTTGAGCTCGTGGGATGAGGGTAGGAAAATAAGCAGACTAGGTTTCAAAGGCAGAATTTACCTATTTACAGATTTGCATGGGGCACTTCTCTCCTGCCATATCAAACCGGAAAGCTGCGTGTCTCTCAGATCGTAAGTGATGTCTACTATAAATTTGTTTACATCTCAGTCAGGTGCAAATTTTCCAGTATTATGGAAAGCAACAATAAGTTGTTTTGCTACTTTTTAAAATGTGATGCTTTGGGGCTATTTTGTAATACTTCCCAAGGCCTACATAAAGCTTTCTTATTCTATTACTTGCTAGATTTGAGATTTTTATATCTACTTGATGAGTGAGATTGTCCCACAATTTCCACTTTTGTATTGCCCTTATATGGTTTTGGTATCAAATTAATGTTGGTCTTTTGAGTTAGGAAATTTACTTCTTTTTTTGTTTTTAAAGTTTTTGGACAGTTTTACATTAGATTGGATTTTGTGTTCCTTGAAGTTTTGGTAGAACTCAAAAGATTAAGATTTAGTCTCATAAGATTTAGTCTCTGCCTTCCTTTCTCTGGGCTCCAGCCACTCTGACTTAGTTCCTTAAAAACTCTGGACACCTCTCTTCCTGGAGGGTCTTTGGAGACACGGTTGCCCTGACCACCCCAGCCCCTTGTGCCGTCTTTCCCTGAATACCGCCTCCTCTGAAGCCCTCCTCTGGTCATCCTGTCTCAGGCAGGTTTCCCCTCTCCTTTGTTATTCTTTTTCTCAGCATCATGAGTATTTTCTTGATGATACTTATGATTTATAGGTGGTTTGGTGGCTTGTTAGTTCATTGATTTGTTTTATATATGAGGGTGGGGGGCATGTTTACATTATTCATCCAATGCTTTGCCTAGTGCCTGGCACATGCTGAACACTCAATACACATTTGTTAAACACATTCCCCATTAAACACATTTAAATTAAACAGGAAGCTGGGGAATCCACATAGCTCAGGATTCCGAAGTTTTTCTCCTACTTGAAGAGTCTATTCTCTTAAAAAAATTTACTGTTTATGTTTCCTAATTAGAACTCAGAAAGTTAAGTGTGCTTGAACTAAGTGGTCTTAAATTGTCTTCAAGATAAACTAGAGGGAATTTGGAGAAATGGCTTTAAAACTACATCTTGTCCTCCCTTTGACTTTGACGACTCTTTGGTTCTGTAATTAGCAAACGAATGCCTGTTACCAGAGACGCCCATGTTGTTTATCTCCAGCAGTACCTTCTGCCTCGAAGCCCACTTTGTCTAGTATTAGTGTAGGCACTCCAGGCTTCTCATCCTTGCTGTTTGCATGATATATTTTTCAACTCACTCATTCTTAACCTGTCTTTGTGCTTATATTTGAAATTGTCTGTTATAGTACCTGGGTCTTGCTATTTTATCTATTCTGACCATCTCTATCTTTTATTTGGAGTACTCACTACCTTTATATTTAATGTAAGTATTGTGATTACATTTAGATCCACATTTTATATTTTGTTTTCTATTTGTCCCAGCTGTTCCTTTTCTCTGTTACTCCTTTTCTGGTTTCTTTTGTGTTAATTGAATATTTTTCGAGATGTCATTTAAATTGATCTATTAGCCTTTTTGCATTTTGAAGTTATTGCGTAGATACTACCATATATATGCCTAACTTTTCAGAGTCTCAGAGCTAATATTGTACTGGTTCATGTAAATGTTAGAAGTCTCTGGAAACCATACAGGTCGGCTTTACTGCCCTCCCCATGGCCATGTATGCCTCAGTCGTCATATGTATTACACGTCTGCGTGCCGGACAGCCACACTACAGTGCTAGAACTTTTGCTCTAATCTCATTTCTTTTGAAGATCTGTGATTTTAGTTACTAGTCTACCTAATAGTTTCTGGGAAAAGAGTGAAAACCAAAGCCTAGTTTATAGCCTCAGTGTACTCCTTGTTTCCGAAACTGTCCATGAGTATTTATAAATTGCTTAGAAGCCCACAGGAGGCCACTTTATGGGAACACCCCATTGCAGGCTTTCACTTAATAAACTAGGTTTATTCATCCCCTTTGAAAATTTAAATTGCAGTGAGTACCCAAGACTTCTTCCTCTCATACAAACCAGCTCCTTGTACTTCTTCACACAAAATCAAATATTTATGGCATGCACTTTATTATAACCCTTTGGCATCAAGCTGCCCATAAAATTAAAATTATTCATGTCTCTGTGAGTGTGTTTGTATTTCCTTCTGAGACAGTATCTTATGCCATTTCTGCTTTCAGGACCAGTTTTTCCTAGGGTTGAATTGTTTTCTCATGTGTGGTACTTTTTACATCTCAAGTTGTGCTTTCCAGCAGCATACTGGCCTCTCTTCTTTTTACTTTCATGCTTAGCTATTAGTTGGTAGCTTTGGAGGACTGGTTTTTATTCTTCAACTCTGATTCCTTCCTGAGGTGTTTCCCTGACTCCTTGCACCAGAGCCAATGAACCATACAGAACTGGGGTCAGTCTGCCACCGAGTAGTTGTGTGACTTTAGGTCAGTGACTCAATTGCTTTGAGCTCCAATTTACATGAAGTCATCTGGAATTCCTTCTGGTTCTCAAAGTCTATGACTCTGTGACTTGAACTGCGCTTCAGTGACACACAAACACTGCCCAGCAGGGGGTGGGGTTGGAGCTACTATAGCAATGTCACCACTTTTCGCATATATGCACATGTACACACTCAAAAGCACACACAAGAACACACAAACACACACAGTTCTCCTTTCTCATTAACCTCTGACACTTGAGGTTTTGATCATCTTACTCTTAGAGCTGCTTCTGTATATCTCCTGATTCTTACCCCATATCTGGCTGCTTGTACCTTGTTCTGTAAATGCCCCCAATGTTTATAGTCTTGAATCTGGCTTCTACCCATCTCAGCTACCTGGTAACCTGCACAGCTCTGCTCCTGGGTCTGTACTCCACCTCTGCCTGCTGAGTTCACCAGAGCTCTGCCCCCTAATCCCTTCAGCAGGCCTTCTCTGTCCAGATGGCTCACCTGGGACTCGGACTTTCCTTTTGCCATGTCCATGGACCTTCCCGGTATGTGAATGAGCTGGACTATATTCTTATGGGTGACAGGGTTCTTGGGAACAGGCATGGAAAAAGTCAAAGTTTATGAAGTCAGTACAGTAAAGAAGAGAGGTGGGACTGGCCTGAGGTGCAATGATAACTTGGAGGGGAGTTTATTTTCAGTGTTCTCTCGCATCTCAGACACATTCTCTTTCTTTGGCACCACACATTTCCGGGGCTCTCACACTATTCCTTAGTATGAGAGTGCACGAGTGGCACCCTCACCTAGTTCTCAGGACCCCAGTTTGTAGATTATGGTCACGTTCAATTCTTCCCTCCAGTAGACTCACTTGTCCTGTGTTTACTCCTTAAGAGCCCTGTGCTCTACTAGCCAGATCAAGAAGCATTTGTTCCAAAGGCTGACAGTGGTGTGAGGAGTGTCTTTTTCTGGATAACATGACAGAACATGAAAAAAGGAATCGGAAGATCTTAGTTTGAAACAAAGCTCTCCTGCTTTCTATCCATGTGAACTTGACCAAGTAACTTACCCTCTCTTGAATCTGTTTCCCTTTCATTAAAATGAGAGAGAAAAATATTTTTTGTGGGGTTGTTAAAAGATTTTTTTTTAGCTATGATACATGTAAGCACTCTTTGTAAGTACTGTGCAAGTATAAAGATTTTTACTCAGGGTTTTAAAATGCTTCTCAGCCTCACCATATACATTATTAACTGGGAAAGAGGTCAGTTCATTTGGGAAAAGATAAATCCAGAATAGTTCCTTTGGTAAAGTTGCTTCTTTTAAATTTTTTCCCTTTGAAAAAAGAAGAGGAAAATTGACCAAAATACAAAGACAGCAGCTAGGTAAGATTTGGTGAGTAAAAGATAAAATTTTTGGACAGATGATTCTATATCTACCTATATATCTACTTTCTGGAAAAAGGACCCACCCAGTTGAATAATGATATGTACTATTTATTGAACATCTACAATTGCCATCCATTTTATATTATCTCTACTTTTCTTGTTTATGAAGATTTTATTTATATGTTTTTAGAAAGAGGGGAAGGGAGGGAGACAGAGAGGAAGAGAAACA